>NC_041389.1:359620852-359632062 GCF_002162155.2 Triticum dicoccoides
GTACGCCTCATGTCCCGCACTTGCGCGTGCTAACCCCGCTTTCGGAACCCACCGGCATCCTCATATAGCCCCCCACTTTTAGCCATCTTATGGCATTTTGTCGTGAGATCACCACAAAAGATGGCACCCACTTTGGGGCTGCTTGCTGAGTTAGTCGGAGTCACGTTCCAGACGAGGCCCTTCACTGACTCCGGCGAGCGCATTGCGCATGCCGTGTTCCTGCACTCAGCACTGTCCTAGCCGGCTTTGCTGCTTCCACCGTCGTGCCATTCTACGCGTTGCACGTGTTCATCGCGCTCGTTCCCGACGAGTACCCTAGCAGGGTGCTCAGCTTCACCAACTCCCCCATCACCGTCGGCTGCATCGCCTCCAATGACGTCGCGGACCTCTGCACTCATGTGGAGGTGCTCACCACTGATACGTCTCCAACGTATCTATAATTTTTGATTGCTCCATGCTATATTATCTACTGTTTTGGGCATATTGGGCTTTATTATCCACTTTTATATTATTTTTGGGACTAACCTATTAACCGGAGGCCCAGCCCAGATTTGCTGTTTTATTCCTATTTTAGTGTTTCGAGGAAAAGGAATATCAAACGGAGTCAAAACGGAACGAAATCAACTGGAGAAGTTATTTTTGGAAGGAAACCCACCTGATGGACTTGGACCCCACGTCAGAAGATACGGGAGGTGCTCACGAGGGTGGGGGGCATGCCCACCCCCCTAGGGCGCGCCCCCTGCCTCGTGGGGCCCCCGTAGCTCCACCGACGTACTCCCTGCACCCATATATACCCACGTATCCTAAAACTTCCAGAACAAAAGATAGATCGGGAGTTCCGCCGCCGCAAGCCTTTGTAGCCACCAAAAACCTCTCGGGAGCCCTTTTCGGCGCCATGCCGGAGGGCGATCCCATCACCAGTGGCCATCTTCATCATCCCGGCGCTATCCATGACGAGGAGGGAGTAGTTCACCCTCGGGGCTGAGGGTATGTACTAGTAGCTATGTGTTTGATCTCTCTCTCTCTCGTGTTCTCTCTCGTGTTCCCTCTATGGAACAATCTTGATGTATCCCGAGCTTTGCTATTGTAGTTGGATCTTATGATGTTTCTCCGCCTCTACTCTCTCGTGATGAATTGAGTTTCCCCTTTGAAGTTATCTTATCGTATTGAGTCTTATATGAGAACACTTGATGTATGTCTTTCCGTGATTATCTGTGGTGACAATGGGATTTCATGTGCCACTTGATGTATGTTTTGGTGATCAACTTGCGGGTTTCGTGACATTGGGAACCTATGCATAGGGGTTGGCACACGTTCTTGACTCTCCGATAGAAACTTTGGGGCACTCTTTGAAGTACTTTGTGTTGGTTGGATGAATCTGAGATTGTGTGATGCATATCGTATAATCATGCCCACGGATACTTGAGGTGACAATGGAGTATCTAGGTGACATTAGGGTTTTGGTTGATTTGTGTCTTAAGGTGTTATTCTAGTACGAACTCTTTTATAGATTGATCCGAAAGAATAACTTTGAGGTGGTTTCGTACCCTACCATAATCTCTACGTTTGTTCTCCGCTATTAGTGGCTTCGGAGTGACTCTTTGTTGCATGTTGAGGGCTTGTTATATGATCTATCTATGTTATTATTGTTGAGAGAACTTGCACTAGTGAAAGTATGAACCCTAGGCCTTGTTTCCTATCATTGCAATACCATTTACGCTCATTTTTACCACTTGTTACCTTGCTGTTTTTATATTTTCAGATTACAAATACCTTTATCTACCATCCATATTGCACTTGTATCACCATCTCTTCGCTGAACTAGTGCACCTATACAATTTACCATTGTATTGGGTGTGTTGGGGACACAAGAGACTCTTTGTTATTTGGTTGCAGGGTTGCTTGAGAGAGACCATCTTCATCCTATGCCTCCTACGGATTGATAAACCTTAGGTCATCCACTTGAGGGAAATTTGCTACTGTCCTACAAACCTGTGCACTTGCAGGCCCAACTACTTCTACAAGAAGAAGGTTGTGTAGTAGACATCAAGCTCTTTTCTGGCGCCATTGCTGGGGAGGTTAGCGCTTGAATGTATATCTTTAGATCTTGCAATCGAATCTTTTTGTTTCTTGTTTTATCACTAGTTTAGTTTATAAAAGAAAACTACAAAAAAATGGAATTAAGGATGCCTCATATGGTTCATCTTTTTAATGTCTTTCGTGAAAATGATGGGAAGGAAAATTGGGCTCAAGTACTAGAAGAAGAATTACATAGAATGCTTGGCATAAAATATGTGAATGATGAGCATGATTGCAATGTCGTTAGTATGAATTCCTTGAATATCCATGATGCTAATGATATGCAAAGCCACAAGCTTGGGGAAGCTATGTTTGATGAAGATGATACTTTTTGTCCCCCAAGCTTTGATGAGCAAATTTACTATGATGAAAGCATGCCTCCTATCTATGATGATTATTGTGATGATACATATGCTTTAAAGAATAATGATAACCATGAAACTTGTCATCTTGATCCTAATTTTAAATCATATGATAGTTATTTTGTTGAGTTTGCTCCCACTACTATTCATGAGAAGAATTTTGCTTATGAGGAGTGTAGTAAATTTTCTATGCTAGTAGATCATGAAAAGAATGCTTTAGGTGCTGGTTACATTGTTGAATTCATTCATGGTGCTACTGAAAATTATTATGAGGGAGGAACATATGCTTGTAGGAATTGCAATAATATCAAGTTTCCTCTCTATGTGCTTCAAGTTTTGAAGCTATGCTTGTTTTACCTTCCTATGCTAGTTGATTATCGTTCCCATAAGTTGTTTGCTCACAAAATCCCTATGCATAGGAAGTGGGTTAGACTTAAAAGTGCTAGTCATATGCTTCATAATGCTCCCGTTATGTTTCAATTCTTATCTTTTTTGTGAGCATCATTGTCATCATCATGCCTAGCTAGAAAGGCATTAAAGAAAATCGCTTGTTGGGAGACAACCCAATACTTATCCTTACTGTTTTTGTGTGTTCACATGATTCTGCTACTGTAGTAATCATGTTTTATAGCTTTTGTTTCAATAAAATGCCAAGTAAGACCTTTAGAATGGCTTAGGTGATAGTTGTGTTGATCCCGCTGAAAATCAGAAACTTTTGCACCCAGTAAATTAGTTTTGTTAATTCACAGAAACGTGCTTATGATCTGATTCTTTTTTATCTGGATTGGTACACGAATTGCTTAGGACTTCCTAATTTTGTAGGATTGTTGGAGTTCCAGAAGTATACGTTTGATACACATTACTACAGACTGTTCTGTTTTTGACAGATTCTGTTTTCTATGTGTTGTTTGCTTATTTTGATGAATCTATGAGTAGTATCGGAGGATATGAACCATAGATAAGTTGTAGTACAGTATATATTACACCAATATTAATTTAGAATGAGTTAATTACAGTACCAATGTGGTGGTTTTGTTTTCTTTCACTAACGGAGCTTATAAAATTTCCTGTTGAGTTTTGTGTTGTGAAGTTTTCAAGTTTTGGGTAAAGATTCGATGGACTATGGAATAAGGAGTGGCAAGAGGCTAAGCTTGGGGATTCCCAAGGCACCCCAAGGTAATATTCAAGGACAACCAAGGGCCTGAGCTTGGGGATGCCCCGGAAGGTATCCCCTCTTTCGTCTTCGTTCATTGGTAACTTTACTTGGAGCTATATTTTTATTCACCACGTGATATGTGTTTTGCTTGGAGCGTCATTTTATTTTGTTAGTATTAGCTTGCTGTTATTTAGAATAATTTTTTGCATCTTTAGTTTCAATAAAGACGTCAAGGATAGCCTTTGCCATGCTTATTTTGCTAGTATACATGTTGCTGTTTGAAAAACAAAGAGTTTACCGCTGTTGCAAAAATTCCCTAGAAAAGTCAGGGAGTGGTATACTATTGAATCTTTTTGCATATTGAGCTCTGATAAATTTATTACAGTGGGAAGTTTAGTTCATAATTTTTGGAGTCAGGGAAGTATTGATACTCTTGCATTATTTATAGACTGTACTGTTTTGGCAGATTGCTGTTATGGTTGCATTGTTTGCATATGTTTGCTTGATTAATGATTCTATTTGAGGATATGAGTATTAAATATGCAGAGGCATTTGGTATGAAATGTTTAATAATTATTTAAGTGATTTGTTACAGTAGAAAATGATAAGGTTTATCATTGGTTTATATTAACCTATCTCACGAGTTCTTGTTGAGTTTGTTGTGAATGAAGCTTTTGATAAAAAGAGAAACCATGATATGAGAGGAATTAAGGAGACACAAAAGCTCAAGCTTGGGGATGCCCAAGGCACCCCAAGATAATATTTCAAGAAGTCTCAAGCATCTAAGCTTGGGGATGCCCCGGTAGGCATCCCACCTTTCTTCTTCAACAACTATCGGTTAGTATCGGTTGAGCCTAAGTTTTTGCTTCTTCACATGAGTTGTGCTATCCTTGCAATGTAGTTTTATTTAGCTTTTCTTGTTGTTTGAATAAAGTATCAAGATCTGAAATTGTTAAATGAGAGAGAGACTTCGCATAGTTGCATAATTATTTAGCTACTCATTGACCTTCACTTATATCTTTCGGAGTAGTTTGTCATTTGCTCTAGTGCATCACTTATACCTTTTAGAGCATGGTGGTAGTTTTATTTTGAAGAAATAGATGAACTCTCATACTTCACTTAGATTATTTTGAGAGTCGTTAATAGCATGGTAATTTGCTTAATATTAATATACTTGGTATCCAAGATATGTGAAACTTTCTTATGAGTGTGTTGAATACTAAGAAAAGTTTGATACTTGATAATCGTTTTGAGATATGGAGGTAGTGATATTAAAGTCATGCTAGTTGGGTGATTATGAATTCAAAGAATGCTTGTGTTGAAGTTAGCAAGTCCCGTAGCATGCACGTATGGTTAAAGTTGTGTAACAAATTTGAAACATGAAGTGTACCTGGCTTGTGCATCCTTATGAGTGGCGGTCGGGGACGAGCGATGGTCTTTTCCTACCAATCTATCCCCCTAGGAGCATGCGCGTAGTACTTGGTTTTTGATGACTTCTAAATTTTTACAATAAGTATATGAGTTCTTTTGACTAATGTTGAGTCCATGGATTATACGCACTTTTACCTTTCCGCCATTGCTAGCCTCTTCGGTACCGTGCATTGCCCTTTCTCACCTTGAGAGTTGGTGCAAACTTTCCCGGTGCATCCAAAACCCATGATACGATACGCTCTATCACACATAAACCTCCCTATATCTTCCTCAAAATAACCACCATACCAACCTATTATGGCATTTCCATAGCCATTCTGAGATATATTGCCATGCAACTTTCCACCGTTCCGTTCATCATCATCATGACATACATTACTTTTGTCATATTGCCATTGCATGATCATGTAGTTGACATCGTATTTGTTGCAAAGCCACCATCCATTATTTTTCATACATGTCACTCTTGATTCATTGCACCATCCCGGTACACCGTCGGAGGTATTCATATAGAGTCATATCTTGTTCTAGTTTCGAGTTGTAATCCTTATGTTGTAATCAATAGAAGTGTGATGATCATCATTTAATAGAGCATTGTCCCAAAAAAAAGAGGAAGGCCAAAGAAAAAAAAGAAGGCCAAAAAAACAAAAAATAAAAATAAAATAAAAAGGGGCAATGCTACTATCCTTTTTTTCCACACTTGTGCTTCAAAGTAGCACCATGTTCTTCATATAGCGAGTCTCATATATTGGGCTTCAAAGTAGCACCATGTTTTTCATATTGAGTGTTTCATATATTGTCACTTTCATATACTAGTGGGAATTTTTCATTATAGAACTTGGCTTGTATATTCCAACGATGGGCCACCTCAAGTGCCCTAGGTCTTCATGAGCAAGCAAGTTGGATGCACACCCACTTAGTTTCTTTTGATGAGCTTTCATACATTTATAGCTCTAGTGCATCCGTTGCATGGCAATCCCTACTCCTCATGTTGACATCAATTGATGGGCATCTCCATAGCCCGTTGATTATCCTCATCAATGTGAGACTTTCTCCTTTTTTGTCTTCTCCACACAATCCCCATCATCATATTCTATTCCACCCATAGTGCTATATCCATGGCTCACGCTCATGTATTGCGTGAAGGTTGAAAAAGTTTGAGATTATTTAAGTACGAAACAATTGCTTGGCTTGTCATCGGGGGTATAGAAGTTGGGAACATCTCTGTGTGACGAAAATGAAGCATAGCCTAACTATATGATTTTGTAGGGATGAACTTTCTTTTGCCATGTTATTTTGAGAAGACATGATTACTTTGATTCGTATGCTTGAAGTGTTACTATTTCTTTTATCAATATGAACTTTTGTCTTGAATCTTTTGGATCTGAATATTCATATCACAAGTAAGAAGAATTAGAGTGAAATTATGCCAACTAGCATTCCACATCAAAAATTATCTTTTTTATCATTTACCTACTCGAGGACGAGCAGGAATTAAGCTTGGGGATGCTTGATACGTCTCCAACGTATCTATAATTTTTGATTGCTCCATGCTATATTATCTACTGTTTTGGGCAATATTGGGCTTTATTATCCACTTTTATATTATTTTTGGGACTAACCTATTAACCGGAAGCCCAACCCAGATTTGCTGTTTTATGCCTATTTCAGTGTTTCGAGGAAAAGGAATATCAAACGGAGTCAAAACGGAAGGAAATCAACTGGAGAAGTTATTTTTGGAAGGAAACCCACCTGATGGATTTGGACCCCACGTCAGAAGATACGGGAGGTGCTCACGAGGGTGGGGGGCGCGCCCACCCCCCTAGGGCGCGCCCCCTGCCTCGTGGGGCCCCCGTAGCTCCACCGACGTTCTCCCTGCACCCATATATACCCACATATCCTAAAACTTCCAGAACAGAAGATAGATCGGGAGTTCCGCCGCCGCAGGCCTCTGTAGCCACCAAAAACCTCTTGGGAGCCCTTTCCGGCGCCCTGCCGGAGGGGGATCCCATCACCAGTGGCCATCTTCATCATCCCGACGCTATCCATGACGAGGAGGGAGTAGTTCACCCTCGGGGCTGAGGGTATGTACTAGTAGCTATGTGTTTGATCTCTCTGTCTCTCTCTCTCTCTCGTGTTCTCTCTCGTGTTCCCTCTATGGAACGATCTTGATGTATCCCGAGCTTTGCTATTGTAGTTGGATCTTATGATGTTTCTCCGCCTCTACTCTCTTGTGATGAATTGAGTTTCCCCTTTGAAGTTATCTTATCGGATTGAGTCTTATATGAGAACACTTGATGTATGTCTTGCCGTGATTATCTGTGGTGACAATGGGATTTCATGTGCCACTTGATGTATGTTTTGGTGATCAACTTGCGGGTTTCGTGACATTGGGAACCTATACATAGGGGTTGGCACACGTTCTTGACTCTCCGATAGAAACTTTGGGGCACTCTTTGAAGTACTTTGTGTTGGTTGGATGAATCTGAGATTGTGTGATGCATATCGTATAATCATGCCCACGGATACTTGAGGTGATAATGGAGTATCTAGGTGACATTAGGGTTTTGGTTGATTTGTGTCTTAAGGTGTTATTCTAGTATGAACTCTTTTATAGATTGATCCGAAAGAATAACTTTGAGGTGGTTTCGTACCCTACCATAATTTCTACGTTTGTTCTCCGCTATTAGTGGCTTCGGAGTGACTCTTTGTTGCATGTTGAGGGCTTGTTATATGATCTATCTATGTTATTATTGTTGAGAGAACTTGCACTAGTGAAAGTATGAACCCTAGGCCTTGTTTCCTATCATTGCAATACCGTTTACGCTCACTTTTACCACTTGTTACCTTGCTGTTTTTATATTTTCAGATTACAAATACCTTTATCTACCATCCATATTGCACTTGTATCACCATCTCTTCGCCGAACTAGTGCACCTATACAATTTACCATTGTATTGGGTGTGTTGGGGACACAAGAGACTCTTTGTTATTTGGTTGTAGGGTTGCTTGAGAGAGACCATCTTCATCCTACGCCTCCTACGGATTGATAAACCTTAGGTCATCCACTTGAGGGAAATTTGCTACTGTCCTACAAACCTGTGCACTTGCAGGCCCAACAACTTCTACAAGAAGAAGGTTGGGTAGTAGACATCAAGATCTTTTCTGGCGCCGTTGCCGGGGAGGTTAGCACTTGAAGGTATATCTTTAGATCTTGCAATCGAATCTTTTTGTTTCTTGTTTTATCACTAGTTTAGTTTATAAAAGAAAACTACAAAAAAATGGAATTAAGGATGCCTCATATGCTTCATCTTTTTAATGTCTTCCGTGAAAATGATGGGAAGGAAAATTGTGCTCAAGTACTAGAAGAAGAATTACATAGAATGCTAGGCATAAAATATGTGAATGATGAGCATGATTGCAATGTTGTAGTATGAATTCCTTGAATATCCATGATGCTAATGATATGCAAAGCCACAAGCTTGGGGAAGCTATGTTTGATGAAGATGATATTTTTTGTCCCCCAAGCTTTGATGAGCAAATTTACTACGATGAAAGCATGCCTCCTATCTATTATGATTATTGTGATGATACATATGCTTTAAAGAATAATGATAACCATGAAACTTGTCATCTTGATCCTAATTTTAAATCATATGATAGTTATTTTGTTGAGTTTTCTCCCACTACTATTCATGAGAAGAATTTTGCTTATGAGGAGAGTAGTAAATTTTCTATGCTAGTAGATCATGAAAAGAATGCTTTAGGTGCTGGTTACATTGTTGAATTCATTCATGATGCTACTGAAAATTATTATGAGGGAGGAACATATGCTTGTAGGAATTGCAATAATATCAAGTTTCCTCTCTATGTGCTTCAAGTTTTGAAGCTATGCTTGTTTTACCTTCCTATGCTAGTTGATTATCGTTCCCATAAGTTGTTTGCTCACAAAATCCCTATGCATAGGAAGTGGGTTAGAATTAGAAGTGCTAGTCATTTGCTTCATGATGCTCCCGTTATGTTTCAATTCTTATCTTTTATGTGAGCATCATTGTCATCATCATGCCTAGCTAGAAAGGCATTAAAGAAAAGCGCTTGTTGGGAGACAATCCAATACTAATCCTTACTGATTTTGTGTGTTCTCATGATTATGCTACTGTAGTAATCATGTTTTATAGCTTTTGTTTCAATAAAGTGCCAAGTAAGACCTTTAGGATGGCTTACGGTGATAGTTGTGTTGATCCTGCTGAAAATCAGAAACTTTTGCACCCAGTAAATTAGTTTTGTGAATTCACAGAAACGTGATTCTGATCTAATTCTTTTTGAACTGGATTGGTACACGAATTGCTTAGGACTTCCTAATTTGGTAGGATGTTTGGAGTTCTATAAGTATATGTTTGATACAGATTACTACAGACTGTTCTGTTTTTGACAGATTCTGTTTTCTATGTGTTGTTTGCTTATTTTGATGAATCTATGAGTAGTATCGGAGGGTATGAACCATAGATAAGTTGGAGTACAGTAGATATTACACCAATATTAATTTAGAATGAGTTAATTACAGTAACAATGTGGTGGTTTTGTTTTCTTTCACTAACGGAGCTTATAGGATTTCCTGTTGAGTTTTGTGTTGTGAAGTTTTCAGGTTTTGGGTAAAGATTCGATGGACTATGGAATAAGGAGTGGCAAGAGACTAAGCTTGGGGATGCCCAAGGCACCCCAAGGTAATATTCAAGGACAACCAAGAGCCTAATATTGGGGATGCCCCGGAAGGTATCCCCTCTTTCGACTTCATTCAATGGTAACTTTACTTGGAGCTATATTTTTATTCAGCGCGAGCCAGATCTCCCCCCGCCGTCCGCTCGGCGAGCCCAACCGGCTTTGGCTGACCCGGCGCCCCATGGCCCCACCACCAGCCTGCTGGGCCCTCGTGACATCAACGCCAATGAAGCCTTGCAGCGCATCGAGCAGCTGGCCCGCTCGCTTGTGGTGGAGGAAGAAAGCTCGGTCGGTCTGGCTTGCTTCAACCCGCTTATCCGCAATGAGCCCTTCCCCAAAGGATTCACGCTCCCTCGCAACACCCCCAAGTATAACGGGACCGCCAGACCGGATGACTGGCTCATCGACTACACCATGACCGTCGGCATCGCTGGCAACATTAGGCGCCTAGCCGTGCGCTATGCCCCCTCATGCTCCAGGGCTCAGCCCAGACGTGGATGAAGAGCCTGTCGGCTGGCAGCATGAACTCCTGGATCAACTTCAACCATGCATTCATGCGCAATTTCACCGACACATAGAAGCGGCTCAGCCGACCCCACCAGGTCACCATGTGTGTTCAGGGGCTGGAGGAGACAGGCCGCCCGTACCTCACCCGATGGACCGAGCTGCAGAACAACTACGAGGGGGTTCACGAAGTTTAAGCCATCTAGTACTTCATGGACGGGTGCCGAGACAACACTGTGACGCCCGGATAATCAAGCTACCGTAACCTCCGCTAATGATGCCATGTCACCTCGATTACTGTTGCTAATCTCATGTTAGTTCGAAACCGATTCGAATTCAAATTTAAAATTAGGCAAACAACAAAAGTTTTTAAACAATGAAACTAAAATTGTTCGAGAGGTGACATATAATGCATAGGTAATTATGGTGATGAAGCCACATTTGTATGAAATATGTAAATGCTCAAAAATAACTAAAACATTGGCTATAACAATTAAATTAGTTCCTTTTGTAAATATTAAATTGTTAAACTATTTTATTTGGGGGTCCAACCTTTTTGTGGCAGAGGGCTAGACCATTACACTAATTTAGGAGTTAAATACAGTATTTTATAAGACTATACTAAATCAAAAAACTAAGGTAAAACAGAAAATGAAAATAAGTAAAAAAAGAAACACAAATAAACAAAAACCAAAAGACATAAAAGGAACCCCCCTGCTCAGCCGTAGCCCAGCTGGCCACCGGGCCAACAACCGGCCGGCCTAGCCCCTGGCATATACCCCCTCGGGGCACCGAACCCTAGCCCCACGACCACCATTACCCCCCCACTCCTCCAGCACGATCCCCCTCCCCACACCCTCTCGTTCTCCAGCGCCGCCATGCTCCCCGCACCGGAACCCCCCACCCTCGCTGGCGCGCCCACACCCGAGGAACCGTCGCCTCCACCCTGCACCTCCCCC
>NC_041389.1:359632397-359687985 GCF_002162155.2 Triticum dicoccoides
GCACCCCGCTGCTGATGGCCGCCCCTACCGCCCGCGCCGCCCGCCTCCGTTGGCCTCTCCAGGCCGTGGCCCGTGCGCGTGCACTCGACCACTGCGCCTCGTCGCCCTGCGTGCCTCGACCTCCACACCAACGCCAGCAAGCAGGAGCTCCACCAAGTCGTCGTCGTCTCTTCTTCAACCCCGTCCGCCTCTCTGATCCTCGTCGATGCCGCCTCGCCATCGCCGGAATCCGCCGGCCTCCAACCACCAGAATCCGCCGGCCTCCCAGAGCCTTCCCTGCAACGATGTGACGGCTGCTGCCTCTCCCCCTTCTTCCCTGCCCATCTCCATGCCTATAGTCCGCCCTCGACGATTTGGCCGAACCTACCGCCACGGTTGAGCTCGCTGGCGTGGTCCCCGTTGCTGCAACCCGCGTCCGAGCTCGCTGTCGTGCTCTGCGCGCTCCCAAGAGCCCGTCTTGCACATGCGTGCACCTCCCCCTGCCCTCCTTGCTCGAATCCGACACAGCCCAAACTCCGGCGTCTGCAAAGCTTGATGCCGGCGATGATTTTGGCCATCTCACGGGCATCCAGAACCACCCCTGAATGTGCGCGAGCGTGACGAAGCCGTAGGAGCAAACTGTGCCCAAAACGAACCACTCTAGCCGTTTTCCGGTGCCGACCCGAGGCCTCCGCCGCGTATTTTGTCGCCGGTGGCTAGCCATCGATGCCGCTAACCTGGCTGACTCATGGGCCTCCCTAGGTCACAGACCAGTGGGACCCAGGGTCCCAGTTGACTAGTTGACCGAGTCAACCTAGCTGACTAGGCTCACCCAATCGCTGACCTATGGGGCCCACCCCTGCTAATTAATCGAACTAATTAAATTAGTTTAATTAACATAATTAGACATTGAAGTGGGGCCTAGCTAATTAATTGACTTAATTAGTTAAATGAAATCACTCTGTTAAATGAATGGATCACTGACAATGCGGCCCCACTTGTCAGTTTGACAAGGTCAACAGTCAACAGAGTTGACTGCTGACTGGGCTGCTGGCTAGGCAGTGGCCCACTTGTCAGCCTCACTTGCAAAACTACTCGGTATACTCTCTGTGTACCCATAGCAATTTCACTTATGTTCTCCAAATTAATTTATTCCAGAAAATGACTAAATCTTTGAAAATTAATATAAAATAAACCGTAACCTGGATGAAAATACTTTGTACATGAAAGTCGCTCAGAACGACGAGACAAATCCGAATAAACAGATCGTTTGCCCACCACCCGTCCCTAGCATAGTGAACCTGCAACATTTCACCTCAGGTTCATCTGTCCGAAAATGCGAACATCAGGGATACTTTCCCGGATGTTTCCCCCTTTCGCAGGTACCACCTACTACCGCGTTAGGGCACACCAAGAGAGGCTCATTGTCATGTCTTGCATCGTCATGCTTATGTTTGCATTGTATTTGTTGTTTCTTCCGGTAGACTACGAGACCGACGCTGCCGCTGCCCAGTTCGACTACGGATTTGACGACTCCTCCTTCTTGCCAGAGCAACCAGGCAAGGCCCCCCCTGATCACCAGATATCGCCTATTCTACCCCCTACTGCTTGCATTAGAGTAGTATAGCCTGTTACTGTTTTTGATTAATCCTATCCTGTAGCATAGCCTGCCATTGTTGCTACATCTGTTGATACCTTACCTGCAATCCTAAATGCTTAGTATAGGATGCTAGTTTACCATTAGTGGCCCTATATTCTTGTCAGTCCGGCATGCTATACTATCGGGCTGTGATCACTCGGGAGGTGATCACAGGTATATACTATACATACATACTATTCAGGTGGTGACTAAAGTCGGTTCTGCTCGTTGAGTACCCGCAAGTGATTTCGATGTGGGGGGCTGGAAGGATTGGTGGCTCCATCCCGGCAGAGGTGGGCCTGGGTTCCCGACGGCCTCCGACTATTACTTTGTGGTGGAGCGACAGGGCAGGTTGAGACCACCTAGGTGAGAGGTGGGCCTGGCCCTGGTCGGCGTCCGCGGTTACTTCATAAAAACACGCTTAACAAGATCTTGGTATTTGATCTGTGTCTGGCCACTGGCCTATACGCACTAACCAACTACGCGGGAACAATTATGGGCACTCGGCGTCGTGGTATCAGCCGAAGCCTTCTTGATGTCAGTGACTTAGCGGCGCGCGCCGGGTTGGACTGGAACGCCTGCCCTTGTATAAGGGAGGCTAGGTCTGTTCACCAGCCGCGTACGCAACATGCAGGTGTGTAATGGGCGATCGGCCCAGACCCCTGCGCACATAGGATTTAGACCGGCGTGCTGACCTCTGTGTTGTGCCTAGGTAGAGCAGTGACGTGTTGATCTTCCGAGGCCGGGAATGACCCAGGAAATTGTGTCCGGCCAAAGGGGATCGAGCGTGTTGGGTTATGTAGTGCATCCCTGCAGGGAAGTTTATCTATTCGAATAGGCGTGTCCCTCGGTAAAAGGACGACCCGGAGTTGTACCTTGACCTTATGAAAACTAGAAGCGGATACTTATTAAAACACACCCAGACAAGTTCCAGAGACAACCCGGTGATCGCTTTCTCACAGGGCAACGAGGGGAGGATCGCCGGGTAGGATTATGCTATGCGATGCTACTTGGAGGACTTCAATCTACTCTCTTCTACATGGTGCAAGATGGAGGCTGCCAGAAGCATAGTATTCGATAGGACTAGCTATCCCCCTCTTATTCTGGCATTCTGCAGTTCAGTCCACCGATATTGCCTCTTTACACATATACCCATGCATATGTAGTGTAGATCCTTGCTTGCTAGTACTTTGGATGAGTACTCACAATTGCTTTGCTCCCACTTTTCCCCCTTTTCCTCTTCTTCCCGAACGTCGCAACCAGATGTTGGAGCCCAGGGCCAGACGCCACCATCGATAATGAATCCTACTACACTGGAGGTGCCTACTACTATGTGCAGGCTGCTGACGACGACCAGGAGTAGTTTAGGAGGATCCTAGGCAGGAGGCATGCGCCTCTTTCGATCTGTATCCCAGTTTGTGCTAGCCATCTTATGGCACCTTGTTTAACTTATGTCTGTACTCAGATATTATTGCTTCCGCTGACTCGTTTATGTTTGAGCACTTGTATTCGAGCCCTCGAGGCCCCTGGCTTGTAGTATGATGCTTGTATGACTTATTTTACTTTTAGAGTTGTGTTGTGATATCTTCTCGTGAGTCCCTGATTTTGATCGTACACATTTGCATGCATGATTAGTGTACGATTGAATCGGGGGCGTCACAAGTTGGTATCAGAGCCGACTGCCTGTAGGAATCCCCCTTCCACACTCCTTGGCCGAAGTCGAGTCTAGTCACGATAAAACTTTTACTAACATGGCTGTGTGCCTTACGGGCCCATGTCCCCATTGGGTGGTATTAGGATCTTTTACTCCTCGTCTATGCTCTCGGACTCTGATCTCTCTTCTATTCGGGTTAAATGATTTTGCTAACTCTAACTCTAGGTTCTCGTAACTATCTCTCCTGAAGAGCCCTCATTCCGGAAGATCACCTGCTTCGTCAGAGGATTCTGGGGATATCCCTCGATATTTTCCCGAGACCCTTGTGCTCATCGCCTTTGCAATGCACTGCCACAGATATATCCCTATGGATATCTGCATGCACTTGCCATCCTCATGATCATTTCTCGTCGCTCTTGTTGTTACAAGATGCCTCAGACTATTCTCTGTTGCCCCAAGAATCCTTTGAGTTTACTGTTTTGTAGTTTTATTTTGCATGAAAACCCTTACTGTTTTTTCTCACATTTATCGAGGATCCATTCTCCTCAATTGTTCATGTGTCTCACAAAATTCTTCGGAATATTTTTCGATCTTTCGAAAATCCTCTGCAGCCTGTTATTCTTGAAATTCTTGCCTGCTTGCATTATGGTTAATTCCATATGACTAGTAGTCCTTGATAACAGGTTATCCTTTTTTAAAATTATCTTTTTGACCCAGACGTCATTCTGGACTTGAGTTGGTTCTCGGCAATTCAAACCTTTATTGATTGTCCAACTACGTGTTTTCAACTTATCCTTCCTTGATCAGAGCGTCTGCTTCTGATCCTTCATTTTGGAAACCAAAATTTCTTTCTATTTAAGCATCAGACTAACCAGGTGATTCTTGAACCTGATGCCTCTGCATTCTTTCTTCCTCTGAGTGAGTACCGATACTCACATCAGCTCCGTTGCGGATCGCCCGATCCATTATTGAATTTTTATCTGACAGTGTCCTTCATATTCAATCACCTTGTGAGTTCTTCCCCTGATACATAATGCCTTTGGTAAATTATATCCTCTGCTTGGCCAACCATGCTCTGCTTTCGAGCTTGTGTGTTTACTTTTGAAACTTGTGGTATATGTTACTAAGATGCCCGATGGGTTGAACCTATGCCTTCCCCTAATCCGTGAGAACCGAAAGTTTTCACAAGTCATACTCTTCCGGTGTTCTACCAGATAAAATTCCAACACTACAGTTATATCAAAGCGAGAGGTGAATGAAATGATATGCATTAAAGAAGTGGGAGTCGACCTTGAACTTTGTGTTCATGCCCATGAAAATGATGTAGACCGTCTCGGAAGCTTCTTGCAAAATGATTATCCATCTGTATGATTCTTTCTGTATTCTTCAAATTGATTCCTTACATTTATGGTTCCGACCATGCTGTCCTGGTCTGATATATCTGATGGCAATTCATTCCAGTGCCTCGTCTATTTTTGGCAAGGTTGAAGTATCTACTGTCATAGGTCAATAACCCGGTTCTACTTCTATCATGTTCTACCTTCGAGTATTACCCCCTGGTATCTCGGAGATGTCTTGTCATTGCACCACATCTTACTAACTTTGTTGAAGTAATGTCTTTCTTTGTCGTAATCACTCTACGGGTTCTGGGTTGTTGTCAACCGAGGACACCGACTAGTGAAATTATTCCGCACTACAAGTCAAATACCCATAGTATTTTTACTAGGAAATTCTGTACTCAATCTAGTCATTCCTAGACAATCAGCTGCATCCTGGTCTTGCCACCTTTGACTGTGCTACCTTGTCCTTCTCTGGTGCACGAATTCTTCAGTGTGTGAGCACGAATTATGTTGAGCTTTCAACATCATGTTGCTTGTCTTGAAAGGCAACTTTGTTTCCGAGCTTGCATCTTATATATTGATCCTATAACTTGCCACATTGTCATATCCTTGCTTGTTGACATTGTAGTTTGATTGCATCCTCTTGAAACCTCCCGGCAAATGTGTCGGATCACCTTCAACACTTTGACTTCTTCTGAGATGTCAACTGTGTTCATGATGAGAAATACCCTCGTTGCCCTTGATGTTTTTTTATTATCATCGACAACACCCTTGACTTCCTTTGATCGCGAACTTGTCCACATTATGAATACAACTTGCTCTCCAGCTAGTGTTCTATTCTGCCTTGAAGTATTACTCTCTTTTCTATCAAGAATGTTGTGGGGATTGCTCCACCTCTTAGAAATTCTTGGTATGATGATACTTCTCACCGTCACCATTCTTCCTTGGTCCCTGTGTTGTTTTTAACCGGGATACCGATATGCTAATGTTCCCGCTTGAGTTTTCAAACAATGAAACTAAAATTGTTCGAGAGGTGACATATAATGCATAGGTAATTATGGTGATGAAGCCACATTTGTATAAAATATGTAAATGCTCCAAAATAACTAAAACATTGGCTATAACAATTAAATTACTGCCTTTTGTAAATATTAATTTGCTAAACTATTTTATTTGGGGGCCCAACCCTTTTGTGGCAGAGGGCAAGACCATGACACTAATTTAGGAGTTAAATACAGTATTTTATAAGACTATACTAAATCAAAAAAACTAAGGCAAAAAATAGAAGAAAAATAAGTAAAAAAAGAAACACAAATAAACAAAACCAAAAGACGTAAAAGGAACCCCCCTGCTGGGCCGTAGCCCAGCTGGCCACCGGGCCAACAACTGGCCGGCCTAGCCCCTGGCCTATACCCCCCGGGGGCACTGACCCCTAGCCCCATGACCACCACTACCCCCACTCCTCCAACACGATCCCCATCCCCACTCCCTCTCGTTCTCCAGCGCCGCCATGCTCCCCGCGCCGGAACCCCCAACCTCACCGGCACGCCCGCGCCCGACGAACCGTCGCCTCCACCCCGCACCTCCCCCGAGCTCGTCTCATCCTCCCCTACGCCTTCCTCTGCGCACCCCGCCGCTGATGGCCGCCCCTACCACCCGCGCCGCCCGCCTCCCTTGGCCGCGCCAGGCCGTGGCCGGTGCACGTGCACTCGCCCACTGCATCGTCGCCCTGCGTGCCTCGACCTCCACACCAACGCTAGCGAGCAGGAGCCCCGCCAAGTCATCGCCGTCGTCTCTTCTTCAACCCCGTATGCCTCTTCGATCCTCGCCGATGCCGCCTCGCCATCGCCGGAATCCGCCGCCCTCCAACCACCACCGGCCTCCCCGAGCCTTCCCTGCAATGCCGTGGGCGGCTGCCGCCTCTCCCCTCTCTTCCCTGCCCCTCTCCACGCTCGTAGTTCGCCCTCAACGATTTGGCCGAACCTGCCGCAGCGGTTGAGCTCGCCGGCGTGGTCCCCATTGCCGCAACCCGCGTCCGAGCACGCTGTCGTGCTCTGCATGCTCCCAGGAGCCCGTCTTGCACACGCCTGCACCTCCCCCTGCCCTCCTTGCTCGAATCCGCCACGGCCCGAACTCCAGTGTCCACAAAGCTTGATGCCGACGATGATTCCGGCCATCTCACGGGCAGCCAAAACCACCCCTGAATGCACGCGAGTTTGACGAAGCCGTAGGAGCAAACCGCGCCCAAAACGAACCACTGTAGTCATTTTTCGATGCCGACCTGAGGCCTCCGCTGCGTATTTCTTCGCCGGTGGCTAGTCGTTGGCGCCGCTGACCTGGCCTGACTCATGGGCCTCCCTGGGTTGCTGACCAGTGGGACCTAGGGGCCCAGTTGACTAGTTGACCAAGTTAACCCACCTGACTGGGCTCACCCAATCGCTGACATATGGGGCCCACCCCTGCTAATTAATAGAACTAATTAAAATTAGTTTAATTAACATAATTAGACACTGACAGTGGGGCCTAGCTAATTAATTGACTTAATTAGTTAAATGAAATCACTCTGTTAAATGAATGGGTCACTTACAATGCAGCCCCACTTGTCAGTTGACTGTTGACTGGGCTGCTGACTAGGCAGTGGCCCACTTGTCAGCCTCACTTGAAAACCTAGTCGGTATACTCTCTGTGTACCCATAGCAATTTCACTTATGTTCTCTAAATTAATTTATTACAAAAACTGACTAAATCTTTGAAAATTAACATAAAATAAACCGTAACCCGGATGAAAATACTTTGTACATGAAAGTTGCTCAGAACGACGAGACGAATCTGAATACACAGTTCATTCGCCCACCACACGTCCCTAGCATAGTGAACCTGCAACATTTCACCTCCGGTTCATCTATCCGAAACGCGAACACCAGAGATACTTCCTAGATGTTTCCCCCTTTCGCCGGTACCACCTACTACCACGTTGGGGCACACCTAGCACTGCTCACTGTCATGTCTTGCATCGTCATGCTTATGTTTGCATTATATTTATTGTTTCTTCCCCCTCTTCTCTCCGGTAGACTACGAGACCGACGCTGCCGCTACCTAGTTCGACTACGGAGTTGACGACCCCTCGTTCTTACCAGAGCAACCAGGCAAGCCCCCCCCTTGATCACCAGATATCACCTATTCTACCCCCTACTGCTTGTAGTCGAGTAGTATAGCCTGTTACTGTTTTCGATTAATCCTATCCTGTTGCATAGCCTGTCATTGTTGCTACATCTGTTGATACCTTCCCTGCAATACTAAATGCTTAGTATACGATGCTAGTTTACCATTAGTGGCCCTACATTCTTGTTAGTCTGCCATGCTATACTATCGGGCCGTGATCACTCGGGAGGTGATCACGGGTATATACTATACATACATACTATTCAGGTGGTGACTAAAGTCGGGTCGGCTCGTTGAGTACCCGCAAGTGATTTCGATGTGGGGGGCTGGAAGGACAGGTGGCTCCATCCCGGCAGAGGTGGGCCTGGGTTCTTGACGGCCTCCTACTATTACTTTGTGGTGGAGCGACAGGGTAGGTTGAGACCACCTAGGTGAGAGGTGGGCCTGGCCCTGGTCGGCGTCCACGGTTACTTCATATAACACGCTTAACGAGATCTTGGAATTTGATCTGAGTCTGGCCATTGGCCTATACGCACTAACCAACTACACGGGAATAGTTATGGGCACTCGACGTCATGGTATCAGCCGAAGCCTTCTTGATGTAAGCGACTGAGAGGCGCGCGTCGGGATGGACTGGAACCCTGCCCTTGTATAAGGGAGGCTAGGTCTGCTCACCGACCGCGTATGCAACGTGCAGGTGTGCAATGGGCGATGGGCCCAGACCCCTGCGCGCATAGGATTTAAACTGGCGTGCTGACCTCTCTGTTGTGCCTAGGTAGGGCAGCGACATGTTGATCTTCCAAGGCCGGGCATACCCAGGAAAGTGTGTCCAGCCAAAGGGGATCGAGCGTGTTGGGTTATGTACTACATCCATCCAGGGAAGTTTATCTATTCAAATAGCCGTGTCCCTCGATAAAAGGACGACCCGGAGTTGTACCTTGACCTTATGACAACTAGAACTGGATACTTAATAAAACACACCCAGACAAGTTCCAGAGACGACCCGGTGATCGCTTTCTCAGAGGGCGACAAGGGGAGGATCGTCGGGTAGGATTATGCTATGTGATGGTACTTGGAGGACTTCATCTCTTCTACATGCTGCAAGATGGAGGCTGCCAGAAGCGTAGTCTTCAATAGGACTAGCTATCCCCCTATTATTTTGGCATTCTATAGTTCAGTCCACCGATATTGCCTCTTTACACATATACCCATGCATATGTAGTGTAGATCCTTGCTTGCGAGTACTTTGGATGAGTACTCACAGTTGCTTTGCTCCCTCTTTTCCCCCTTTTCCTCTTCTTCCCGGACGTCGCAACCAGATGTTGGAGCCCAGGAGCCATACGCCATCGTCTATGATGACTCCTACTACACTGGAGGTGCCTACTACTACGTGCAGGCTGCCGACGTCGACCAGGAGTAGTTTAGGAGGATCCCAGGAAGGAGGCCTGCGCCTCTTTCGATCTGTATCCCAGTTTGTGCTAGCCATCTTAGGGCACCTTGTTTAACTTATGTCTGTACTCAGATATTGTTGATTCTGCCGACTTTTTTATGTTTGAGCACTTGTATTCGAGCCCTCGAGGCCCCTGGCTTGTAATATGATGCTTGTACTACCTATTTTACTTTTAGAGTTGTGTTGTGATATCTTCCCGTGAGTCCCTGATTTTGATCGTACATGTTTGTGTGCATGATTAGTGTACGATTGAATCGGCGGCGTCACAGACACCTTACTCAAACACATGCTCCTGCGCTCCGAGACGACCACCATGGCCATGCTCATGGCCACGACAGACAAGTATGCCACAGCCGCCACCGCCATAAAAGTGCAAGTCATGGTGGACAAGGCCGACAAGGCATTGCCGGCAAATCCACCCACATATCGGCCGACTGGAGAAAGCAGTAGGTAGCAGCACAACAACGACAACAAACGCAAGTGTGAGCCACCGTCTCCTTGTTACGATGCCCATCTCGCCGCCAACAAAAGCGGAGCAGCCGGCAAAGCAAGCCGGCAGCCGGCGTCAGCAAACCGGCAAGACCGCCTGGCAGCCAAACTTAGCTTTGAGCAGATCCTCAACGATCCCCACAAGTAGCACAACGGTGGGCAGCCATCCATGCACACACTCCGGCAGTGCAGCATCACCCAATGCCTAATGAGGGACGACCTGTCGCCGCCTCCGGCCCCTCCGTCGGGTGCGGGGCAGTTGCCTCCTCCGCTGCTGCCACCCCCTCCTGCGGTCGATGCCATGCGTAACAACGCCTTCCCTGCCCCGAACGCATGCTACATCGTCTTCACCAGTGAGGGTGACAACACACATAGCAAGCGCCGGCTCCAACATGAGGTTAACATCAACATCCCTTAGGCTCCCCAGTACTTGAACTGGTCTGCCTTGTCAGCTGGACCCAGGAGGACCACCCAGCCGTCATGCCTACGCCGGGCGGCCACACCCTCGTCCTTGACCCCGTCTTTGTCGCTGAAAAACGCACCTGCCATTTCACGCGGGTTCTCGTCGACGGCGGCATCAGCATCAACATCCTATACCACGACACCATGACAAAGCTTGGCATCGAGACGAGGCAGCTGGAGCCGACCCAGATGTTGTTCCATGGCATTGTTCCGGGCCTCTTCTGCTCCCCGATAGGCCGGGTTCGGCTGGACGTCTTGTTCGGCTCGAGTATCCACTTCTGCCGTGAGCCAATCTGGTTTGAGGTGGTGGACCTTTCCAGTCCCTACCACGTGCTCCTAGGCCGGCCTACCCTGGCCAAGTTCATGGTGGTCCCCCACTACCCCTAACTCAAGATGAAGATGCCAGGGCCCCAGGGCCTCAACCTTTGTTTGTGACTACAAGAAATTCATTGAGTGCGCGCAAGCTGGCTCCAAGCTGGTGGAGTCGCTGGTCATCGCCAAGGAGAGACGCTAGCTCGACCGGATCGTGGCGCTGGCTGGTGAGCAGCCGGTTGCGCTGGCTCTGCCCAAGCAGCCGGCTAATGAGGCCTCCTTCTAGCCATACAAGGACAATAAGAAAGTTCTGCTAAACCTGGCCAACCCAAGGTCTAGCTAGTACATCGTTGTGGGCGAACTTGTCGACTTCCTCCATGATAATCGGGATATCTTTGCATGGTGTACAAAAGATATGACGAGTCTTCCGAGGAAGTACACTGAGCACAAACTCCATGTCTGCAAGGACGCCAAGCCTGTCCGGCAGCCGCTACGTCGCTTTTCAGAGGAAAAGTGAAGAGCCATTGGTGAGGAGATCGCCCGGCTGCTCGCAGTCGGCTGCATCATGGAAGTTTTCCACCCAGATGGTTGGCCAATCTGGTCCTCGTCCTAAAGAAGAACAACACTTGGCGCATGTGTATCAACTACACGAGCTTGAACAAGGCTTGCCCTAAGGACCCTTTTGCCCTGCCATGGATAGATCAAGTGATGGAATCAACGGCTGGCTGCGAGCTCCTGTCCTTTTTGGATGCTCACAACGGCGACCACCAGATCAAGGTGGACCCGGCCGACACCCTCAAGATGTCCTTCATCACGGCTTTTAGGGCGTACTATTACATCACCATGTCATTCGGGCTGAAGAATGCCGGCGCCACCTTCCAGCACTGCATGCAGAAATGCCTACTACCGTAGATCGGTAGAAATGTGCATGTCTACGTCAACGACATCATGGTGAAGACAAAGAACCACCTCACCCTCCTAGACGACCTGAAGGAAACCTTTGCCAACCTATGCCAGTACCAGATCAAGTTCAATCTGGAGAAGTGCGTTTTTGGCGTGCTGGCTGGCAGCTCCTTGAATTCCTCGTCCTGGAGTGCAGCATCAAGGTCAACCCGGAGAAGATCAAGGAGATCGAGCGCATGCGCAAGCAGGCTCTGCTGCGCAGTGTCCAGAAGTTCACCGGTTGCTTGGCCTCTCTCAACCGGTTCATCAACTGGCTAGGCAAGAGGGCCATGCCCCTATATCAGCTGATGAAGAAGACGACGACATTCAAGTGGAACCACCAGGCAGATGAGGCTTTCGATGACCTCAAGCGCATGCTCTCCACCGTGCCCGTCCTGTCCACACCGGTTGAGAAGGATCCCCTAGTGTTGTTCATCACGGTGACCTCCTGCATGGTCAGCATGGTGCTGGTGGTCAAGCGCCCCGAGGAATGCAAGGTGCAGCCGGTCCAGCGCCCTCTACACTACCCGAGCGACGTGTTGTCCCTCTCCAAGCAGAACTATCCCCACTACCAGAAGATATGCTAAAGTGTGTACTTTGCCACCAAGAAGCTGAACAAGTACTTCCAGGACCATACCATCATCGTGGTGAGCACGGCCCCCATCAGCGAGATCATGGGCTACCGAGATGCCTCTAACCGGGTAGCCAAATGGGCCATCAAGCTGGCCAGCCACATGATCCTCTATAAGCCTCGCACTACCATCAAGTCCCAGGTCCTGGTCGATTTCCTTGTCCACTGGGAGGAAACCATGTACCTGCCGCCGGCCCCCGACTCAACACACTGGCGCATGCACTTTGATGGCTCAAATATGTGCACCGGCCTGGGAGCCGGCATCGTGCTCACCTCTCCCAAGGGTGACTGACTGCGGTATGCGCTGTAGATCCATTTTGCTGCCTCCAACAACATTGCCGAGTACGAAGCCCTTGCCCACAGCCTCCGACTGGCCAAGGAGCTCGGCATCCGGTGCATCCTTTGCTATGACGACTTGGAAATGGTGGTGGACCAATCTTCTGGCGAGTGGGATGCTAGGCCAGCTACAGTTTCTTGGTCCAGCAACACTCCGTTGGTTTTGATGGCTGCGAGTTCCTCCATGTTCCCCGAGCCGAGAACGAAGCGGCCGACACACTGGCCAAGATAGCCTCCACCCGGCAAGTGATCCCATCTGATGTCTCCCTCGAGCGACTGCGGAAGCCCTCCATCAAGTCGTCTCCTGAGTTGAAATCCATCTTCGTCCCAACCGACCTAGAGGTTCCCCTGCCTGACCCTGAGGCTCCCATTCCGAACCCGGCCCCACGGGCTGTCGGCTCCGGCTCATGGCTTCCAACATGGTCCCGGGGGCTGCCGTCTCTGACCTTGGCCCGGGGGCCGCCGACTCCAGCTCGGGAGCTGCAGATCTGGTCCCGGGGGCTACAGTCTCCGACCCGACACTGGGAGCTACCGGTTCTAGCTCGAGGGCTGTCTCCGACCCGGCCCTGGGGGCCGCCGCGTCTGGCTCGGGGGTTGCGGACCCGACCCTCGTCAAAACTGCTGTCCACACAGTGGTGACAGTGCCTTCATGCGCCCAGTCGATCCTCACCTTCCTTGAAAGCAGTGAGCTGCCCGCTGACGAGGTCGAGGCCCGGCAAGTCCAGCGTCGGGCCTCCGCCTACAACATGATAAATCACGAGTTTGTCAGGCACAACGCAACAGGCGTTTTTCAACAGTATGTCGAGCCGGACAAGGGGTATGAGATCCTCGTCGACATCCACTAGGGCGAGTGCGGGCACCACGCCGCCTCAAGAACCCTTGTGGCCAAAGCCTTCCGCCATGGATTTTACTAGCCCACGACCCTGGCAGATGCTGAGTAGCTGGTCCTCAAGTATGAGGGCTGCCAATGCTTCAGCAAGCGCAGCCACCTGCCAGCTACGGCCATCCAAACTATTCCCATCACATGGGCCTTTGCCCGTCTGGGGACTCGACATGGTAGGGCCCTTCAGAACAGCCCGAGGCAACCTAACTCACCTACTGGTGGCCATCGACAAGTTTACCAAGTGGATCGAGGCAAGGCCGATCAAGAAGCTGGATGGGCCCACTACCGTCAGATTTGTCAAGGACATCGTGGTTCACTATGGCATTTCCCACAACATCATCACGAACAATGGCACCAACTTCGCCAAGGGTGTGCTGGCCATTACTACTCCATATTCGGCATCCGCCTTGACTTGGCCTCTGTTGTAAACCCCTAGTCGAATGGACAGGTCAAGCGGGACAATGACCTAATTTTGGCCGGCATCAAGCCGCGGCTCGTCGAGCCGCTCATGTGCTCACCCGGTAGTTGGCTTGACGAGATGCCAGGCGTCCTTTGGTGTCTTCGGATGATGCACAACCGATTGATCGGCTTCACGTTGTTCTTCCTCGTTTCTAGAGCTGAAGCAATCATTCCCACCGACATTGAGTTTGACTCGCCTCACTAACCTTGTACACGGAGGCTGAAGCTAAGGAAGCCCACGAAGACGGTGTTGACCTACTCAAGGAGGTGCACCTCTTGGCCCACATCCAGTCGGCCATCTACCAGCAAGGCCTGTGCCACTACCACAGCTACAAAATCAAGCCCCTCGCGGAATGCTCTGTCTCGTCGAGCGGACAGCCGGCCAGCACAAGCTGGCCTTCCCATGGGAGGGCCCCTTCATCATCAGCAAGTCCTTACGCGACAAGAACGCCTGCTACCTCATCGGTTCATAGAAGCCGAACAAGCATAAGAGAGACACGGTCGACAAGGAAACAAATCACCCCTAGAATGTGGAGCTCTCCCACCCGTTTATAGTTGAACATATTCGGTCTACCTCATCAGCAAGGCCTTATGTATGTATTGCTCCCTTTTAGGTCTAATGAAAACAGTAGATCCCCCGAGCGACACTCGGAGGCTACCTTTTTGTTTCTATCGAACCTTATGCTCCATGCATTCACCTACTTTCATTCTTGCCTCGGTCGGCACGTCCAGCTCGGGGGCACGGGGGCTTGCCGGCTAGACCGCCCCTCGCTTTCTCCCATAGCCAGCTTCGAAGCGTGCGTGCCGTCAAAGCCCTCTCATCGCTTAATGCCACTGTCTGGCTCTCGGCTGTCCGACTGGCAAGTGCCAAAGGCCAAAAGCACCATCACATAAGAAAAATGAGCTAAGGAGGAGAACTCGACTCGCTCGACCCGGCACCTTCCTTTACCTACCGATGCATGACCGGCTGCTCGCGAGCCGGTACAATGGGTGTTTCGCTTGCGCTCAACATCCGGAAAAGACTAAGTATTGTACGTCCCCTCCCAAGGCCGAATTCCCGTCCTAGTCACGAACCGGCACCCGTCTGTCCAGCTAGTGGGAATGAAGTCCAAAGAGAAGACGGAAAAGAAAATGGCCGAAGGCAGAATAGCAAAAGCGAAAACATGCACATTTGAACACATCAAAAGATTTATGTATAGCAAGGACCCACGACTATAAGTTCATTACATAAACTACACCCCCAGTGGGTGGACCTACTACCTAATCAAGTTCGAGTACATGAAAGGAAAAATGGCAGTCCTAGGCAACATCCGTGCTGGCTCCAGTCTGCGCCGGCTCCTCCGGGGTGCGTGTAGCCGCCGCGTTGGCTTTGGGGCGAGCCAGCTCCTCGGTCGTAGCGGTGTCATCCAGGGTGGCCTCGTTCTTGTCTTAGGCTGTCGTCTCGGCCGAGCTACCGTCTGGGGCATCAAGCAATGATACGTCTCCATTGTATCTACTTTTCCTAATGCTTTTACTCTTGTTTTGGACTCTAATTTTCATGATTTGGATTAAACTAACCCGGACTGATGTTGTTTTCACCAAAACTATCATGGTCTTGTTTTTGTGCAGAAATAAAAGTTCTCAGAATTGGATGAAACTTTTTGGAGAATTATTTCAAAATAGATAAAAAATATTGTAACCAAGATCCACCGGAGGGGGTGCCCTGGCTGCCCACAAGACACCAGAGCGCGCCACCCCCCTAGCACACCCTGGTGGGTGGTGGGCCCCTCGCGGCTCCACTGACCCTAACTCCGATGCTATAAAATCCTATTTTCCCAGAAAAAATAGGAGAGGAAGTTCTAGTGTATTTTACGATACGGAGCCGCCGCCGCCTCGTGTTCTTCATCGAGAGGCCAGATTTGGAGCCCGGAGAGGGGAATCTTCGGTCTTCGTCATCACCAACCATCCTTCATCACCAATTCCATGATGCTCCCCACTAGGAGTGAGTAATTCCCTTCGTAGGCTGCTGGTCAATGAGGAGTTGGATGAGATTCATCATGTAATCGAGTTAGTTTTGTTAGGGCTCGATCCCTAGTATCCACTATGTTCTGAGATTGATGTTGCTATAACTTTGCCATGGTTCATGCTTGTCACTAGGGCCCGAGTGCCATGATTTCAGATCTGAACCATTTATGTTTTCACCATTATATCTATGTTCTGGATCCGATCTTGCAAGTCATATGCACTTATTACATGTTATGATCCGTAAACCCCAAGGTGACAGTAATTGGGATACTTTTCGGTAATGACCGTAGTTTGAGGAGTTCATGTATTCACTATGTGTTAATGCTTTGTTTCGGTTCTCTAATGAAAGGAGGCCTTAATATCTATTAGTTTCCTTATGGACCCTGCTGCCATGGGGGAGGGGGGGAGGGTAAGAAAAAATATGTCATGCAAGTTCTTTTCCATAAGCATGTATGACTATTTACGGAATACATGCCTACATTATATTTATGAACTGGAGCTAGTTCTGTGTCACCCTAGGGTTATGACTGTTATATGATGAATATCATCCAATGAATTCACTGATCCAGTGCCTACGAGTTTTCCACATATTGTTCTTGCTAAGTTACTATTTCTATTGCTACTTTTACAACTACCACAAAACCGTTATTGCTGTTACTGTTACCACTGCTATCGTTACTAGTACTATCAAACTATCATATTACTGTGCTGTTGATCACCTTGCTACAGATATTTAATCTTCAGGTGTGGTTGAATTGACAACTCAACCTCTAATAATTACAAATATTCTTTGGCTCCCCTTGTGTCGAATCAATAATTTTGGGTTGAATACTCTACCCTTGAAAACTATTGTGATCCCCTATACTTGTGGGTTATCAGGACCTTTTTCTGGCGCCATTGCTGGGGTGCATAGCTATATTTGTTGAGTCACTTGGGATTTATATCTATTTATCACTATGAAGAATCTGAAGGATACAAGAACCAAGATTTTTGCCTCTAAGACGAGGGGTGGTAAGGAACTGCCATCTAGCTCTATATTTGATTCATCTTTTGTTTTGAATAGACTTGCAACACCACCACCAGCTATTAATTCTGATATGTCGCAAGTTATTGATGATGCTACTTCTGCTATGAATGATTCTTATGATCATTCTAGTACCTTGCTTTATGATAATGTGCCACTAGGTGAATTTCTTGATGAATAACTTGCTAGAGCTAAAGATATTGAGAATGCTGAAATTGATGAGATTACTGAAACTAATGAAGTCCTTGAAACTAAAAACTATGAAACACCTATTAGAACTAGCTCTCCTACATTTGAATTGCCTAAGATACCTGAGGGTTATGTTATGGACGGAGAGGTAGCTAGAGATTTTCTTGCTTGCAAGGATAGAGATGATCTTAAGAAATTGTTATGCAAGTTGAAAGAAAAATCCTTGAATGCTAGAATGAAATATGATCCTAAGTTTCCTACTTCACCTACCTTTTTTACTGATAAGGATTATGAATTCTCTGTCGACCCGGAGTTAATTACTTTGGTTGAATCTGATCCTTTCTATGGTTATAGAACTGAAACTATAGTGGCACATCTTACTAAAAATGATATAGCCACCCTATTTGCTCATGATGAGAAAATTTCTTACTATATCCTCAAATTATTTCCTTTCACATTAAAGGGTGATGCTAAGATATGCTATAATACTCTTGCTCCTGGTTGTGTGCGTAGTCCCCATGATATGATTTACTACTTCCCTGAAAAATATTTTCCTGCTTATAAGAAACAAGCCGCCTTACAGGAAATATTTAACTTTGTGCAAATTGAAGAAGAGAGTCTCCCACAAGCTCGGGGGAGGCTTCTCCAATTACTTAATGCTTTGCGTGATCATCCTCTAAGGAAAAATGAAATACTTAATGTCTTCTATAATGGACTAACTGATGCTTTCAGGGACTTCCTAGATCGTTGTGCTGGTTGTGTTTTTAGGGAACGCACTATTGAACAAGCTGAGGAATTATTGAATAATATATGGAAGAACCATGATGATTGGGCACTTCCTCAACCATCGCCTAAACCCACTCCAAAGAAGAGGGGTATCTTATTTCTCAGTCCTGAAGATATGCAAGAGGCAAAAAAATGTATGAAGTGAAGAGGTATTAAAGTCGAGGATGTTAAGAATTTACCACCCATTGAAGAAATACATGGTCTTGACACACCGACACCATAGGTGGTAGAGGTAAACCCTTTATTAAAGATTGATGAAGGTGACATCCCTTATAATAAACATCCTAGTTAACGCTTATATGAATTTGAGAACTACATTATGAAACAAGACCACTTCAATGCAAATGTTATGAAACAATTAAAACAAAACTCTGATATGATTTCTCCCTTGAGTGACTTGTTATTTAGAATCACTAATGATGTTAGAGGTGTAGGAAAACAAGGCTCTATGGTACAAACCCAGTTAGAACAAGTTGCTAAATCCCAAAGAGACTTGCTTAGTGAAATGAATAATAATATGAATGATTATGCTGTTAGAGTAGCAACTAGAGGAGGCAAAATGACTCAGGAACCACTTTATCCCGAAGGACACCCTAAAAGAATTGAACAAGACTCTCAAAGAATTAATACTTATGCACCTATAACTTTTAAAAAGAAAAATGATAAGACTTTGCATACCTCTAGTGAATCTGAGATAGAAAAACCCTCTGAAGATAACAGCGATGTTTCTATTTTTGATGCCGAAACCCAATCCGGTAATGAACATTCACCTAGTGACAATGAAAATGATAATGATGATGTTGATGAAGATGCCCAACTAAACAATGATAAAGAACCAGATAATGATGTTAAAATAGAACCTTCTATTGATCTTGATTACCCACAACCTAAAAATAAACATTATGATAAAAGAGACTTTGTGGCTAGAAAACTTGGTAAAGAAAGGGAGCAAAGGGTTCAGAAAGCTATGCCCTTTCCACCCAAACCTTCTAAGAAAAAAGATGATGAAGAATTGGAACGCTTTGCTGAAATGCTTAGGCCAATCTTTTTGCGTACTCGCTTGACTGATATTTTAAAGACGACCCCTTATGCTAAATACATGAAAGAAGTTGTCACTAATAAAAGAAAAATACCAGAAGCTAAAATCTCCACCATGCTTGCTAATTATTCTTTTAAGAATGGAGTACCTAAAAAACTTGGAGATCCGGGGATACCAACTATACCTTGCTCTGTTAAAAGAAATTATGTCAAAACCGCTTTATGTGATTTAAGAGCCAGTGATAGTGTTATGCCTTTCTCTTTATATAAAAGACTTGATTTGAACAAACTCACACCTACTCAAATATATTTGCAAATGGCTGACAAATCAGCTGCCACACCTATCGGTATTTGTGAGGATGTGCCCGTGGTTGTTGCAAATGTCACTATCTTAACAGACTTTGTTATGCTTGAGATGTCCGAGGACGACAACATGTCGATTATCCTTGGTAGACCCTTTTTGAATACTGCAAGGGCTGTTATTGATTGCAAGAAAAGCAAAGTCACTTTTCATATCAATGGTAATGAGCATACGGTGCATTTTCTGAAGAAACAATTTCAAGTGAATGGTATTAATGTTATTGAAAAATCTCCAACAATAACTATTGGAAGTTTTCAACTCTCTTTGCCTACAGCCAAAAAGAAATATGACATACTTATTGTTGGGGATATGCATATTCCCGTTGACGTAACTTAGTGTTTTACGAAAGTTCTTCGGGTTCATGTTAATCGAATGTGATTGTTAATAAGACTTGATTAACCTTATTGATGGATTATTTTGGGAGGCATGTGGTCGATGAACTCAGTAAGCACAACCTTTTGTACCTACTTTTTGTTTCCTCTGTTTCGTAGTTAAATAAAATAAAATGACATGTTTATCCCATTTTCTAAATTTTTCGTGCAATAAAAATGGTTAAAAAATAAAATGCGCAGAATGACCTAAAATTTTAATACAATTTTTTCCGAATATTTGAGAATTTCTGGCGCATATAACATCACGAGGGGGTGCCCCTGGTGCCCACAAGACACCAGAGCATGCCTGCCACCCCAGGCGCGCCCTAGTGGGTGGTGGGCCCCATGTGGCCCCTCTCACTTATCCCGTTATCCCACGTCATCTCCTACCTCCAAAAAAAAATTCAACATAGCTTTCTCTCTCGTGTTCTTGCTCTCAAACCGACGGATTTCGATATCTTTCCTCGAAGCGCCATTTCTAAAACAATTTTGGGGGATTGCTACTTGGTATGTGACTCTTCCATTGCTCCAATTAGTTTTTTCTCTAGTGGTTTATATTTTGAATAATTAGCTACTCTTGGTGCTGTTGTAAATGGGCTTGCATATTGAATTCTTGGGGTTCCAAGTAGTTTGAATGCTTGATATAGCCTCTAGACATCCATATGAGTAGTTGCTATCAATCTTGTGAAGTTTTGTTGCCAAAAATTTTGTGTCCCAAATATTTTCTGAATTTATTCACAAATAAAAAATGCACCTCTTTATGAGTTCTTTAAGGAGAAGGTCCTCGAAGGCATCATCGAGTGGAAGCTCGATTCGATAGTCTTATGTGAACCAAGTGCAAGATCGATACGGGATGTCGACACCAAATCGTGTCTATGGCCATGTAATGAGTTCTTGGTTGGTGCAGGTATTAAAGAAAAATTTGAGCAGTATGTTCACAACACCGAGCTCGCTCCCTTCAACGCAGATAAGTGCATCCAACATCTCAACCTCATAGATACGTTCACTAGAAATTTAAGTATGATCCTTGGGAGTCCAGAGATTCATTTAGACTTTATAATAATGCTTTCACCATGCCTCTAGAAGTGTTATGTGTTGCCTGTAAAATTCCATATTGGGGTTTGCTGGATGAACCACCAAGATCTGAGTATGAGTCGTTTGTGACTAGTCTCTATTAGAGTGAGGATAGAGGAGTAACTCAAGATAGAATAAAAACTTTACATTTTCCATCAATTCATTACTTTGCACTCTTTAATGGCAAATGCACTGTGGGCAAACAAGATAGCAGCACATTGTGTGCCCCTGACTTGAGCCTCATACACACTGCTCTCGCAAGAATTAAACGTTACAATCTTGGAGCAATTATTGCATGCAGATTGCAACACAATGCTGATAGTGGCCTTTTTTGTCGGAGCAATGGGCCACGGGTAGGCTGACCCGAGTCCCTGAATTTATCAAGACTTTGGGCCAGCTCCGCCTAGCTGGATCCAAAGCTGAAGCTCCGCCCTCTGGGATCCGGCTGGCTCAACGGCCGGCTGCCAGAGGGCGACCAACCCAAGCCTATGGCGCTCCGAGTGGCCGACTCCTGCCGGCCGACCTCCAGAGAGGGCGGCATCGGGCAGGTGGCCACCTCATGGCTTCGGTGCGCCGAGCCCCCCATCGAGAGTACGAGCAGGAGCATGGCTACAATGAAGCACATCGCCCCGACGCACAGGACAGGCATGGCTACAGTGCTCCGTACAGGCGGAGATGTCCACACGGCAGGGCACTGTGCCATGTCTCCCCTGACGTCGCCCCAAGCAGGCGGAACCCTGTTCCCCACGACGGCCTGTCGGTACAGTCTGCCAGCCGCAGGCCCCACGGGGCAGTGACCTACCAGAAGATGGCGTACGCCCGACCAGTCGGGCGCAGGAGGGGCCGACCTCCAGCAGGCGTCCGTCCCTCGACCCGAGGCAAGCGCGCCATTAACCTGATGAGACCAAGCATGGCTACAGTGACCTCCCGTCAGCCGGCGGGACTGTAGCCACGATAAGATGACCAAGCCCTCGTCATGGACGACACGGCCACAATAAGCAGCCGTCAACCAGCTGGCGGGGCCCACCAGGCGGCAGGCCCCAGTAGTCGGCGGAGAAGCCGGAGGCCGGAGACACTGGCAGACGGGCCCCAGCAGCCAGCCAATTACCATTGTACCCCTGGGGGGCAGGCCTATATAAGCTCCCAAGGTCACCCATGCAAATGGTTCCAACTCTGATAGAACTAGCCAGTTATCTGGGGCAGGGAAGAGCTAGCCTTGCCTTCTCCTACCCCTAGACACAGCTCAAGGAGCACCTTGTATCACTAATGCCTTAGTGATCATGCGGAGACCCCGCAGAGTAGGAGTAGGGGTATTATCTCCACGGAGAGCCCCCAACCTGGGTAAAGTCCAACGGCGTACGTGTCTACGCCTTATCCCGCTTCCAGGCGCCGGTGACGTTCTACTCGCTCCCACCATGATAAGCCATCCTTTGGCATATGTCGCACCCAACCCCCGACATTTGGCGCCCACCGTGGGGCGAGGTGCACCGTCTCCGGGAGACCTGCTCTGGATGGGAACCTTGTTCCTCCCTGGCGAGAGAAGCCAGCCCAGCACGCCTGACGGCATCAGCCTCAACACCCTGCATGGCGCGGAGATCGCCTGCGCGGCGAGCTGCCTCGCCAACCTCATTGGTGAGATTCACCTCTCCGATGAGCCGGCCTTCGATGCAGGCACTGGCTGCCCCGAGAGCTGCCTCGTCAGCCTCCTCGACCAGCTTCACGTCACCAGCGAGCCTACTGTGGACCTAGAGTCTGTTGGCTCCACCGACCCGATGATCGTCGACTCCGACACGACGTCGCTTGACGCGTTCCCCACCAATGTGGTGATCTACGACGAGCCGCCTCCACGCGAGCACAGCGGCAGGAGCACCGTCACGGAGGTGCTCGTCATTAACAGTGGCGAGCACTCGAAGGGAGAGACTCGAGACCCACTCGATGCAGCGCTGCAGGACTTGACGGCGCCCATCCCAGAAGACGTAGATGCCGAGATGCTGGAGGCACGCCGTGTCTAGCTTATCGAGAGCGCTGGCCGGCTTGCCAGCGTGCGGCGCCTCTCGGACGCCTATCAGCGCGAGATGGACAGAGCGGCCAGCGGTACGCCGGCTCCTGGAGGGCCTAGCCGCATCGGCCCTGTTCGGCAGCGTGGCGGGACCATCGCCAGCATGTTCGGGGTAGAGCGCCCCATATACGTGACGCCTGCGGAGAACGTCCGGGCCGCCCAGGCGGTGACGGACGAGCTGGACAAATACGAGGGCGACAAGCGTCGCCATATGACGGAGCGAATCCAGAAGCTCTTAGACGCGGCCGCCGCGTTGCACGAAGCCGGCTGCCGCACTGAAGAGCCCGCCGTGTGGAACGAAGAGCCGCCCCATCACCCGGAACACGATGCGACCTCCCGGACGCCGACTGGTGGAGCGCATGGGAAACGAGGCAACGAGCCCGTGGCCAGCCGGAGCCGAACTCGCCTCTCCATCGAGCGTGATGCAGACGGCCGCCCTCGAGCGGTGGAGCGCCGAGGCGATCCTCCGCCTCCCCCACCTCCCCCACCTCGCGGAGCAAGATACCCCACTCCGCCGCCTGTCACACACCCGATACTCGGCGACTGCCTTGGCCGCCGAGAGGGAGTTAGAGAGAACGACGCTCGCCATCGGATCGACCGCCTCAACCGGTCCCTAGCACTAGAAGAAGAAGATGCATTGGGTCCGCCTTGCTTTGGCCCATGAATCCGGGATGAACCCTTTCCCAAGGGGTTCACCCTCCCTCGAGACACGCCCAAGTACACCGGCTCCATGAAGCCGGAGGACTGGCTGGTCGACTACTCGACAGCCGTCAGCATAGCGAACGACAACAAGCGCGTTGCCGTGAAATATGTCCCACTCATGCTACAAGGCACTGCCCGAACATGGCTCAACAGCCTGAAGCCCCGTAGCATCAATAGCTGGGTTGATTTCACCGAAGCCTTCATCCACAACTTCACCAGCACCTACAAGCGGGCTCCCAAGCCCCGACAGCTCTCCTTGTGCGTCCAAGTTCCCATGCAGTCAACTCGCGACTACCTCACGCGCTGGACCGAGCTGCGCAATTCCTGCGAGGGTGTACACGAGGTGCAGGCAATCGAGTACTTCACCACCGGGTACAGAGAGGGCACCCTCCTCAAGCATCGACTCCTCTGCGACGAGCCCGAGACCCTCGATGAGCTACTGGTCATCGCCTACAAGCATGCCACGGCCGATTCCTCCATGAAGGCGGAAATTCTGGTTGATGCGTCCGGCAAGGTGGCACCCCAGGCCCCTCGGACTCCGGCTGGTGACACCAGTCGGTGACAGCAGCCAGGCGACAACAAGCGGAAGGCCACCCAGCCGGCTTCCACCAGCCGACAGGTGGCAACAGTCGAGGATCAGCAGCCAGAAGGGTAGCCGGCACCCAAGCGGCAGAAGGGCGGCAAGTCCAATTGGCTGCCTGCTTCCTCTTACGAGCAAACCTTGGACGCACCCTGCAAGTTCCATAGTGGCGCGAAGCCCTTCAACCACACCACTCGGAAGTGTCACTGGCTCACCAGAATTGCCAAGGGAGATGGACTCCTGCCTCCTCCGCCTGCCGGACCGCCGCCTCCTCAGCCCCAGCAGCCGGCGGCCCGGCCAGTCAGCGCCATACAAGACGAGTACCCAGAGGAACATGGAGCCTATGTTGTGTTCACCAGCAAGGCCGATGACAGACGTAGCAGACAGTTGCAACAACAGGAAGTGCAAGCAGTGGCCTCCAGCACTCCAGAGTTCATGCATTGGTCCGAGAAGCCTATCAGCTGGAGCAAGGCCAACCACCCGGAGGTGATGCCCTCCCCTGGTTCATACGCCCTGGTCCTAGAATCAACCCTTGCAACGGAGAGGCGGGCAGCCCGTTTCTCCAGAGTCTTGATAGATGGCGGCAACAGCATCAACATTCTGTACCATGACACAATGGAGAAGTTGGGAATCAAGCAGAAGCAGCTCATCCCTAGTCGGACTGTATTCCATGGCATAGTTCCTGGCCTTTCCTGCTCGCCAATCGGCAAGACCCAGATTAACGTCCTCTTCGGAGACAAGAATCATTTTTCGCCGAGAGCCGGTTTGGTTTGAAGTGGTGGACCTTGAGAGCCCCTACCACGCACTGCTTGGCCGGCCTGCTCCGGCCAAGTTCATGGCAGTCCCCCACTATGCCTACCTCAAGATGAAGATGCCGAGTACCAAGGGGATCCTGACAGTAGTCGGAGACTACAAGAAGTCGGTCGCTTGCGCCGTAGATAGCAGTCGGCTGGCCGAGTCCTTCGAGATCGCAGCCGAGAAGCGGCTCCTTGACCGGGTGGTGGCGTTGGCAGGCAAGAAGCCGGAAATGTCACCCATCCCCCATGAGTCGGATGTTGAGGGCTCGTTCAAGCCGGCCAAGGAAACAAAGAAGATACCCTTGGACCCGGAGCACCCGGAGAGGCACGCTGTCGTAGGCACAGGCCTTGACAGCAAATAGGAAAGCGAGCTCGTCGATTTCCTCTGTGAGAATCGGGACATCTTCGCGTGGTCATCCAAAGACATGCCGGGTTTTCCGACGGATTTCGCCGAGCACAAGCTACATGTCCGACCTGACGCCAAGCAGGCCAGGCAACCCTTGCGCCACCTGTCGAAAGAGAAGAGAAGAGTTGTCGGAGAAGAAATAGCCCGGCTCCTAGCAGCCGGATTCATCATGGAAGTGTTCTTTCCAGAGTGGCTGGCCAACCAGGTCCTGTTGTTGAAGAAAAACAAGCAATGGCGCATGTGCATTGACTACACCAGCCTCAACAAAGCCTGCCCTAAAGATCCCTTTGCCCTGCCAAGGATTGATCACGTGATAGACTCCACAGCCGGATGCGAGCTGTTGAGCTTTTTGGATGCATACTCAGGGTATCACCAGGTAAAACTAAACACGGCCGACAGGCTGAAAACCGCCTTCATCACGCCATTCGGAGCCTTCTGCTACCTGACCATGACGTTCGGCTTGAGAAACGCCAGCGCCATGTTTCAGCGTTGCATGCGGAAGTGTCTCCTCAAGCAACTCGGAAGGAACGCCCATGTCTATGTGGATGATGTGGTGGTGAAGACGGAGAAGCGTGGCATGCTACTAGAAGACCTCAAGGAGACTTTTGAGAATTTGCGCCGATTCCAGATCAAGCTCAACCCAGAGAAATGTGTCTTTGGAGTACCAGCCGGCCAACTCCTTGGCTTTCTGGTCTCAGAGCGCGGCATAGAATGTAACCCGGTGAAGATCAAGGCCATTGAGAAGATGGAGGTGCCCACCCGACTGCTGGACATGCAGAAGTTCACCGGCTGCCTGGCATCAATCGGCCATTTCATCAGTTGGCTGGGCGAGAAGGCTCTCCCTCTGTACCAACTCATGAAGAAGACCACTTTTTTCGAGTGGAATCACAAGGCGGATGAAGCTTTCTCCCAACTCAAGAAGATGTTGGCATCCCCGCCTATCCTGGCAGCTCTGACTGAGAAAGAGCCCATGCTCCTCTATATTGCTGCCACCAGTCGGGTCGTCAGCACGGTCGTTGTGGTAGAGTGCAAGTACCGTCCGCACAGTCATTATGGAAGGGAACTGCCAGTCCAGAGACCGGTATATTACTTGAGCGAAGTACCGTCCGCCTCCAAGCAGAACTACCCGCATTATCAGAAGATGTGCTATGGCGTGCACTTTGCTGCCAAGAAGCTGAAGCCCTACTTTCAAGAGCACCCAATAACCGTCATCTACACGGCTCCGCTTGCTGAGATCTTGGGAAGCCGGGATGCTTCTCACTGAGTGGCGAAGTGGGCCATCGATCTGGCACCTTACACCATCTAATACCAGCCTCGTACCGCTTTCAATTTGCAAGTGTTGGCCGACTTCCTCGTCGATTGGGCCGAGACCCAGTACTTACCACCAGCACCAGACTCTACCCATTGGCAGATGCATTTTGATGGATCAAAGATGCGCACCGGTCTGGGAGCCGGCATCGTCCTCACTTCTCCCAAAGGCGACAAACTGAAATATGTGTTGCAAGTCCATTTTGCCGCCTCCAACAACGTAGCAGAATATGAGGCACTCATACACGGACTCCGGCTTGCCAAGGAACTCGGCATTCGCCGGATCTTGTGCTATGGTGACTCCAACTTGGTGGTCCAGCAGTCGTCAGGCGACTAGGACACCAAGGATGCAAATATGGCAAGCTACCGCTTCCTTGTGCAGCAACTCAGTGGATACTTTGACGGGTGCGAGTTCCTCCAGGTGCCAAGAAACGATGATGAGCAAGCAGATGCTTTGGCACGGATCGGCTCCACCCGACAAGCAATACCAGCCGGCGTTGCCTTACGCCGCCTTCTCAAGCCATCCGTCAAGCCGTCCCCAGAACCAGATTCCATCTTTGTGCCGGCCCCTCCCGAAGCAGTCGGGTCCGACTTGAGGATCCCAGTAGCGGGCACGGGGACTTCAGCAGGCGGCCCGAGGACTGTAGCCATCGCACCCGGCCCGGCAATTCCAGAGCCCGGCCCGAGGACTGCAGCAGTCGGCCCGGGGACTTCTTCAAGACAGCAGGCAGAAGCAATTGCCAACCCGCCACCTCCCGGCCCAACCACCCTCATACAAGTTGCAGTTGTGGCAGTAGAAGAAATAGCAGCGCCTTCCTGGGCTCAGCCAATCCTCAGATTTCTGGTGAACAAGGAACTGCGGGCTGATTAGATCTCAGCCAGGCAGGTGCAATGGTGAGCAGCAGCATACACCATAGTCAACAGAGAGCTGTTTCGACGCAGTGTCACTGGTGTATACCAGCGCTGCGTGGAGCCGGACCAGGGCCAAGCAATCCTCAGGGACATTCATCAGGGTGAATGTGGCCACCACGCGGCCTCAAGAGCCCTTGTTGCCAAAGCCTTTTGCCATGGTTTTTTCTGGCCGACTGCCCTTGAGGAGGCCAAAGAGTTGGTTCAGAAATGCCAAGGGTGCCAAAGATTCCGCTCCAAGCCGCACTTGCCGGCTTCTGCACTCAAGACCATTTCGATTGCTTGGCCATTTGGTGTTTGTGGTTTGGATATGGTGGGGCCATTCAAGACAGCCCATGGCGGCATGAATCACCTGCTTGTCGCTGTGGACAAGTTCACCAAGTGGATAGAGGCCAGGCCAATCAAGAAACTAAATGGGCCGACTGCCGTGACCTTCATTGCCGACATCACCACTCGGTACGGCATACCACATAGCATCATCACCGACAATGGCACAAACTTAGCCAAAGGAGCCTTGGCTCATTTCTGCGCGACCCAGGGTATCCGACTGGACTTAGTGTCCGTTGCCCACCCGCAGTCAAACGCCCAGGTTGAGCGAGCAAACGGCCTCATCTTGTCCGGCATCAAGCCCCGACTAGTCGAGCAGCTTGAGCGTTCGGCCGGCTGCTGGCTCGACGAGCTATCGGTCGTCCTCTGGAGCCTGCGCACAACGCCGAACAAGTCAACTGGCTTCACGCCTTTCTTCCTTGTCTACGACACCGAAGCCGTCATCCCGACGGACATAGAGTTCAACTCCCCGCGAGTCACCATGTACACGGAGGCGGATGCTAAGGAAGCGCGGGAAGACGGTGTCGACCTGCTGGAAGAGGGCCGGCTGTTGGCACTCAGTCGGTCCGCCATCTACCAGCAGAGTTTGCGTCGGTACTACAACCGCAAGGTGAAGCCAAGATCCTTCCAAGAGGGAGACCTTGTGCTCCGGCTGATCCAGAGAACAGCCGGCCAGCACAAGCTCTCGGCGCCTTGGGAAGGCCCCTTCATCATTAGCAAGGTGCTTGGCAACGACTCCTACTATCTGATTGACGCCCAGAAGCCTAGAGCGCATAAAAGAGATGATTCAGGCAAGGAAACAGAGAGGCCGTGGAATGCAAACGTCCTCCGAAGATTTTACAGTTGAAAAACAGTATGTATCACGCTACCTTTTGTATCATGTACAAAGACCTCGGGTCCCCCGAGACGAACTCGGGGACTGCCCTCTTTTATCTATATGATAAGAATTGTGCCATGAGTATGTATAGTTTTTTCCGCCTGGCACCGGGTTCGACCAGTCAGCCCGGAGGCACGCCGCCTTCTACTATATGCCGCCTCCTGTAGCCGGACAAGTAGTATGCTGGCACCAGACACTTCCCTTGCCAGAAGCCGCAGCTCGTAGAGCGACTATACGACGGGCAGGGGTCCTAAACTGGCGCCTACATGAAAAATGACTAAGGACAAAACGCATATAGCAGAGGATGGCAACTTACCTTCTTCGACCGGCCGCCGAGCAGCCGGCCAGCCGACTCCTACTTTTTATTGTCAACACCCCGAATGGCTAAGTACTAGCCCTCCTCCAAATGACTAAGTACTCAACCTAGCCGCAGTCCGTAGAGCGGCTGTTTGGCTGGCAAGAGGGTAGCCAAGGGAGGGCGGCAAAGGAAAAACCAAGGAGTAAAAGGCAAGGAAAGATAGAAGTCGGCAAAGCAAAGCATGAAGCTTTAATAAAATATTTACATGGATAAAGGCCTCTGGCCGGCATTCAAACAAAGATTTGATATACACCCCATGGGTGGAATTGCGCAAATTTAACAAAATGTTTAGAGCAGCAAGCAGAAAGCAGGAAAAATCCTAAGGAGCAGCAGAAGACTCCGGCTGGGCGGCGCCGGTTGGCGCAGCACAGGGATCCGACTGGGAAGTGCCGGATGGCGTGGCAGAAGGCTCTGGCTGGATGCTGGAGTCGGCTGCACCACCTGGCGCGACAGGCGGCTTCGTCTGACCAGAAGAATCGCCAGCAGCAGGTGGGGCGGCGGAGGGCTGGAGGACGGAGTCGGTGGCATCTGTCGGAGGAATGGGTGGCTGGTCGGTCCCCACCTGGACTCCAGTAGCATCTGTCGGTGCGCGGCTCGTTGCTTGAGGCCCGGTCAGGTTGGGGTCGACCGTCCGCCCCGACCTCCGGCAGGTCAACGTCGCTCTCCTCGTCTTCCTCCTCCTCCTCCTCCTGTTCCTCCTCCCCGTCTTCCCCCTCTTCGCTGGAGTCGATGACTTCAGCTGAGTCTTTGCTGTCCTCCAGGTTCAACCCGAGCCACTCCTGCAGAACTTCACTGCTTTCCTCGACCACCTCCAAAACAAAGACACTGGTGTCAGTGGAGTCGGCGATCGCCGCCGCCCTGCTGACAAGCTCGGCCTCCACCGCCACCAGCTCCCCATGCGCTTCCAGCCGGAACGTGGCCAACTGGGCTAAGTCCAGCCCAGGATACCACGCCTTGACGAACTCCAAGGCCCGGCGTGCTCCTGCCCGGGCTGCGGAGCCCTTCCACACTTCCAGGCGGCCAGCCGCCACCTCCAGCCAGTCGGCAGTCCGACTTGGGGTGCGCGGAGCCGGCAAGCCTGGCCACAGGGCAGAGACCGCCTGAGCCCCGATGCGCTGGAGGCGGCGTAGCATGCGGTGAGCAGGCCGAAGCCGTGCCTGAATGCTGAGGACCTGTTCGCCAAGAGTCCAGGGAGCATCAGCGGCGATTTGCCCACCCTCCGCTCTTCGCTCCTCGTGCTGGGCCTCGATCATTTGGATTGCGGCTACAGAATGGCCCAGGAAGAAGTCTGTCCGGGCGGAAGAAGAAAAAGGCCAAGGCTATAATTAAGAAGGGCCGACACTTCGAAACAAGAAATCAAGAGAATGAAGCTTACCATCAACCAAGTCTTCGATGCTGCTGAAGCAGGCCGTCATCTGGGCCTCCTTGTCAGCCCAGGCAGAGCGCTCAATCTCAAACTCGATGAGGATGTTGGTCTCCGTCGTCTTCACCTTCAGCTAGGCCGCCTTGAGGGCCTCCGCCTGCTCGGCAAGTTGAGCGACCAGGCGATCCCGCTCCTTGGCCAGCTTGCCGCACTCCGCCTCCTTGCTGCATAGAGCAGTGTTGGCCTGGCCCAGCTGCTACTGCAAGGCAGTGTTGGCCTCTGGAAAAAGTGAAAGAAGAAAAAAGGCATCAGTCAAGCGAACAAGACAAAGGAAAGAAACAACTGAGGAGATTCGGCCCGACTACTCAGCAGTCGGCCCGAACCTCGGGGACTACAGCCCGCGGGTGCGCAATCGCGCCCCCGCGGAGAAGAAGTGGTTGACGAAGAAAAGAAACAACTGAGGAGATTCGGCCTGACTGCTCAGCAGTCGGCCCGAACCTCGGGGACTACAGCCCGCGGGTGTGCCAGCGCGCCCCCGCGAAGAAAGGGACATAGAAACTTACTCCGGCTCTCGGCCAGATGGGCAGTCTGCGTCTCCAGCTCCGGGACCCTGGAGTTGTAGGCGGTCGCGCGGACATTGTGATGGTCCTGAAGAAGAAACACCAGACGAAATCAGTAGTCAACAATTGCAAGGTAAAGTTCTGGCCCGCTTGCTCAGCAGCCGGCCTGGAACTTAGGGACTACACCCAAAGGGTGCGCTTGCGCGCCCCCACGAGAGAAGAAAAAGGATCATCCAAAAAAGAAAAGCCAAAGATAACTTATGCGGATAGCGGTGCACGACTCCAAGAAGGCCTTTTTGCAGCGCCTGAGGGCCTCCACTTCTGCCCGGAGCTTGGCCTGGACGTCAAGAGACGCCTAGTTCAGGGCGCCCGTCCCGCCCCCGTGTATCCAACCCACGGGTGCGGTGCTGGTCGCCTCGGTGTCGGGGACCGACGAGCTGGCAGCGCCGACTTCCTGCGGCCACGGCGCTGAGGCCGCCTTCTCAAGACGGCAGCGCGTGGGTGTCTAGACCGTAGGAATCAGGTCCATCACCACCATGTTTTCGACCGGTGGCACCGGCGGCGCGACCGATTGCTCGTCCCGCGCCTCGCTGGCTGGCGGAGGCGGTGGCGGCAGCACGAAGACGTCCGGCATGGCCACGTCGCCGCCCTCCCGCTCCCGGATCGGGTGGTCATCGCCGGCTCCTCCGGCCATCACCATGAATTCAGGCGGAGGCGGCGTGATGTTCAGGGGTGCCACGAGCAGCAGCTCTTGGCGGCATACGGCCTCCGCGAGCCGCTCCTTCTCCGTGGCTTGGGCTTCTGCTTGCGCCAATGCCCTCTCAGCAGACGCGGCGGCCTTGTCCGCCTGCTCCTTGACTAGGCGGTCGGGCTCTTCACGTGCCTCCTGCGCATTCCGCTCTGTCGCCTCCCGATGGTCGGTGGCCGGGTCGATCCGCCGGCTGGTCGAGGAGGTCGCTGCCGACCTGAGGACCGAGGCGGCGCCCGACTTCTCAAGGGTTAGCGGGGCCCTGAAATAAGAAGACACGTCAGAAGGCTCTCATGCCAGATTGACAAGAAGACAAGAAGTAGGGAAAAGATACTTACACCGACACCATAACAGGCACCTTCGGCTGCCTCTGATACTTGGCCACTTTGGCCGCAGCTTCTTTCCGGCTGGTTGTCGCGGCCAGGTTCTTGGGCTTCTTCGGGGCGCGGCCAAACAGGACAGTGCCCTGCTTCCGCTTGCGCTTACTGCCGCAGGTGGGCAACCCGAAAGAGGGGCGGCGTCGGTAGTGGCGGAGCTCCGGGCGGGGCGCGGTTCGTCTTCATCTTCGTCGTCGTCGGGCCAGGTCCCCATGCAGCCGGCTTCCTCAGAGCCGCCTGCTCCACCGCCGCCGTCTGCTCTGCCGCCGCCGCCTGTCTCATCGTCCGCTAGGGCATTCGCCCCCAAGTCGGGGTCGTCCAGGTCGCTCACCGCCCTATCCGGCTGGAGGTCATCACCTGGCCCCAGGAGGGCGGCCGTCGCCACAGACATGTAAATCTAAAACCAAGAAGGAGTTGCATCACGATGAGAAACGAAGCCGAAGAAAAACAGATCAAAGGACAAAATGAAAGAGCTTACAGCAGGCGGTGGGTTGTGGAGGGAGTACGGCCGCTTCCCGTACTGCCACTCTTCCTCCGACACCTTGAGGTCGGAGATCTTGTTCACCATCCGCGCAACCTCGTCGGGCAGCATCCCTTTCCTGCACAGCCGGCACGGATCGCGGTGCCCGCCCATCCGGAAGATCAGATGAGGGCGGCTCTGGAGCCGGAGGACCCGGCGCTCGACGAAGACGACGAGGAGGTCGGAGGCCACAAGGCCCTCCGACTCCTGGAGCACTCGGAGTCGGCTAATGACCCACAAGTATAGGGGATCTATCGTAGTCGTTTCGATAAGTAAGAGTGTCGAACCCAACGAGGAGCAGAAGGAAATGATAAGCAGTTTTCAGCAAGGTATTCTCTGCAAGTACAGAAATAAGTGTAACAGATAGTTTTGTGGTAAGATAAAAGGTAACGAGCAACAAGTAACAAAAGTAAATAAAGTGCAGCAAGGTGGCCCAATCCTTTTTGTAGCAAAGGACAAGCCTGGACAAACTCTTATAATAGGAAAAGTGCTCTCGAGGACACATGGGAATATCGTCAAGCTAGTTTTCATCACGCTCATATGATTCGTGTTCGGTACTTTGATAATTTGATATGTGGGTGGACCAGTGCTTGGGTACTGCCCTTACTTGGACAAGCATCCCACTTATGATTAACCTCTATTGCAAGCATCCGCAACTACAACAAAAGCATTAAGGTAAACCTAACCATAGCATGAAACATATGGATCCAAATCAGCCCCTTACGAAGCAACGCATAAACTAGGGTTTAAGCTTCTGTCACTCTAGCAACCCATCATCTACTTAGTACTTCCCAACGCCTTCCTCTAGGCCCAAATAATGGTGAAGTGTTATGTAGTCGACGTTCACATAACACCACTAGAGGTTAGACAACATACATCTTATCAAAATATCGAACGAATACCAAATTCACATGACTACTAATAGCAAGACTTCTCCCTTGTCCTCAGGAACAAATGTAACTACTCACAAAGCATATTCATGTTCATAATCAGAGGGGTAATAATATGCATAAAGGGTCTGAACATATGATCTTCCACCAAATAAACCAACTAGCATCAACTACAAGGAGTAATCAACACTACTAGCAATCTACTAGCACTAATCCCGGACTTGGAGACAAGAATTGGATACAAGAGATGAACTAGGGTTTGGAGATGAGATGGTGCTGGTGAAGATGTTGATGGAGATTGCCCTCTCCCGATGAGAGGAGCATTGGTGATGACGATGGTGATGATTTCCCCCTCCTAGAGAGAAGTGTCCCCGGCAGAACAGCTCTGCCGGAGCCCTAGATTGGTTCCGCCAAGGTTCCGCCTCGTGGCGGCGGAGTCTCGTCCCGAAAGGTTTCTTCTTATTTTTTTCTCATCGAAAGACTTCATATAGGAGAAGATGGGCATCGGAGAGCCACCAGGGGGCTCACGAGATAGGGGGCGCGCCTAGGGGGGCGCCCCCACTACTAGGGAAAGGCCTACTAATGGCGCACCTAATTTGGCCATTAATGGCGCATTAGTGGTGCGCCATTAGTGCCACGCCATTAGTATATTTTACTAATGGCGCACCACTGGTGCGCCATTAGTATCTAGTATACTAATGGCGCACCTCTGATGCGCCATTAGTTTATACAGAAGTGTGCCATTAGTATGCCTCCCAGGGGGCCATGTATACCCAGGTGCTCTAGCATACTAATGGCGCACAACAACAAGATGCGCCATTAGTAACTTCGGCATACTAATGGCGCACTGTTTAATGATGCGCCATTAGTATACTTTGTCATACTAATGGCGCACTGTGATGTGATGCGCCATTAGTATGAATATTAGGTTTTTTTATTTTCTGTTTTTGCACATGTTACAAAATGTATAATTGGACAAAATATAGACAGCACACATCAACAACAGATTCATCGAATACAATAGAAGATTAGTCTTTGAATACAATTCATCATATTAGTCTCCGAATACAATTCATCATATTAGTCTCCGAATTGAAAAGACCGAACAAAGATAGAACATTATATTACAAGTCTCGAGACCGCGAGTAGCGAGTTTGTCTTCACATTACAAGTCGATATCGATCATCTAAACTACCATCACATAGAAGAGAGCTGTGGTCATCACGATGAGCATCATCACAATGAAACTCGTCTTCATCCGGTTCCTCCAACGCTCCCTCCCCTCTCCCGCTAGATAGCGGGCGTATCTAGATTCGGCCTCGGCCCTAGTGGTGTACCCTTTGTAACTGTTACCGCTGAATCGGTGAACCTGTCTCCGACACTCCTCCCAGTCGTCGTAGACTCCGGGAACCTTACCCTTGTACACGACATACGACGGCATCGCTATGCACTAGCCAAACGAAACGTTAGTACCAATTCACAGACAATACATAAGCAATATATAAGTATGCAACTGAACGATCGAAGAGAAAAGCAAGACATTAATAGCATCGATTACATCAAGACATACTACAAGTTCATTAAAGTTTAATTACAACATGAGCCAATCGATGTTTCAGAACTAGACACAGCATCACTGCTTTCGACTCGACTCAAGGGACCGGAGCGTGGATGAAGCCGCCGTCTATCGTGGGAGTCATGAAATAACGGTCGTTGTCAGCCTGCATTTGTAGCATTGTGTCGATGTCACTGTTGGACGGTTGATTGTTGAGGTAGAACTGCCCCGAGGTACGAAGGACATCTTGATGGATGATTTCCGCAAACTCCGACTGGATGCGAAAGAATTCTTGTCGGAGGTCCGCGTCCTGGATTGCCGACACGCTCTTTGCCCAATTTTTGAGTTTACTCGGTAGCAGAAGTTGATGATGGTCCCGTACGATCGCTCGCATGTGATGGATGGCATAGTAGGCACCCTTCTGACCGCCAGGTGGCTGCTTGATGCAGCAGAACGTCGTATTGTGGGAGAACACGTGCTTTCCGTACTTACGAATAGGCTTGGTGAAGGTGCCTCCAGATTTGGCGTAGCCGGGGAGAACATCATCAAGAACCTTCTTGACATTTGTGTAGTCTACGTTCGACTGACGGTCCGGGTCGAAATATGTGGCCATGGAATATTTGGGGCTTAGGAGGATGAGCGTGCGATGTGTGTCACTGCAGAAAACATGGAATGTTAAAAGAAAAACGATCGAAATCTAAGAATTCGTATGTTACGGGCTGGTTGAGGGGAGGACTTACTCGGGAAAGTAAGGCACGAGGAAGTTATCCTTATCTTGGTTTGCCAGAATGACGCCTTCGAGGTAAGAACTCGTGACTTGCCGGTCCCCAGCGCTGCCCAAGATCTTGGCACGCATGTAGAAGGGGTCGACTATCACGATGTCCGGGGTCTTGTCGCGAATGATCCGCATCTCCATACTCAGCGAAAATAGCCAAACGAAGGTGTAGTGTAGTGGATGAAGGTTCAACATAGCGTGGATGTCATCAAACCGCAGGACGATCGTACGCCCGATGGAGTTATCCACAAAGCCCTTACCCTCTGGCACCTTGGCCGCGAAAACCGGGTATGCCACATCCTTCTCTCTGAGATGCCGCTTCTCCAAAGAAAGAACACTGTCATGCAGACTCCGCATAGCACCGGTTGCAGCATTGAGCATATTTATCGGTAGCATCGCCCTACCCGCCACATGCACCCTCCTCGAGATATCCTTAGGTGAAGGTGGCCCGTCCTGAGCACGGATCATAATTGGTGCCGGCTGGCTCACACCCTTCTTAGTATTTCTTTTGCGTGCCTTCTTCTTCTCCTGTAATGGGACCGAGTTCTGCTCACAGACCGCCTTCTTGAGTGTGTTGGGGCTGATAATATTTCGCACCTCGCCTATCTGAGGCTCGATGAAGTCGGCAGTTGGAGGCGTCTCCTGAGAGCTGAACGCTAGACGACGCCTGTTGCAACTTGGCTTCTCCGCGGTACCAGCTAGATCGCACACGTCTTTTGTTGGGTTGGGTTCTTGAGAAGGAGGCCCCATGAAGTCGCCATCGTACCCATGATTGGCAAAGTACTGATCGACGTTGCCAAATGTATCGTCGTCGTCGTCGTTCTGATCCTGTGCCATATGCATGTTTGGATCCAGTGGCATAGGGATGTCCGGCACTGTTGCGGCGGTCCTGCCATGGGGCCGACTTGGCACCGGCATGACTGTCGGTGTTGTCTTTGGGGTGGTGTCCCCCGCCCCCAAACGAATCTGGCTCTTCGGCCAAAGCAGGGGCCAACTCAGGCAGGCGCTGAGGGTCATCACGTCATCATCGTCGGCCCCGACGGGTCGAATCGGAGGTAACAACTCGTCGCAGCCTGGCAGCACCCGAACCAGTTGAACCCTAAACAAGTTGGGTGGCATCTAGGTACCGTGGAACAAGGGGGTGCCCGGTTGAACGATTTTGCCTTTGGCGACATCGACCAACTCGTTGTTCACGAAGTGCAGGAGAGTGCACGGAACGTCGGCGGCGCCCTGCGAAAACATGTAGGGCATCAGGGATGCCCAGTCAAAGGCAAGGAGATGAAATCCTCGGCCGAGAGAGGCTTAATTAGTTACCGTGATGATGGCGTCGAGCTCGGCTAATGTCGAGGCACCGCCAACGGCGGGCGTGCAGTTGACGGAGGGGCCGCTTGCTGCAGAGGTGCCGGCCGGCGTACACCCGGGTTCATTAAGCTCCCGTGCCGGCGTCGGAGACACCAATGCCGCCTCCGCCGGAGGCACCAATGGCCCCGCCATCGCATTATGCGAGTTGCTGGCCGTGAAGCTAGGAATCAGGGGCGGCCCCTGTTGGCCGCCCGCAATCCACACACTCAACCCCGAGATCAAGGTAGGCACAATGGCGGTGATCGTCGCTCCGAGCCGTTGTTCCACTTGCTCTTGGACAATCTCCGGAATCCGCGCCCCCTGTGCCTTGAGTTCTTGAACCTCGCGTGCCTGGCTTTCCGAGCTGGTCTTTTTCTCCTTACGCACACCAGCGGTATAGTATGACCCCCATTTTGTCAACAAGCCTTTGCCGGCCACACGACCAGCTGATGTCGGCTTACTGAGCTTATCCTTGTTCTTCATTACATTCAACGCCCTATTTAGAGTGGTGTCCCAAGGGTTGCTCTTAGTCGACCCCGCGCTACTGCTTTCAGTCGCTTGCGGAAGGAATGTGAACCATTTAGAAATTTGGCTTCATTAATTAGAATGCAACCATATGGAGCTAATTACGCAGGGGTGTATTCCTTACCAGAACAAGCTCAAGCTTCCTGGTCTTCGGATCCGTGGTAAGCTCCTTTGTTTTCGGGTCCTTCTTGTACTGCGCCCTGACAAAGTTCCTGGTCTGCTTGTCACTATATTTATCAAAGAGGGGCGGTAGGCCTTGCTCGGCACGGTCCGCCTCCTCCTTGTCCCATATAGGCTCCGCCACTCTGTAACCGCTGGGACCGAGTGTGTGTTCCCCTATGTTCAGCTCCCGCATTTGTTTCCCCCACTCACTTGATTGGGAGTTTGAGGTGCTCGAGCAATTGATCTTGAAGTCGTTGTAGTCATCTTCGGTGATCGAAGGATTTTTCTCCTTGATCTTCTCATAACTCTCACCTTTCTCGATCATTCTCTTCACATTGATTTTCCAAGTAGACAGGGCCTTGCTCATCTTCGTGAGGGCAGCATTGTTCACTTTATTCCCTTTGAGGCTTGTGTTTGCAAATCCAGCGGGGAACTTGTATCGTTCGTGCAGCTTCGTGAAGAGGAGGTTGCGCAAATTCCCTCGGTCAGGTTGCCTCAAGTTCTCGTTGTTGATCGAGACGGTGCTCCGGAGAATGCACCCGAGCTGAAGCGAGTAGCCCTTGACTATTCATTCGGGCGCAGTTGGATTCCCGTTGGAGTCCACTTCAGTAACTTCCTCCTTGAGAGTGAGGAGCACGATCGGGTGCCGGTCCTTCTGTTGCCTCTTCGGTTGGCTGCCATCCGTGCGTGCGCCGCCATCATCAGTGGTGGCATCCTCGGCGGCACCATCAGTGGTGGCATCAGTGGGGTTATCCTCGGCGGTACCATCAATGGTCTTAGGATCGGTGGGGAAGGCGGCGTCCTCATACAACTAAGGTTGGTCCTCCATCTCCCGGGACAGCTCCCAGAATGCCTTGCCGCCCGAACCCCCGGCCTCATCATTGTTGGCCATGTTTCTCTCTAAATAGGAACAAAGTTTGGTCAAAAAGTTGGTTATTGTTTAGGGTTTGTCGACATCGAGGCATCCTAAAAGCTAAGCTTTTATCATTGAGGGTTTTTCGACGCCGAGGCACCCTAAAAGCCTAAGCTTTCATCATTAGTCACAAGTACCCCATATGTCCTATTTTTAGCAAAGTCATGCTAAAATTCACAGAAAATTTCAGCATGACCTTTGCTGAAAATAGGACATATGGTGTACCCGAATTTGCTAGAACGGAAGTTAATAGACATTCTAGCAAACTCAAGGGCCTCTTGGGTGGACAAGGCAAAAAAGGCCTCCATCACAACATGGAAAATACATTGGCATGTGGACTGGAATGTGGCTTCATTTAACAACAACAGTTTCACACAGAAAACAAAGCTGAATTCATTGAGATATTTGCATTGTTAGCTACATTTCAGTGCCAAATTTCACCAATTTAAGCAAAACTACCGTTTAGCTAGCTACAGTTCAGTGCCATATTTCACTGGATTAAAATAAGCACATACACATATGTATTAGTATTAGATCATGCTACAAAAGTAAACTTGACATGTGTCTGATGTAGCTGTTGAATTATGCCATGGCAACTCCCGCAAAAACTTGCCATGGCAACTACTCGTAATAATTATGACATGGCAACTACTCCTACTCCAGAATTGTGCCATGGCAACTAAACCAATTTTTTTTGCCATGCCAACTGCTTGTAGGAATTCTGCCCATGGCAACTATTACGAAAAGATTGCCATGGCAACTACTCTGGAAAATCTGCCCATGGCAACTACTATAGAAAAAAATTGTCGTGGCAACTACTCATAGAAATTCTGTCCACGACAACTATTACGAGAAATTTGCCGTGGCAACTACTCTAGATTGCTCCATCGCCGGCTTGCAATTTTTCTGTGCACAACAGCAATTGGGTGAGACTGGAAGCAAGAGATTTGAGGATCCTCGCTAACAAGCAGAGAAAATAGACTGACAAAAAAATGTGCAGAAACAGAGAAGCATACTAGAGACACTCATTTCATACAGAAACAGGGAACTACATGCTACAGACTACATACACTATATGCAGAATTGCTGCGTTTTTATGCAGAATTTCCTAATGATCTCTTTTCCAAAAATATGTTCTCCTACACTTGCATCTGTTCGAACTTGCCCCCTGAAGTTGCATCTATGAACTTAAATGCTAATGAGGGACAAAAAGGAGCAGCAGGGCAAACATTTGTGTATTGAACTGCCTACTCCTAGGGGAACAAATGATGCATCTACGTTAACAAAAACTTGCCTGAACAAACTTTGCATGAGCTTACGGGAGAGGGGGATAGGGGGAGAGGAGGAGGGGGAGCTCACGGGGGCGGTGGTGTGGACGGGGCGACGAGGTGGGGCGACGAGGTCCGGGTGGTGGTGGTGCTCCGACGACGATGGTGTGGACGGGGCGGCGTCCGGGCCACCGGCGATGAGGGCGGCGGGGCGATGGCGGAGTCGGCCGGGCGAGGTCAACGGTGAGCGCCCCCTCTTCCTCCTCCTTCTCCGCGGGGAAAGCGGCAGGGCGGCGGCATCGGGAGAGGAGAGGGCGCCGTCGCAGCGTCGGGGTGTCGGGGCGGAGACGAGGACGACGGGGCAGCGTCGCAGCGTCGGGGCGGCGTCAAGGCGGCGGGGCAGCGGCGTCGGGAGAGGAGAGGGGAAGGGGATCGAGGGCGAGGGCGAGGGAGAGAGAGGGGATAGGTTTGGGCCGCCGGGGTGGGTGCGGCACAATACTAATGGCGCACCACCCGTCGGTGCACCATAAGTACATCCATTCTAATGGCGCACCTCACCTTGGTGCGCCATTAGTAATTTTTTTTTGATTTCTGCTCGAGCCAACAGGTTATCTCCCACCTGACCTGATCCACACCAAGTTCCCTCTACTAGGTCGACTGGTCAGCAGCCAGTTCTCACACCAGGAGGTCCTGGGTTCGATTCCCAGGCTCCACAATTTTTTTATGCAATTAAAATGTTGTTTGATACTTATTTGTGTTTAAATATGTTCAAACTTGTTTAAATCATAACAGTAATATTTTTTTTATAAGACAGTAATAATTTTTAAAAAATATATCATCAAACAGTAATGCCGCTGGAGCAGGGGAGGGTGCGCGGGGTCGGCGGCGGCGGTTGAGTAGGGGAGGGGTGCGGGGGGTCGGCGGCGGCGGTTGAGTAGGGGAATCGAGGGTGCGGGGGTCGGCGGCGGCGATTGAGTAGGGGAATCGAGGGTGCGGGGGGTCGGCGGCGGCGGCCAGTGGACCGGGGGGTGCTCGGCGGCGAGGGGGACCGGATCTGGCGAGGTGGGATAGCGATCGAGATGGAGGGGGATCAAGATCGAGTGTCCATGAAATTTAAAAATATTCATGATAGTTCAAAAAGTCCCCATGAAATACAATCAAGAAATGAAGGCTACGATATAAATACAATCGATCTTAGCTAGCTATCTGTTCACATTCTTCTTGCCCTTCTTTTTCGCAAATGGAGTTCTTCTGTGGAACGGACGTCCTTTAGGTAGGGTGGTCCTGCTTCTTCTTGTGGTGTATGCTGCTACTTCATCATCGTCGTCATGTTCGATCCTCGGGTCGCCGTACTTGTCGAAGTCTTGCTCATTGGCTACTCCATCCATTCCAATGATCTTCCTTTTGCCTCTCCTCACGACAACACGACTGGGCTTTGACGGGTTGGTAATGAAGAAGCATTGGTCCACTTGGGAAGCCAGTACCCATGGCTCATTTTTCGCGGTGACGTTTGCGCCCGCGGTCTTGGATTTGGCTTCGGGTATAACCAGGGTGGTGAAATACCGGTCTTCTTTTAGGACGCTCTTCGCCCATCTGACACGGAACATCGGGACCTTCTCTCCAGCGTAGCTCAGCTCCCAGATCTCCTCGATCCTTCCATAGTATCTGTCCTTGTCGTTACCGGTGTAGGATTCCATCGTTACCCCGGAGTTCTGATAACCATCGCTCTTCATGTCCTTGGCCTCAGTGTAGAATGTGTAGCCGTTGATATCGTACGCCTCATAGGTCATCAGGTTGTGCTCGGCGCCCTGTGACAAGGCGAATATGAGTTGTTCTTCCGCGGAAGAATCCTCATGTAAAGGGTACGACAGAAGCTTCTGCTTGAACCAACGCGTGAAACATGAGTTGTGCTCTTTGATTATATCTCCGTCCGTCCTCTGTTGGCCCCGGTCATTGTACGTCTTCTTAATAAAGGTTTTGTGCTCTACCACGCAAGGATTGACCACGTCTATGTGTTGTAGCGCGACTAGGTTTGCTCTTTCAAAGTCGGCGAGTCGACCCTCTAAGTCGACATGCATTTCGCGGCGACCCTCACGGTGACCCCATCCAGCGAGCCTGCCGAGGTGCCTGTTGACGGGCAGACCAACGGGGTTCTCGATGCCTAGATAGTTCGTGCAGTAGGAGATGCACTCTTCGGTCAGAAAGCCCCTGGCTATACTTCCCTCTGGACTTGACATGTTGCGAACGTATCCTTTGATGACACCATTCATCCTTTCGAACGGCATCATGCTGTGCAGGAACGTCGGCCCGAGTTGGATGATATCCTCCACTATATGGACCAGCAGATGCACCATAACGTCGAAGAATGCGGGCGGGAAGTACATCTCAAGCTCTCATAGTATCACCACGATCTCTTCCTGTAGCCTTCTGAGTTGCCTCATGCCAATCGACTTTCGAGAGATGACGTCGAAAAAGTTGCATAGGCCAAATAGCTTTTCACGGACGTGCGCGTCCATGATCCCACGGATTGCAACTGGAAGTATCTGCGTCATCAGCACGTGACAGTCGTGAGACTTCATCCCACTGAACTTCTGCTTCGCTGGGTCTAGGTATCTGCTTATCTTCCCCGCGTAACCGTAAGGAAGTTTTACTCCTAGGAGGCAGGTGAAAAACTGCTCGATCTCCTCCTGACTTAGAGTGAAGCAAGCGGGAGGGTAGTCATTTCCAGTCTTCTTGGCCTTTTTGCCTTTGCGACAACTTTCTATGTCCTGCTTCGCCTCATCATCATCATCATCATCATCATCATCATCATCATCATCATTAGCGTGAACCTCCTGCCTGATGCCCATTGATTTCAAGTCTGCCCTTGCTTTCGGCCCATCTTTGGTCCTCTCTGGCATGTTGAGCAGGGTACCATGCAGACTCTCGCACACGTTCTTCGTGATATGCATGACATCAAGGCTGTGAGGCACACGGTGGATCTTCCAATACGGCAAGTCCCAGAAAACAGACCTCGTTTTCCATACCTTCAGCAGCGGCTCTAGCGCCTTTCGCTTCTTTCCCGGCCCTGGTGCCTTTTGCTTCTTTCCCGGCAGTGGGTAGTCTTTCCAATTTTTCAACAGCTTGTCTATTTCCTCGCCGCTCCTTATACATGGGCGTTTTCGGGGTTCGGTTTCACCATCGAACAGATCCTTGCGTTTCCTCCACGGGTCATCATCGCGAAGCCACCTTCGATGTCCCATGAACACGGTTTTCGAAGACCCAGGATCTCTATCTAGCTGGCGATACGTTGTGTCATCCATGCACCTTACGCATCCAGAAAATCCGTGGACTACCTGCCCCGCGAGATATCCATAACCGAGATAGTCGTGCACCGTCGTGAGCAGTGCGGCTCTCATAGGGAAATATTCTTTCTCTGCAGCGTCCCACGTATTGGCTGGCGTTTTCCACAGCGTGTCAAGCTCCTCTTTCAGCAGCCCCAGATACAGATTGATGTCGTTCCCTGGTTGTTTCGGCCCTTCAATTAGCATACTCATGTGAATGTACTTCCTCTTCATGCACAACCAGGGGGGAAGGTTGTACATCCACACAAACACAGGCCAGGTGCTATGTGTGCTTCTCTGGCTGCCAAACGGATTGACTCCATCGGTGCTCGCGCCCAGCACGATGTTCCTTGGATCGTTCCCAAATTCTGGGTATTCGAAGTTCAACGCTTGCCACTGGCTCGCATCCTTAGGGTGACTCAGCATCTTGTCTTTTTTATCTATCTCCGGATCATTTGTGTCATCTTCTCGCTTCTTCTCCTCCCTATCTGCGTGCCAACGCAGGAGCTTTGCTACCTTAGGGTCCGCGAAATACAGCTGCAGACGAGGAGTGATCGGAAAGTACCACACCACTTTTCGAGGAGCTTTCTTCCTCTTCTTGTATCGAGTGACGCCGCACACCGGACATATGGTAGACTCCGCGTGCTCGTCCCGATAAATGATGCAATTTTTCATGCACACATGGTATTTCACGTGCGGTAAATCCAGAGGACACACGATTTTCTTCGCCTCCTCCAAACTGGTCAGGCACTTGTTCCCCTTGGGAAGACGTTCGTGCCAGATCGACATGTTCTCGTCGAAGCATGCATCGGTCATTTTGTGTTTTACCTTCATCTCCAGAGCCATGAGCGTTACTTTCAAGCGGGTATCCTCGGGCCTGCATCCTTCATACAATGGAGTAACCGCGTCTAACTCAAGTTGATCCATCTTGGCTTTCTCTCAGGCGGCAGCTCTTGCGTTATCCGTCTGCTTGAGAAGCAGCTCTTGAATATGAGGGTCCTGCACCCAGCCCATCGATGGTCCAGCGTCGTCTGCTCCGCCATCTTCCTCATCATCATGTCCTGCATCTTCTACATGATGACTGTGTACAGCATCACCGTCGTGATCATCTCCTGGGGATTCTTCGTCTTCTCGCCCGCCCGAGCCGCAGTGGTTGTCTTGCTGCCCTTCCTCATTTCTTGCCCGGCCCCCATGGACGACTTCGTAGTCATCTTCATCACCTTGCCACCGATAGCCATCCATGAAACCACACAAGAGCAGGTGGTCCTGCACCTGCCCGGAATCCGGGTCCGCAATAAGGCTCTTCAGCTTGCATCTTCGACACGGACATCTTATCTCCGTCTCGTTCTTTTGAAGCATCTCGGCCTTCGCGGACCTCAAAAACCTATTCACGATGCCTTCGGTCATCGTGCGGACCATGGTCGCCTGCGGGGTAGAGCAAAACGATATTTTAGAACCAAGAAAAAATTTGGCATGACTTTCCCTAAAAATAGGACCAAAAAGAATGCTTAATGCCAAAGTTCCCGCCGAGACAGAAATGAATCAACATTCCGGCAAAATATTGGCAACTATCGCATTTCAAATACCGGTACACCTCCAAACACAAACACATATGCAACACCACAAACATATGCAACACCACGAACATACATAGATCTAGCTAGGCCATAAAAAGTGCATGTGCACATTGTTGTAGGGAGAACAACATAAATATAGCTTCCCCCCTTACTTACCTATCAAAACAAGGTAATTTAACCACTTAATTTGAATGAAACTATGGTGGAAATGAGGTGAAAAAGAGGAGGCACCCGAGACAAGGAGGAGGCGGTGGAGAGAATGAAGTGGGGAGAAAGTGAGTGTGGGTAGGATAGGCTGTCCAAAATATCTTGTTGCTGCCCACTTACTAACGGCGCACCAACCATAAATGCGCCATTAGTAATCCAGGTTACTAATGGCGCACCTTCCGGTGGTGAGCCATTAGTAGTTTTGCAAAAAAAAACATAATAATGGCGCACTGCTCCATAGTGCGCCATTACTAATTTAAACTAGTAATGGCGCACGATGGAAAAGTGCGCCATTAGTAGTTTTGCAAAAAAAGGAATAAAAAATATAATAAAAAAACATTAGTGGCGCACTTTCCGACAGGTGCGCCATTACTAGTTACAACTAGTAATGGCGCACTTCGTCTGGATGCGCCATTAGTATGTTTGGACAGGCGCACTAGTTCAAAAAAAATTGATACTAATGGTGCACCTTGGTCCAGGTGCGCCATTAGTAGTTTCAACACTAATGGCGTATCAGAAGGTCGTGCGCCATTAGTATATACTAATGGCGCACCGCTTGTCTGGTGCGCCATTAGTGTCAATCCCATCTATAGCCCTTTTTCTAGTAGTGCCCCCACCCTTGTGAGCAGGGTGTGGGCCCCCTGGCCTTCATCTTTGCCGACGATTTTTCTTTATTTATTTTAAGATATTCCGTGGAGTTTCAAGACTTTCGGAGTTGCGCAGAATAGGTCTCCAATATTTGCTCCTTTTCCAACCATAATTCCAGCAGCCGGCATTCCCCCTCTTCATGGTAAACCTTGTAAAATAAGAGAGAATAGCCATAAGTATTGTGACATATCGTGAAATAACAGCCCATAATGCGATAAATATCGATATAAAAGCATGATGCAAAATGGACGTATCAACTCCCCCAAGCTTAGACCTCGCTTGTCCTCAAGCGAAAAGCCGATAACAATAAATATGTCCTCATGTTTAGAAGTAGAGGCGTCGATAAAAATAAAATACGGACATGAAGGCATCATGATTATTTTCATAACAGCAACATATATAGATTTTTCATATGATTACCTATGTTCAAGTGATGATCTTTTCACAAAGCCAAATTATGAATCATAAACCTTATTGAGCACCAACAAATTATACCCTCAGTCACTGAAGCAATTGCAATTTATCATAACATCGGAAAGAGTCTATGTCAGAGCTTAAAAGCAAGCCCACATACTCAACTATCACTTAGTCCTTCATAATTGCTAACACTCACGCGATACTTGCGGTTATGGAGTTTTAGTCGGACACAGAGAAAGATAGGGGATTATAGTTTTTGCCCCACACCTTTTACCTCAAGGGTAGTGTCAACAATAATAATTTACGCTCCCCCACATCCAATTAGATATATATATATATATATATCATGTTCTTTCCAACATGCTGAGCTTGCCAAAGGATAAAATAAAAAGAAGGAAGGGTGAAGATCACCATGACTCTTGCATAAGGTAGAGGAAGATAATAAAAGATAGGCCCTTCGCAGAGGGAAGCAGAGGTTGTCATGCGCGTTTAGGGTTGATGCACAAAATCTTAATGCAAAAGAACGTCACTTTACATTGCCCCTTGTATGTGAACCTTTATTATGCAGTCCGTCGCTTTTATTGCGTCCACAACAAGTTCGTGCAAAGTTTATTTTCTCCGCACTAATTTGTCATGCATATTTAGAGAGCAATTTTTATTGCTTGCACCGATGACAACTTACTTGAAGGATCTTACTCAATCCATAGGTAGATATGGTGGACTCTCATGGCAAAACTGGTTTAAGGGTATTTGGAAGCACAAGTAGTATTTCTACTTAGTGCTGAGAATTTGGCTAGCATGAGGGGGAAAGGCAAGATCCACATGTTAGAGGAACCATGACAACATACTTTATCTTAGATGTAAGAAAACATAACTCATTATGTTGTCTTCCTTGTCCACCATCAACTCTTTAGCATATCATATTTTAATAAGTGCTCCCAATCATAAAAGATGTCAATAATAATATATCTATATGTGAAACCTCTCTCTCCTTATTACTTCCTATTAATTGCAACGATGACCAAAGCTATATTTGCCAACTCCCAACAACTTTCAATCATCATACTCTTTCTATGTGGAGTCATTACTTTCACTAAGACCAATATAAACTGTCGGATTTCGGGTTCCGGCAGACCCTTGAGGTTCGAACACTGGGGTGCACGCGGAGATTTCGCCCTCTACCTACCTGATCCTCGCCGGCTCGCTGAGATCTAAACTACGAAAGGAACAACACAAGAGACACAGAGTTTATACTTGTTCAGGCCATCATTGTGGTGTAATACCCTACTCCAGTGTGTGGTGTGGTGGATTGCCTCTTGGGCTGTTGATGAACAATACAAGGAAGAACAGCCTCGCGAGGGTCTGTTCTTGGCTGGTGCGATGAATTGCTAGGAGGAGTTCAGTCGCTCTCTCTACTGGTTTCATGGCGAGGATTCTCGATGCCTCTCTAGATGCTCGATTCTGAATGCCTCTCTCCATCTGCCTCTACCCCGGGGGTGGCTGGTCCTATTTATAGGCAAAGGGTCTGGGCCTCTTCTCAAATATTGAGCGGGAAGGGCGCCAACAATTGGGCATTTTGAAGGGGAACAACGGGTACACTTATCCTGACTAAAGTTGGTCCTCGCCTGTCAAAGACTCTGGTGGCGACGCCTGCTTGGGCTCCACAATGACTTCCTCCCTGCCGTTGGGCTGGTCTTGGTCTTGTTGCACCTAAATGGATGTCTTTGCTTGATGCTCTCACCTGCGCTTGCTCCCTTTGCACCAAAGAGGAACGGAGGACACTGCGCGAGTTGGAGCCCGATTGGCGCCCTTGGTCGTCATGGCTTGCGTCATGGGCACCTCGCGAGGTACGCCGCCTTGATCTCTCCGCCTCCTCGTGAGCCAGCCTGATGAGGACGTGCCCGAGGAAGCTCCTGGTCATCCGCCCCGCGAGGCTTGGCCCCTCGTGAGGGTCTTTAGCTTGTGTTGATGAAGATGGGCCGTGCTGGGCCCCCCTTTGAGCCAGGCCGCAGGCCGCAGGCAGGCAAGTCTGGGGACCCCCGTTCCCAGAACACCGACAGTAGCCCCCGGGCCCAAGGCGCGCCCGGACTTGGCCGAGCAGAGAGGCGAAAGGGCAAGTGCAAAGCGTCGCGGGCCCTAACAGCCTACAGCCTTGGGCGCCACGTGGCGGTTGATTGGACGTGGGCGTCTCCACTTCCCACGATGCCTCGGCGACTGCACGAATTGACAAGTCCCTGCATGCAAAGCGGCTCATGATTACCTACGATCGTGGAGGTCAGCGGTTGGCCTCCTCTGGCTTTAAGTACGGCACGACGCGTGCCCTTCCAATCTATCTCTTCTTGCTTCTCCTTCTTCCCGGTCCTTGCTCCATCTTGCTGCAATGGCTCCGATCCGCCGGTTCTTTGCGGCAGAGAAGGGAAAGGCTCCACGAGAGGATCCTGACCCGCTTCCGCCAAAGAAACAGCTAGCCCTCTGCCATCGGGGTGAGGGCACCCGCCAGGAAGTGTCGAGGCCTTGGTGTGAGCGGCCACCACCAGGGTTCCCGCTTCCCTTGTATGCCCAGATCGAGGGCTCTGAAGGGGTCGATGCCGAACACCACGGGCGGCGCCGCCGTCGGCGCCGGCGGGTAACGAAGGTGTGCGTCTTTCCCCTGGAGTCCACGCCGAAGGCTCCTCCTGAGAGTTCGTGATTTACGCCGCCATGCCTCCTCAGTCTTGGATTCGCCTTCCTCCTTTCTTCGCCTCCGAGATCCCGCAGGGGGAACTCCTGGGCCTCTGGCTGCAGCACGCCGGCTGCAGCAGCCTCGCAACCGGGCCCGAGGTCGCGGTCGTTGCCTCGGGCGAGGTCTTCTTGACTCGAGGTTGGGGCGAGATCGCCCGGGTCTGCAGGACAAGGGGCGCCCTCACGATCCACCATTGCCTTGGCAGCTCCTCAGGCGATGGGGGTGCCGGAGGATCCAGCGACTCCGCCGAGCTCTTCATGACTCCGGAGACGAGCGACGACAGCTACGAGCCCCCGAGCCTGCGCCGCTCCCGGAGCAGGGCGGGCTCGTCAGGCCGTCGCCGCCCCTGATCTGGATGGGGTTGGCGCCGGTGCCTGGCGGCCCACTATTGATGATGGCGTCTGCCGTGATGGTTCCTGTGGTTAGGACTCCTTAGGATACACATCTTTTGTTCCTGCGAGGAGCCAAGAATATACCCCGTGGGGGCTTGTAAGGTGTCTGTAGCTCCGTTTTGTCAATATGATCCTCATCGTGAAGTAGTGCGAGATGCTTATTCCGTCCTAGCTTAGTTTCTTCCTTTCGGACCTCGTGAGGGCTTGATGCTCTACGCCGACAGGTCCCGGTCCCAAGGAGGCTTCAACCGTCACTGGTATGCCAGGTCGCGATGCCGTGGTCAAGGCCAGGAGGTGAGCGGCCCGGGGTCCAGTAAGAGCCCCTGAGTCACGATGCTCAAGAGGTCCCCTTTAGTGCTCAAGCAGCCATCGTTCGGTGAGAAAGGAATGTGACGTTGCTAACACGGGATTGCATTGGATGCGGTGACAGTGCTGTGATAGCTAGTGTTTCCAAAGAGTGACTTATCTCGAGGGTCAGGAAACACTTCCTGGTGCGGCGCTAGGTCCGTGCCTTGGCCGACGAGGGGTTGCTTGGCGAGGTCCTCGCGTGCCTCTCCCCTCTCGCCTTTGCTCCCCTTTCTCCTCTACGTCCTCGGGTCCCGGCCCTCGAGCGAGTCTCAGCCGTCACTGGTATGCCAGGTCGCGATGCCGTGGACAAGGCCAGAGGGTGAGGGCTGGAGAGCTAGTAGGAGCCCTGAGTCGCGATGCTCAGGTACCCCCCCCCCCTTTAATGTGCAAGCGGTTTGCACGGACGAGAGTGAAGAAGACACCATGGAGGCCTCGCCTGACGCTGCTCCTTGGAGAGATCATGCAGGCCTACCAAAAAAGGAGCAAAAGTTCGCTATGACGAGCGGCGGTCAGCCGTTAGTTACTTTGGAGAGGCGACGAGGCACGAAAGGCCTGGCGAGGTGTATTGGGGTACCCGTGAGCCAGCGCGGGACTCACGGGGCCCTACCCCAAGGCGCGTTGCGCCTGGCACTGAGCCTTATCTTGGGATGTATTCCTGCAAATTTGGTTAGATGTTGAAACTCTACGTCCTCAGGTCCCCGCCCTTGAGCTGGTCTCAGCCGTCACTGGTATGCCAGGTCGCGATGTCGTGGACAAGACTAGAGGGTGAGGGCTGGAGAGCCGGTAGGAGCCCTGAGTCGTGATGCTCAGGTACCCCCCCTTTAACGCGCAAGCTTGGTTAGATGTCGAAACTCTACGTCCTCGGGTCCCGGCCCTCGAGCTGGTCTCAGCCGTCGCTGGTATGCCAGGTCGCGATGCCGTGGACAAGACCGGAGGGTGAGGGATGGAGAGCCGGTAGGAGCCCTGAGTCGCGATGCTCAGGTACCCCCCCTTTAACGCGCAAGCTTCCGACATCCAGGAAGAAAAGGTGCCACGGACAGGCACTAAATAACAAGCATGACGGGTCGAAAGCATGGCCCTAAGATAAACGCAAGAGGGGTACACGCCGCTGGGTCTGACCTGAGCGACTTGGGGATAATGCAGCCCGAGGGGAGCCCCCAACAAGGTAAGCTAAAAACACAAGCAAAAGGGATACACGCCGCAGGGACGGACCCATGCGGCCTGGGAATGATGCAGCCCTGAGGGCGCTCCCAGCTGGAAATGAAACTTGAAAGATGTCACCTGATAGTGTTGACGACAAAGGGGTGTTGGTGTAGCAGACTCGGTGGGTTGTGGGAGCCGATCCTCACGAGCCCCCAGGCCCAGGGGCCTCGGGAGGCTCCGGAGGCGCTGGTGGCTCCTCGTGGACCATCTCCATCTCTGCTAGGGCTGCGGAACGCCTGACCTCTTGGGCCTCCAGGATGCCCCTCATGAGGCGCTAGTACGTGGCAGCCGCGTTCGGCAAGCCATAAGGCATGCGAACGTAGCTGTGGGGTGGACCTTCGCAGCGCCCCACTTGCGAGGGCCAGAGGCGCTCCTGAGAAGCGGCTCGGTTGAGCCCTGGTACGTCGATGTAGATGCGCAACCCACCATCCTCGCCTGGATGTGGGGCCACAGCGGGTAAGCGGCGGCTGCCTCTCATGACTCTTGACTCCTGTAGCTCCTAAATGGCCTTGCTGACGAACTCCTGAGGGTTTGGCCCCCCTTGCCATGCTCCTTCTTGAGGGAAACGTGCTTCGAAACACGCCTCCAAGTGGTGCCCAAGCGCCACCCTCGTGACCTTGGCGAGGTCGGCGGCCCTCCAGGGGAGAGCCCCCGAGACCTGCCTGAGGAGGGCGCCAGGCGCGCTTCCCTATGCGATGGAAGGAGGTTCCCCCTGAGTAGGCGCGGGCCCTGAGGGGCCTGCCTCCTTAGGGGGTGGGCCGGACGATGTCTTCTTCTTCTTGGGGGCGGTCTCGGGAAGCCTCCTGCTTCCGTGATCCGGGTCTTCCAGTGATGCGGCCTGAAAGGCTCGTTCCTGGGAGCACACTGCGTCTCTCTCTTCGTAGGGCACCATGATGACGCCGCCACTTCCTGGCATCTTGAGGACGTTGTAGCTGTGGTGGGTTACGGGCATGAACTTGGCCAGCGCTGGGTACCTGAGGATGGCGTTGTACGGCAGGCGAATGTGGGCGACGTCGAAGTCGATGAGCTCGGTGCGGTAGTTGTCGCGTGCCCCAAAGGTGACAGGGAGGCGGACCTGCCCAATCGGGACCGTGGAGCCGTCGGTGACTCCGAAGAAAGGCTTGGTTGGCTGAAGCTGATTGTAGGGCACTTGGAGATTGTTGAATGTTTCCACGGACAGGACGTTGAGCCCTGCCCCGGCATCGATGAGGGTCCTGGTGACAAGCACGTTGCTGATGATTGGGGAACAAAGCATTGGGAGAACTCCGGCCGTGGCTGCGCACTTGAGCTGATCTGCTGAGCTGAACGTGATGGTACACGCTGACCACCTGAGAGGCCGCGTGGCCTCGAGCTTGGGAAGGACTGCATTTACTTCGCGGGCGAACTGCTTGAAGATGCGCTGAGAGGCTGGGGCTCGAGCTCCGCCCAGGATGCAGGCGATCGCACATGGCTCCTGGAAGCCCCCAGCCCCATCGTCCTGATGACGGTCCTCATTTCTCCTTTGTCAGGACCCCGACTCGATGTCACATCGATCTAGCCGGTAACACCTCATATCACTTTGCGGCCTCACGCACGGTATCCCCACGGGTGTCGCCTTACCTTTGCCCGGGACCGTTTGCGCCTTTTGGCTCATGTATATGATAGTGTCGCTAGCATCCATATGATAAGGAGCCCGGGCTGACATGACTAGTCGTAAACCCAAAGTGGCACAGACTTACAGGGACAGGCATCCATGACCCAGCTTCGAACGTGTCGGTCATCAGCAAGTGGGTCCGGGCTGTAGCAGTGGGCTAGCAGGACTCCGGTAAACCGGGCTGTAGCGGGCTAACAGGACTCCGGTACTCAATGCGTGACATTTCCCCGAAGGGACAGACACAGGAACGAAGAAGGACACATGCCGGCCAGCCTAAGTGTTCCAGAGCAGTAGCAAGCTACCATGGCTCAGCGGTAACACTAGGAGACATTTCCCGGTAAGAGAGGCTACTAAAGATAAACAACTAGATAGTCAGATCCCACACATACCAAGCATTTCAATCATACACACAATATGCTCGATATGTGCAAATACAACGAAGCATCACAACATGACTCTACGACACAAGTACTTTATTTAAGGCTCAGGGAGCCATACATAACATACACAAAGGAACGGGTCTCACGACCCAGCATTCAAGTCATACAGTCATGCAAACTAGCAGCGGAAGTAACTTGTCTGAGTACAGACAACTAGTAAAATAAAAGAGGCTTGGAAAGCCTAGCTATACTACATGGTCCTTCACAAGCTCAGGGTCACCACCTGGGCCTTTAGCCTACTCGTTGATGTCAACGTCTACATAGAACCCATCAGAAGGGGTTGCAGCGTCTTCTGAAAAAATGTAAATTATAGCAACATGAGTACAAAGGTACTCAGCAAGACTTACATCAGATCCTACATACATGCATATTATCAAGAAGGGTTGGTGGAGTTATTGCAGCAAGCCAGCTTTGACTCTTGGCTAGACTATCCTACGATACTTCAACTTGAAATGGTTTTGCGCACATGAGTCCACTACTCACCACTTCAATACACTACCGAGGATCCGCCTCCGTCTTCCTACGGAAGAGCCATCCTCGGCACTCACACTTATCTTGAGGCTTTTAGTAGTTTCCATTTACTTGTCTATGAACTGTATAGGCAACCAAGTAGTCCTTTACCGCGGACGCGGCTATTCGAATAGATTATGATAACCCTGCAGGGATGTACTTCTTCATACATGTTTCCACCACTTAGCGTCTGCACACGACATGTGCTCGGCAGACTTCAAGAGAAAGCCGACGTGGGTGTAGACCACGACCTACCTAAACACTTAAGCCTCTAGTCCAGGTTTATCGCCTATTCAGGTTCCATCCGCAGGGAGTCCGGCCGAGGTTTCCCATACGGCCCCGAATGATGTGAACAGGGTTCCCGAGATACCTAACGGGTATTCGGTACACCGTGCCACGTACCTACCGCATCACAGCCCACCCCTACGGTCAGCGCTGTCCACGGCCTCCAGTAGGCTACAAACACCAGAAACTACTTGCAACTCCTGGACAGAGAGCTAGGGTGAATAAGAAGTCGAGCGGGGTCATATTTCAGGGCCCAATGCATGGTAGTAGCTGTATCTTAAATCACACATACAGATCTCAGTGCTTAAGGTCGGCTTCAATGAAACAACCCACCATGTACTCCTACATGGCCTCTCATCGATACCTTTACCAAATCGTGTTCACCACACCACTCTCATTACCGACATAATCATTTCACTCTAGCCCATCACCCAGATGAACCAGACCTCACACGACTCTAAGCATAGCAGGCATAGCAAGGTAGGAACAACACATACATATGGCTCAATCAACTCCTACACATGCTAGTGGGTTTCATCTAGTTACTGTGGCAATGACAGGTCATGCAGAGGAAATGGGTTCAACTACCGTAGCACACAACAGTTTGAAACGCGTTGTCTTAATGCAGTAAAAGAGAGCAGGAGCGAGAACATGGGATTGTATCGATATGATCAAATGGTTGGTTGCTTGCCTGATGGTTCGATGCACTGATACGGTTCTTCGTTAGGGTAATCACGGTACTCCTTGGAGGCAGAACCTGTCGCAAAGGACACCGACACACAACCATCACCAAACAATGTGCAACAATATGATGCATGCATGAAACATGGCAATATGAGTGTGTTGGGCTAATGCAACTAAAACCAGAAGGGTTTGAACCAATTTGAATCATAGATTCAAATTTCAAACTCAAACATGGCCTGTTAAAGTGCTTTTCCTTGTTCTGCATTAAACATCAATTTAACTTGTTTGATCATGCATGAAAATAGTATAGATGGATAGATTGGATTTTTCTGATCATTTTTCATATATAATTTGTCTGATTTGGAGTTACAGAATAAAAGTTATGAATTTTTGAAGTTTAAATAATATTCTGGAATTTCCTGATTTAATTAAATGCAGAAATATATATATTGCGCCAGCATGACGTCAGCATGACATCAGCGGTCAACTGCGGCTGGCTGGGGTCAAACCTGACGTGTGGGGTCCACACGTCAGTGACAGCGGGGTTTAACAGGGTTAATTTAATCCTAATTAAGGGTTAGTGGCGCTGGGGCCCACTGGTCAGTGTCAGGGGGGTTAACTAACAGTGATTAGCGCTAATCTAACCACCTGGCCGACGGGGCCCACGCGTCAGTTACTCTGGGGGGGTCAAACCCCAGGTCAAACAGGTCAAACCCGCCGGCGGTTAGTCGCCGGCGAGGTCCGCGGCGTACAAGTGCCTCGGGTTTCCTCTGTGGTGCTCCAAACGGCGTGCGGCTAGGTGCGTTGGAAAGCCAGCTCGATGGCGCGTCGGGCGGTGGCCGTGGCTGGGCCTGGGGTGGCCGGAGTCGACGTCGGCGAGCTCGGCTGCGGCCGCCGGGGTTCGGTCGTGCACGGAAACGGGGTTGGAGCTCGAAGGCGAGCGAGGCAAGGCGCTAGGGATGCTCTACGGGGCCTTACGAACTGGTTGGACTCGCCGGGGTGACCAAATGGTCACCGGAGCTGCGTCGACGGCGAGCTCGGCGATGGCGGAGGTTCGACCATGGTGGGGAACGGGGTTACGGCGCGGGAACGAGGGGGAAAAGAGGGGGAAACGGTGGCGGAGCTCACCGCGGTTGCAGTGGGCGTCGAAGCGGGCTCGGGGACGCGCTGGAGACGGCGAATCGACGGCGATGGTGGTCGGAGCCCGAGGAGGAAGACGATGGCGACGGCGGCTCCACAGGGCGTCCGGCGTCTTGTGGCTTGACGAGGAGGTAGAGGGGGTCGCGGCGGAGCT
>NC_041389.1:359688650-359698767 GCF_002162155.2 Triticum dicoccoides
GGCGTGGCGTCGTTCCAGGCCATCCAGACGAGGAGGGGAGGGGCAGGCAGGCAGGCGAGCTGGTGGCGTGGCGCGGTGGCGCGCGCGCGCGCCGGGCACACTCCCCTCCCTCTGTCGAGGACGAAGACGACAGAGGAGGGAGGCGGGCTGGGCCGCCTGCTGGCTGGGCCGGCCAGCTGCTGCTGGGCTGCACAGGGAGGAGCCCCAGGTAAGCTTCTCCTTTTATTTATTTCTGTTGTCTAATTTCTGACATTTGTTTTGATTTAAAAAAAAATATTAAATCATTTTATAACCTTATGCCAATTTTTCCAGGAGCTAGATATATTATTCCAGAGCTCCCCAGCAGGTGGCATAATTTTTGGACATATATTAATATATATAACTAATATATTTCCAATGCAAATATTTATGCATTAATTCCAAATGCCCAAAATAAATACCTATGAGCTCTTAAAAATATTGGTTTGATTTTTATCTCTGTCCAATATTTTCAGAGAGCAACATGAGCATTTTCTTGGACCCTTTTGGAGAAATTTTTATTTGGGTCATTTTCAAAAATGATTCTGAGGGTTTCACAAATCCCCATTTCAAGTTTCTGATGAAAGAGTAAACATGATGCAACACTCTAATGCATGACTAGCTAGGGTGTGACAACTCACCCCCACTCAAAAGAATCTCGTCCCGAGATTTGGGTTCCTCCGGGAAGAAGGCGGGATACTTGAGTCGAAGACGATCCTCCCTTTCCCAAGTTGCTTCATCCTCAGAATGGTGCGACCATTGTACTTTGAGAAACTTGATGTTATGACGTCGGGTGGTACGTTCGGCCTGATCGAGGATACGAATGGGGTACTCTCGATATGTAAGATTTTCTTGGAGATCAAGCGTTTCGTGGTCCACTCCACGGATAGGATCCGAGAAGCAACGCCTGAGTTGAGAAACGTGGAAGACATCGTGGACTCTGGAGAGGTGTGGAGGTAGTTCCAACTGGTAGGCAACTTCTCCTCGTTTGGCGAGAATGCGAAAAGGTCCAATGTAACGAGGAGCCAATTTGCCCTTAATACCGAAACGATGGGTTCCCTTCAGAGGGGTGACCCGAAGATAAGCCTTCTCGTCAACCTCGAAAGTCATAGCCTTATGTTTTCGGTCATATTGACTCTTTTGACGAGATTGGGCTGTTTTCAACTTTTCACGAACGATGCGAACTTGTTCTTCTGCTTCCTGAATCATATCCGGGCCAAAGAATTGTCTTTCCCCGGTCTCTGACCAGTTAAGGGGTGTTCGACACCGTCGTCCATAGAGAACTTCAAAAGGGGCTTTACCCAAGCTAGATTCATAGCTGTTGTTGTAAGCGAATTCGGCAAATGGAAGGCACTTCTCCCAGTCCATTCCGAATGAGATAACAGAGGCTCGAAGCATGTCTTCTAGAATCTGGTTGACGCATTCCACTTGACCACTCGACTGAGGGTGGAAGGCGGTGCTAAAGGAGAGACGGGTTCCCATAGCATTTTGGAAGCTTTCCCAAAATCGAGAGGTGAAAAGACTTCCTCGATCCGAGTTAATTTCCAAAGGGACACCATGGAGGGACACTATTCGGGAGATGTATAAGTCTGCCAGCTGACTAGCGGTTATACTATCACGAACAGGTAAGAAATGGGCTATTTTGGAGAGACGATCGACAACGACGAAAATAGCATTATTCCCTCTCTTGGTCCTTGGAAAACCGGTAATGAAATCCATACCAATTTTATCCCATTTCCATTCAGGAATAGCTAAGGGTTGAAGGGTGCCAGCAGGCCGTTGGTGCTCTGCTTTTACACGACGACAGACGTCGCAATTTGCAATATACTGAGCAATCTCTCTCTTCATCCTAGTCCACCAGAACCTCTGGCGTAGGTCCTGATACATCTTAGTACTACCGGGATGAATGGTGAGAGGAGATTCATGAGCCTCCTTAAGGATCAACTACCGTAGATGCTGGTTCTTGGGAACCACTAGACGGTTCTCAAAGTACACGACACCATGATCATTTGTGGAGAAACAACTAGCACCTCCGCTAGCAATGTTCTCTTTGATTTTAGATATTCCCTTATCTCGCTTTTGGGCAGCGATGATTTGATCCGTAAGAGTAGGTTTTGCTACCAAAGTGGAAAGAAAACCTTGAGGAACAATGTGAAGGTTAAGCTTCCGAAATTCCTCATGGAGAAGCGGTTGACTTTGTTGTAACATCAGGTTGTTACAATAAGATTTACGACTTAGCGCATCAGCCATGACGTTGGCTTTCCCTGGGGTGTAGGTTATTCCTAAATCGAAGTCTGTGATCAACTCAACCCAACGTCTTTGCCTGAGATTCAAATCCGGTTGGGTGAAAATGTACTTCAGACTTTGGTGATCAGTGAATATTTCGCAACGATTACCGAGGAGGTAATGTCGCCAGGTCTTAAGTGCATAGACTACGGCTGCAAGCTCTAGATCATGAGTAGGATAATTCTCCTCATGTGGGTGCAATTGCCGTGAAGCGTAGGCAATTACGTGTCGATCTTGCATGAGAATGCAACCGAGTCCTTGTCGCGAGGCGTCGCAGTAGATAACAAAGTCCTTGGAGAAGTCTGGCGGTACCAGTATGGGAGCAGAGGTCAGGCGTCTTTTCAGTTCCTGAAAGCTGTGCTCACATTGTGGAGTCCATTCGAACTTCTTATCTTTCTTGAGGAGTTCGGTTAGAGGTTTGGCAACTTTGGAGAAGTTCTCGACAAAGCGACAACAATAGCTCGCTAAGCCCAGAAAACTCCGAACTTGCTTGACCGATTCAGGTGGAGTCCAATTAAGGACGGCTTGAACTCGCTCAGGGTTAACAGCAATACCTTTACCAGATATTACATGACCCAGATAGGTCACTTCTGACAACCAGAATTCACATTTAGAAAATTTGGCATAAAGGCGATGCTCTTGAAGTTTCTTCAACACTAGCCTTAAATGCTCGGCATGTTCTTCCTCGTTCTTGGAGTAGATGAGTATATCATCGAGGTAAACCACGACGAATTTATCCAAATACTCCATGAAGATTGAGTTCATTAACCGAGAGAAGGTGGCTGGAGCGTTGGTTAAACCAAAGGACATGACGGTGTACTCGTATTGGCCATAATGAGTAACAAAGGCCGTTTTAGGAATGTCCCCGTTTCTAATTTTTATTTGATGGTAGCCCAACCTCAAATCCATCTTGGAGAAGACTGAGGATCCAGCGAGCTGATCATACAGGTCGTTGATCCTGGGAAGCGGATATTTGTTCTTGATTGTGACCAAATTGAGAGGTCGGTAATCTACAACCATCCGGTCCATACCATCCTTCTTCTTGACGAATAGGACGGGGCAAGCCCACGGAGATGAACTAGGTCGGATGAAACCCTTTTTCAAGGACTCATCGAGTTGTTTCTTAAGCTCGGCTAGTTCTAGGGGTGCCATCTTATAAGGTCTTCTAGCAATCGGAACGGTTCCTGGAATGAGGTCTATTACGAACTCAACATCCCTGTCAGCTGGAACACCTGGCAATTCCTCTGGGAAGACATCCGGGAAGTCACGGACTATCGGAACGTCCTCAAGATCTGGCAAAGGGCTGGCGTTAAGAGAATATAATTGTCGCTTGGCTATTCGGGTTATGACATTGACTATCTTCCCCGAAGGATGGGTGAGTTAAACAGTCCTAGAGAAGCAATCAATTTGGGCATGATGAGCCGACATCCAGTCCATACCCAGAATGATATTAATATCAGAAGATTTAAGGGCTATCAAAGACGCGAGGAAAACAAGTCTGTCGACTTGGATTTCATTTCCATGGCTTACTCTAGAATTTTGCCATTTGTATCCCGGAGTTTGAATTACCATAGCGGTTGGCATATCACCGAATGCGACGTTATGCAGACGAGCATAATTTTCGGATATAAAAGAATGAGAGGCTCCTGTATCGAAAAGAACAGATGCCGGGTGGCAATTAACAAGAAGCGTACCGAGAACGACGTTGGGATCCTCTTGAGCTTCTTCGGCAGAGATACAGTTGACATGGCCACGTGAGGCGGTGACCGGCTTGGCGTGGAATACTTTTCCTGTCGGCTTGCCACGGCCAACAGCTTTAGCAGACTGGTTGGTGTTGGTCTGGGGACACTCACACATATAGTGGCCAGATTCCCCACACTTGAAACAAGTCACGGAACTGGTACGTGGAGGAGCATTGTTGGTTGGACCCCCATAGGGCTTAGCCGGTGCAGACTGTTGAACAGGGCGAGGCGCCTGGAAAGATGGCCTCGGTGTGAACCTGGGTGGCAGGGCGGTGTTGGGTACCCACACGCGGCGCTTCTGAGGACCAGCACCGGATGAGGAACCCATGTCACGGCCATGCTTGCGTGTTGCGTCATAGTCAGTCTGACCAGTTTCAGCACTGATGGCTTTGTTGACAAGTTTCTGAAAAGATGTGCACTCATGCAGACGGAGGTCGCGGCGAAGCTCAGGACTAAGGCCCTTACGGAACCTTGCTTGCTTCTTGGCATCAGTAGACACTTCCTCAGTTGCATATCGTGCGAGATTACCAAACTCCCTGCTGTAAGCATCCACAGAGAGTCGGCCTTGGGTGAAATTGCAAAATTCCTCACGTTTACGGTCCATGAGACCCTCCGGAATGTGATGTTCACGGAAAGCCTCGCTGAATTCAGCCCAAGTTGTGACATGGCCCGCTGGGCGCATAGCTCCATGATTCTCCCACCATAGACTGGCGGGGCCTTCAAGATGATATGCAGCAAAGGTGACCTTGTCAGCCTCCGCTACCAGCACGGAACGTAGTTTGTGAGAGATACTGCGAAGCCAGTCATCAGCGTCGAGAGGCTCGACGGAGTGGTGGAACGTGGGTGGATGTAATTTGATAAAATCACTGAGTGACACCACGTTAGTCCTCTGATGGTGTGCTGTGTTCTGTTCAATACGCTCCAACAAACGGTTGGTCTCCCGCTTGTTTCTCTCAGCTTCCATCATAACCTCGGCTAGGGAAGGAGGATGAGGCAGATTTGCATCCCTGACTTCACTGCCTTCGGCCTGCTCTTGAGGAGCAGGGTTGGTGCACGTGTTGACCATCCTAGGTAAACAAGACAATGATTTAGTCAGGATGATAAAATTCCGACATAGGATATAAAATGTAAGGAATAACTCGAAATGCAAGATGATCATCCGTATGACATGGTAAATACAGAAACTGCTTCTTTATTCCATCGTCATACACACCATACAGGGTTTAGTACAAGACCAAACAAAGTACTATTACGGTGAAAAGAGGATTACATCTCATCGGAGGCATCCCAAGCTCCTATACATTATTTTTCTACATCTCCGGAAAGAGTACAAACTAGGTCATATCCCACGAGTCACGCGGGACGATAGACGACACAGTTAGTGCGATCTAGTGATACTACCACTAACTCAGACCGATCCGTAGTAGTCCTCGTAGAAGTCACCTCCATAGCCTGGAAGCTCAACATGATCATCCGGAAACAGACGATCTCGCGGAGCTTGTGGACCATAGGGGCTAGGATGAGGTCTTGGACCAACAGACGGTGGCCTGCGGGGACCACGAGGTGGGGTGATGCCTCCTACATCACGCCAACCCATCACGTCTGGCAGAGCAGATCTCACAGGATAGAGATCGCGCATATCTGAATATCCAGCTTGCACCGCCGGTGCGAACCGAGTCAATGTGGCCCAGTGGTCAGCACGGGTTTTGAAGAGCTCTAACCTTAAGGCCCGATTTTCACGGTCCTTATCCTCGAGCATCTCAGCAGTGGTGCGAGTCCGTGAATCCTCCTGAGTGGGGTCAGCATAGATAGCCTGGAGATACCCTTGTGCTCCTGGAAGTGATCCTGGCATATACCGGAAATCAGAGTCCCAAAATAGACCAGACCTGACTCGCATGATGGTCATCATAGAGTAGGCGGCGTCCTGCACAGCCATCTCAATAGTAACCCCGAGTCCATAGGAGCAATGAAGGGGCTCGGTGGACCCAGGATAAGATGGAAATATCCTGACAGTGCAGAGATACTGGCTTTGATTGAAGTCCCGAAATTGCTCTTCGACCGTGTACTCAGGATACCAACGGTATCCAGCCTCATTCATTACCCTGACCAACATGGCAGTATGGCCGGGTACATCTAGGCATCGAGTCAGGCGAACCACTTGATTGAGGTCGCGAGTGGCCATCTGAAAGCATAATCATAATGCAAAGGCATTAGAATTTCTAGCAAAATTTCGGCAGCATAACAGCTGTAAATGCTCAAGAAGGATTTTGAGACATTTGACAAAGGATTACATACACACTCAACATCATCATATCAAGTTCTGAGTCCATCCTAGCAACATAATGTGATAATAGAATTGAACTGGGCTTGTATCCATCAAACCTATAAGGTACTACTGATTAGTAACACGTGATCCTGATAGAGAGAATAGATCCTAATTCCTTAACCCCCGGTGGAAGAATAGACTGACTCAGATCAGAATGTCATAAGGTAAAGGAGTAAAAAGAGCCTTACGTTCCTTCCCACAATCAATTCCCTTACATAACTAAAGAACTTCTAGACTCAACATCGACCAGTTTGGCTTGGAGAACCTACAGGCAGTCCGGCTCTGATGCCAACGCTGTCAGGACCCTGACTCGATGTCACATCGATCTAGCCGGTAACACCTCATATCACTTTGCGGCCTCACGCACGGTATCCCCACGGGTGTCGCCTTACCTTTGCCCGGGACCGTTAGCGCCTTTTGGCTCACGTATATGATAGTGTCGCTAGCATCCATATGATAAGGAGCCCGGGCTGACATGACTAGTCGTAAACCCAAAGTGGCACAGACTTACAGGGACAGGCATCCATGACCCAGCTTCGAACGTGTCGGTCATCAGCAAGTGGGTCCGGGCTGTAGCACTGGGCTAGCAGGACTCCGGTAAACCGGGCTGTAGCGGGCTAACAGGACTCCGGTACTCAATGCGTGACATTTCCCCGAAGGGACAGACACAGGAACGAAGAAGGACACATGCCGGCCAGCCTAAGTGTTCCAGAGCAGTAGAAAGCTACCATGGCTCAGCGGTAACACTAGGAGACATTTCCCGGTAAGAGAGGCTACTAAAGATAAACAACTAGATAGTCAGATCCCACACATACCAAGCATTTCAATCATACACACAATATGCTCGATATGTGCAAATACAACGAAGCATCACAACATGACTCTACGACACAAGTACTTTATTTAAGGCTCAGGGAGCCATACATAACATACACAAAGGAACGGGTCTCACGACCCAGCATTCAAGTCATACAGTCATGCAAACCAGCAGCGGAAGTAACTTGTCTGAGTACAGACAACTAGTAAAATAAAAGAGGCTTGGAAAGCCTAGCTATACTACATGGTCCTTCACAAGCTCAGGGTCACCACCTGGGCCTTTAGCCTACTCGTTGATGTCAACGTGTACATAGAACCCATTAGAAGGGGTTGCAGCGTCTTTTGAAAAAATGTAAATTATAGCAACATGAGTACAAAGGTACTCAGCAAGACTTACATCAGATCCTACATGCATGCATATTATCAAGAAGGGTTGGTGGAGTTATTGCAGCAAGCCAGCTTTGACTCTTGGCTAGACTATCCTACGATACTTCAACTTGAAATGGTTTTGCGCACACGAGTCCACTACTCACCACTTCAATACACTACCGAGGATCCGCCTCCGTCTTCCTACGGAAGAGCCATCCTCGGCACTCACACTTATCTTGAGGCTTTTAGTAGTTTCCATTTACTTGTCTATGAACTGTATAGGCAACCAAGTAGTCCTTTACCGCGGACGCGGCTATTCGAATAGATTATGATAACCCTGCAGGGGTGTACTTCTTCATACATGTTTCCACCACTTAGTGTCTGCACACGACATGTGCTCGACAGACTTCAAGCGAAAGCCGACGTGGGTGTAGACCACGACCTACCTAAACACTTAAGCCTCTAGTCCAGGTTTATCGCCTATTCAGGTTCCATCCGCAGGGAGTCCGGCCGAGGTTTCCCATACGGCCCCGAACGATGTGAACAGGGTTCCCGAGATACCTAACGGGTATTCGGTACACCGTGCCACGTACCTACCGCATCACAGCCCACCCCTACGGCCAGCGCTGTCCACGGCCTCCAGTAGGCTACAAACACCAGAAACTACTTGCAACTCCTGGACAGAGAGCTAGGGTGAATAAGAAGTCGAGCGGGGTCATATTTCAGGGCCCAATGCATGGTAGTAGCTGTATCGTAAATCACACATACAGATCTCAGTGCTTAAGGTCGGCTTCAATGAAACAACCCACCATGTACTCCTACATGGCCTCTCATCGATACCTTTACCAAATCGTGTTCACCACACCACTCTCATTACCGACATAATCATTTCACTCTAGCCCATCACCCAGATGAACCAGACCTGACACGACTCTAAGCATAGCAGGCATAGCAAGGTAGGAACAACACATACATATGGCTCAATCAACTCCTACACATGCTAGTGGGTTTCATCTAGTTACTGTGGCAATGACAGGTCATGCAGAGGAAATGGGTTCAACTACCGTAGCACACAGCAGTTTGAAACGCGTTGTCTTAATGCAGTAAAAGAGAGCAGGAGCGAGAACATGGGATTGTATCGATATGATCAAATGGTTGGTTGCTTGCCTGATGGTTCGATGCACTGATACGGTTCTTCGTTAGGGTAATCACGGTACTCCTCGGAGGCAGAACCTATCGCAAAGGACACCGACACACAACCATCACCAAACAATGTGCAACAATATGATGCATGCATGAAACATGGCAATATGAGTGTGTTGGGCTAATGCAACTAAAACCAGAAGGGTTTGAACCAATTTGAATCAAAGATTCAAATTTCAAACTCAAACATGGCCTGTTAAAGTGCTTTTCCTTGTTCTGCATTAAACATAAATTTAACTTGTTTGATCATGCATGAAAATAGTACAGATGGATAGATTGGATTTTTCTGATCATTTTTCATATATAATTTGTCTGATTTGGAGTTACAGAATAAAAGTTATGAATTTTTGAAGTTTAAATAATATTCTGGAATTTCCTGATTTAATTAAATCCAGAAATATATATATTGCGCCAGCATGACGTCAGCATGACGTCAGCGGTCAACTGCGGCTGGCTGGGGTCAAACCTGACGTGTGGGGTCCACACGTCAGTGATAGGGGGGTTTAACAGGGTTAATTTAATCCTAATTAAGGGTTAGTGGCGCTGGGGCCCACTGGTCAGTGTCAGGGGGGTTAACTAACAGTGATTAGCGCTAATCTAACCACCTGGCCGACGGGGCCCACGCGTCAGTGACTCTGGGGGGGTCAAACCCCAGGTCAAACAGGTCAAACCCGCCGGCGGTTAGTCGCCGGCGAGGTCCGCGGCGTACAAGTGCCTCGGGTTTCCTCTGTGGTGCTCCAAACGGCGTGCGGCTAGGTGCGTTGGAAAGCCAGCTCGATGGCGCGTCGGGCGGTGGCCATGGCTGGGCCTGGGGTGGCCGGAGTCGACGGCGGCGAGCTCGGCTGCGGCCGCCGGGGTTCGGTCGTGCACGGAAACGGGGTTGGAGCTCGAAGGCGAGCGAGGCAAGGCGCTAGGGATGCTCTACGGGGCCTTACGAACTGGTTGGACTCGCCGGGGTGACCAAATGGTCACCGGAGCTGCGTCGACGGCGAGCTCGGCGACGGCGGAGGTTCGGCCGTGGTGGGGAACGGGGTTACGGCGCGGGAACGAGGGGGAAAAGAGGGGGAAACAGTGGCGGAGCTCACCACGGTTGCAGTGGGCGTCGAAGCGGGCTCGGGGACGCGCTGGAGACGGCGAATCGACGGCGATGGTGGTCGGAGCCCGAGGAGGAAGACGATGGTGACGGCGGCTCCACAGGGCGTCCGGCGTCTTGTGGCTTGACGGGGAGCTTCAGGGCGAGGGGGCGGAGCTCCTGCGCGAGTCGGGAAGGCGAGGGGAGGCCGGTAGCGGCTGCTATGGCGAACGGCGGCGATGGTTGCGTTCGGACACGGGAGAGAGAGAGCGAGGGAGAGGAGAG
>NC_041389.1:359699238-359717831 GCF_002162155.2 Triticum dicoccoides
GGGGGGGGGGGCGTGGCGTCGTTCCAGGCCATCCAGACGAGGAGGGGAGGGGCAGGCAGGCAGGCGAGCTGGTGGCGTGGCGCGGTGGCGCGCGCGCGCGCCGGGCACACTCCCCTCCCTCTGTCGAGGACGAAGACGACAGAGGAGGGAGGCGGGCTGGGCCGCCTGCTGGCTGGGCCGGCCAGCTGCTGCTGGGCTGCACAGGGAGGAGCCCCAGGTAAGCTTCTCCTTTTATTTATTTCTGTTTTCTAATTTCTGACATTTGTTTTGATTTAAAAAAATATTAAATCATTTTATAACCTTATGCCAATTTTTGCAGGAGCTAGATATATTATTCCAGAGCTCCCCAGCAGGTGGCATAATTTTTGGACATATATTAATATATATAACTAATATATTTCCAATGCAAATATTTATGCGTTAATTCCAAATGCCCAAAATAAATACCTATGAGCTCTTAAAAATATTGGTTTGATTTTTATCTCTGTCCAATATTTTCAGAGAGCAACATGAGCATTTTCTTGGACCCTTTTGGAGAAATTTTTATTTGGGTCATTTTCAAAAATGATTCTGAGGGTTTCACAAATCCCAATTTCAAGTTTCTGATGAAAGAGTAAACATGATGCAACACTCTAATGCATGACTAGCTAGGGTGTGACATCCTTGGCTACGGCGGCAGTGGAGGGAGGCATGCGTTACCTTGCGGGCGATCCTCGCGAGGCTGATCCCTCCAGGCTCCCTCGCGAGGTGGGTCCTACCAGCGATCCTCGCGAGGTTGGTCGCGCCACCCTTGGCGAGGGCCGCGGTCTTCCTAGCATCCTGTGTTCCTTCCTCCTCCTCGGCCGTAGCCCCGGTCGCTGCGGTCGGGACGTCGGCCGACCCTTCCTTCATGCACGGCTCGGAGCTCTTGGCATTCATTGGTGTTGTGGGTGTGGAGGTCGTGGTACACGCAGTACCGACTGCCCTTGGAAGATTCGGGATGATCTCTGCCCCGCTTGGTGTCTGGTTCTGCCGCGAGCACGGCAGCCCCCTTGCGCTTCACGTCCTTGGCCTTGGGCTTCTTCTCTTCTGGGTCTGCGGTAGGCAGCTCGAGGAGGGAGAGACGCCCTTCCTCAGCCCTGGCGCACTTGGTCGCCAAGTTGAACAGCTCCAAGGAAGTGCACAGGTCTTCATGCATCGCTAGCTCCTCCTTCATCTTGACGTCGCGCACGCCGTCGGAGAAGGCTAAGATGATGGCCTCCTCGGTCACCTTGGGAATCTTGAGGCGTGCGTTGTTGAAGTGCTGGATGTACTTTTGCAGGGTTTCTGTTGGTTGCTGCTTGATACGGCGCATGTCACTCACGGCGGGTGGCCGGTCACGAGTACCCTGGAAGTTGGCGATGAAGCGGGTGCGCATCTCATCCCAGGAGGAAATCGTGCCTGGAGCCAGGTTCAGGAGCCAGGTGCGGGCCCCGTCCTTGAGAGCCATGGGAAACTAGTTCACCATGACCTTCTCGTCTCTGTTGGCAGCCTCGATGCCCAGCTCGTAGAGCTGGAGGAACTCTGCAGGGTCAGCCGTGCCGTCGTAGCGAGGAGGCAGGTCTGGCTTCAACTTGCCGGGCCACGCGACGCTGCGCAGCTCGGGGGTGAAGGCGCGGTAGCCCGCTGTGGCCACGGGAGGCCTTGGGTGACGAAGAGCTTGGTCCTCCAGGTACCCATGCAACGCAGCTAGGAGCAGCGCGGGGTCTTGACGTGCTAGAGCAGGAGCGTGTTCGCGACGAGCCGGAGCAGGGAGCGCTCAGGCAGCTTCTCGAGGGCGAGGGACTTCTTGGCAGCTCTGCTCTTGCCGCGCTGGCGCCTGACAGAGCGGGTTCCGCCCAGGGGCCGCACGCCTTGGGGCCAGGGCGTCTTCTTGAGGGGGAGGCGGCTGAGGCGCCCCCGGAGCTTCATTGCCCGCGCAGGGCGGGGCGCGGTGCAGCGAGAAGTACGGCGCGGGGGAGCACCCAGCGGCGCGAACGAGCTCGGCGACTCGGTCGAGCCACTCTTCATAGACGTCATCGATTGGGCGGTAGCGCAGGAGCTCGTTTGCCGCGATGAGTGCAGCTCAGGCCTCCATGGCCGCGCGGGGCACGCGGGACGAAGAACCAGCTGGGGTGAGCGAGGGTGTAGCAGTGCGGCCGTATCGCCTCGTGGATGGATGCTGGGACGATGCTTGCTGCTCGTTCCCCGCCGGGCCAATGGCGGAGTTGATGGCAGGTGACGGGGAACGACGAGGGCGCCCGCCGATGGGAGCCATCTGGGCGACGCGGGAAGCGAGGGCGGCTCGGCGCTTGGTGCGAGCCCGACGAGCGTCAGACATGGATGCGACGGTCGGAGAAGAACATGGTGACGGAAGACGAATTCCGCCGCACCCCTACCTGGCGCGCCAAATGTCGGATTTCGGGTTCAGGCAGACCCTTGACGTTCGAACACTGGGGTGCGCGTGGAGATTTCGCCCTCTACCTACCTGATCCTCGCCGGCTCACTGAGATCTAAACTACGAAAGGAACAACACAAGAGACACAGAGTTTATACTGGTTCAGGCCACCATTATGGTGGAATACCCTACTCCAGTGTGTGGTGTGGTGGATTGCCTCTTGGGCTGTTGATGAACAATACAAGGAAGAACAGCCTCGCGAGGGTCTATTCTTGGCTGGTGCGATGAACTGCTAGGAGGAGTTCAGTCGCTCTCTCTACTGGTTTCTTGGCGAGGATTCTCGATGCCTCTCTAGATGCTCGATTCTGAATGCCTCTCTCCATCTGCCTCTACCCCGGGGGTGGCTGGTCCTATTTATAGGCAAAGACCCTGGGCCTCTTCCCAAATATTGAGTGGGAAGGGCACCAACAATTGGCCATTTTGAAGGGGAACAATGGGTACACTTATCCTGACTAAAGTTGGTCCTCGCCTGTCAAATGCTCTGGTGGCGAGGCCTGCTTGGGCTCCACTATGACTTCCTCCCTGCCGTTGGGCTGGTCTTGGTCTTGTTGCACCAAAATGGATGCCTTTGCTTGATGCTCTCGCCTGCGCTTGCTCCCTTTGCACCAAAGAGGAAAGGAGGACACTGCGCGGGCTAGCGCCCGACTGGCGCCCTTGGTCGTCATGGCTTGCGTGATGGGAACCTCGCGAGGTACCCCGCCTTGATCTCTCCGCCTCCTCGTGAGCCAGCCTGATGAGGCCGTGCCTGAGGAAGCTCCTGGTCGTCCGCCCCGCGAGGCTTGGCCCCTCGCGAGGGTCTTGAGCTTGTGTTGATGAAGATGGGCCGTGCTGGGCCCCCCTTTGAGCCACGCCGCAGGCCACAGGCAGGCAAGTCTGGGGACCCCTATTCCCAGAACGCCGACATAAACTATTTGTTTCTTTTTATTCTTTTCTTTATTCACCCAAGATCATGGCAAAGTAATCAAGCCCTTGACTCAACACTAATCTTTATTATAAATAGCTCACGGACTCGATTGCATAGAGGGATCATAAAGCAAAACTCAAAATAAGATCGTGCCATGACTTTATTCTACTAAATCGAGATACTATTAATAGGATAGAACTAAGAAAAATGGTAAAGATAGGAGTTGTGATGGTGATACGATACCAGGGCACCTCCCCCAAGCTTGGCAATTGCCAAGGGGAGTGCCCATACCCATGTGATTATATCTCCTTCTTTGTTGTTGGCGGTGGAGGTGTTGTTAATGATGGAAGCTTGTCATCCACCTTCCATTGCATAGGCTCACCCTCATAGAAGGATGATCGAGTCTCTGGAATCCTCAAATCTGCAACAGAAATAGTTTGAAACGAAAACAGAGGATATTTGCATGATACGGTAGTCAAAACCTTTGGGAGAATATACAATGAATTTTTACCGAACCAAATACGTATCGTGCAAGAAAACGGAGTCCGGAGGGCACATGAGGTGCTCACGAGGTAGGGGGCGCGCCCTCCACCCTCGTGGAGGCCTCGTGTCCTCCCCGGACTGCTACTTATTTTTCTATTTTTCTAAATATTCCAAAACGGAGAAATATTGCTTTAAAAATTGTTTTGGGGTCGGTTTACTTACCGTACCACATACCTATTCCTTTTCGGAGTCTAGAACGTTCTGGAAAGTGTCCCTTATGTATTCCTCCGGGGTTACGGTTTCAATAATATTGGTTTCAACATTTATGGGATTACCTGAGATATAATGTTTGATACTTTGACAATTTACCACCTTCGGATTTGTGCCTGCGAAGTTGTTGATTTTTATGGCACCGGAATGATAGACCTCCTCGATGACGTAAGGACCTTCCCATTTGGAGAGAAGTTTTCTTGCAAAAAATCTTAAACGAGAGTTGTATAGTAATACATAATCACCTACATTAAACTCATGCTTTTGTATCCTTTTGTCATGCCATCTTTTAACTTTTTCTTTAAATAACTTGGCATTTTCATAAGCTTGGGTTCTCCATTCATCAAGTGAGCTAATATCAAACAACCTCTTCTCACCGGCAAGTTTGAAGTCATAATTGAGCTCTTTGATATCCCAATATGCCTTATGTTCTAATTCAAGAGGTAAATGACATGCTTTCCCATAAATCATTTTATACGGAGACATACCCATAGGATTTTTGTATGCGGTTCTATAGGCCCATAACACATCATCAAGTTTCTTGGACCAATTCTTTCTAGACCTATTAACAGTCTTTTGCAAAATTAATTTGAGCTCTCTATTACTCAATTCTACTTGACCAGTAGACTACGGGTGATGTGGAGATGCAATTCTATGATTAACGTCATATTTAGCAAGCATTTTACGGAAAGCACCATGAATAAAGTGTGAACCACCATCAGTCATTAAATATCTAGGGACTCCAAACCTCGGAAAAATAACTTCCTTAAGCATTTTAATAGAAGTGTTATGATCAGCACTACTAGTTGGAATAGCTTCTACCCACTTAGTAACGTAATCAACAACAACTAAAATATGTGTATATCCATTAGAGGTAGGAAAAGGTCCCATATAATCAAAGCCCCAAACATCAAATGGTTCAATAACAAGTGAATAATTCATAGGCATTTCTTGACGTCTACAAATATTACCAATTCTTTAACATTCATCACAAGACAAAACAAACTTACAGGCATCCTTGAAGAGAGTAGGCCAATAAAAACCAGATTGCAATACCTTATGTGCAGTTCTATCTCCAGTGTGGTGTCCTCCATAAGATTTGGAGTGACACTTGCATAGGATCTGTTCCTGTTCATGCTCAGGTACACAACGTCTAATAACACCATCTACTCCTTTATAAAGATATGGATCGTCCCAAAAGTAATGTCTCAAATCATAAAAGAACTTTTTCTTTTGTTGGTATGTGAAGCTAGGTGGTATAAATTTAGCAACAATATAATTAGCATAATCAGCATACCATGGAGTGCTACGAGAAGTGCTTATGACATTTAATTGTTCATCAGGAAAGCTATCATCAATAGGTAGTGGGTCATCAAGAACATTCTCTAACCTAGATAAGTTGTCTGCAACTGGGTTCTCAGCTCCTTTTATATCAACAATATGCAAATCAAATTCTTGCAGCAAGAGAACCCATCTAATAAGTCTAGGTTTAGCATCTTTCTTTTCCATAAGATATTTAATAACAGCATGATCGGTGTGAATAGTTACTTTAGAATCAACAATATAGGGTCTGAATTTATCACAGGCAAACACAACTACTAAAAGTTCCTTTTCGGTAGTAGCATAATTTCTTTGAGCATTGTCTAGAGTCTTACTAGCATAATGGATAACATTTAATTTCTTATCAACTCTTTGCCCTAGAACAACACCTACAGCATAATCACTAGCATCACACATAATTTCAAAGGGTAAATTCCAATCAGGTGGCTGAACAATAGGTGCAGAGACTAATGCTTTCTTAAGTATTTCAAATGCTTCTACATAATCATCATCAAATACAAATGGTACATCTTTTTGTAATAAATTAGTCAGAGGCCGAGAATTTTTCGAGAAGTCCTTAATGAACCTCCTATAAAATCTGGCGTGACCAAGGAAACTTCTTATACCTTTGATGTCCTTGGGACATGGCATCTTTTCAATAGCGTCAACCTTGGCTTTATCAGCTCCAATACCTCTTTCAGAAACTTTGTGCCCCAATACAATACCTTCATTAACCATAAAGTGGCACTTTTCCCAATTCAAGACAAGATTAGTTTCTTCACATCTCTGCAAAACTCGATCAAGATTGCTCAAGCAATCATCAAAAGAGGAACCATAGACGGAAAAGTCGTCCATGAAAACCTTACAAATCTTTTCACAAAAATCAGAGAATATATCCATCATGCATCTTTGAAAGGTAGCAGGTGCATTACATAAACCAAAAGGCATACGTCTATAAGCAAAAGTACCAAAAGGGCATGTAAAAGTAGTCTTTGATTGATCTTTAGCCAACACAGGTATTTGAGAGAAACCAGAATAACCATCTAGAAAGCAATAATGTGTATGTTTGCATAATCTTTCTAGCATTTGATCAATAAAAGGTAAGGGGTAATGATCTTTCTTAGTAGTTTTATTTAACTTGCGGAAATCAATTACCATCCTATAACCTATGATAATTCTTTGCAGAATCAATTCATCTTTATCATTAGGGACAACAGTAATACCTCCCTTCTTAGGGACACAATGGACATGACTTACCCACTGACTATCAGCAACGGGATAAATTATACCTGCCTCCAGAAGCTTTAATATTTCTTTTCTTACCACTTCTTTCATTTTAGGATTCAAACGTCGTTAAGGATCATGAACTGGTTTGGCATCCGCTTCCAAATTTATTTTATGTTGACATAGAGTGGGACTAATGCACTTAAGATCATCAAGAGTATATCCAATAGCGGCACGGTGCTTCTTCAGAGTTTTCAATAACTTTCTTCTTCATGCTCTGAAAGGTTAGCACTAATAATAACATGATATATTTTCTTTTCATCAAGATAAGCATATTTAAGATTATCAGGCAACGGTTTGAGCTCAAACACGGGATCACCCTTGGGTGGAGGAGGATCCCCTAGGATTTCAACAGGCAAATTGTGTTGCAGAATAGGTTCCTGTTTAAAGAATACTTCATCTATTTCCCTTCTTTCATTCATGAACATCTCATTTTCATGGTCTAGCAAATAGTGTTCTAAAGGATCACTAGGAGGTATGGCAATAGAAGCAAGACCAAAACTTTCATCCTTACTAGGCAATTCTTTCTCACGATGTTGTTTACTAAATTTAGAGAAATTTAACTCATGAACCATATCATCCAAGCCAATAGTAACAACATTCTTTTCGCAGTCTATCTTAGCATTAACAGTATTCAAGAAGGGTCTACCAAATATGATGGGACAAAAGCTATCTTGTGGGGAACCAAGAACAAGAAAATCAGCGGGATATTTGGTTTTCCCACACAATACTTCAACATCTCTAACAATTCCCATTGCAGATATAGTATCTCTATTGGCAAGTTTAATTGTAACATCAATATCTTCTAACTCAGTAGGTGCGATATATTGCCTAATTTCTTTATATAAGTCAATGGGTATAACACTAGCACTAGAACTCATATCACATAAGCCATGATAACAATGATCTCCTATTTTAACAGAAATAACAGGTACGCCTACCACAGGTCTATGTTTATCTCTATCACAGGGTTTAGCAATTCTAGCAGTTTCACCAGAGAATTCAATGACATGCCCATCAATATTATCGGACAAGAGATCTTTAACAATAGCAATATTAGGTTCTACTTTGACTTGCTCAGGAGGTGTAAAAGTTCTAGTATTGCTTATACGAACAACAGTTGAAGCTTTAGCATGATCCTTTACTCTAGCAGGGAAAGGTAGTTTCTCAACATAAGAGGTGGGAACAATAGGATCATTATAAGTGATGGTCTTTTCTTCAACTTTAATAGGTGCAGCTACTTTTACTTCTATGGGAGGATGATATTTAAACCACTTCTCCTTGGGGAGATCAACATAAGTAGCAAAAGATTCACAGAAAGAAGCTACTATCTCAGAGTCAAGTCCATATTTAGTGCTAAATTTACAGAAAATATCGGTATCCATAAAAGATTTAACACAATCAAACTTAGGTGTCATACCTGACTCCTTACCTTCATCGAGGTCCCAATCTTGAGAGTTGCGTTTAATTCTATCCAATAAATTCCATCTGAATTCAATAGTCTTCATCATAAAAGAGCCAGCACAAGAAGTATCGAGCATGGTTTGATTATTATCAGAAAGCCGAGCATAAAAATTCTGAAGAATTGTCAATTTTGAGAGCTCATGATTGGGGCATGAATATAACATGGATTTAAGCCTCCCCCAAGCTTGAGTGATGCTTTCTCCTTCGCAAGGCCAAAAGTTATATATATAATTGTGATCACGATGAACAAGATGCATAGGGTAATACTTTTGATGCAATTCCAATTTCACTCTTTTATAGTTCCATGATCTCGTATCATCACATAGCCTATACCATGTCGATGCGTCTCCCTCCAAAGATAAAGGGAAAGCCTTCTTCTTAACAACATCATCGGGTATACCTGCAAGCTTAAATAATCCACAAATATCATCCAAATAGCTCAGATGCTCGTCGAGATGTTTTGTCCCATCTCCTGTAAAAGTATTAGCCAGCAGTTTTTCCATAATACCCGAAGGAAATTCAAAAGGAGTTTCATTTTCAATAGGTTTAGTAGGTTGAGGAGCAACTCTTTGCTCTACTGGACGGGGTGAAGATACCCTGAACAAGCCCCTCAGAGATTCACTTTCCATAGTAACAAGTGACAGAAAATTTCAGCACACTATATAAATTTTTCCTTACCAAAGGTGCTACACTCCCCAGCAACGGCGCCAGAAAAGAGTCTTGATGACCCACAAGTATAGGGGATCTATCGTAGTCATTTCGATAAGTAAGAGTGTCGAACCCAACGAGGAGCAGAAGGAAATGATAAGCGGTTTTCAGCAAGGTATTCTCTGCAAGTACTGAAATAAGTGTAACAGATAGTTTTGTGATAGGATAAAAGGTAACGAGCAACAAGTAACAAAAATAAATAAAGTGCAGCAAGGTGGAAGGACAAGCCTGGACAAACTCTTAAAATAGGAAAAGCACTCCCGAGGACACATGGGAATATCGTCAAGCTAGTTTTCATCATGCTCATATGATTCGCGTTCGATACTTTGATAATTTGATATGTGGGTGGACCAGTGCTTGGGTACTGCCCTTAATTGGACAAGCATCCCACTTATGATTAACCTCTACTGCAAGCATCCGCAACTACAACAAAAGTATTAAGGTTAACCTAACCATAGCATGAAACATGTGGATCCAAATCAGCCCCTTACGAAGCAACGCATAAACTAGGGTTTAAGCTTCTGGCACTCTAGCAACCCATCATCTACTTATTACTTCCCAATGCCTTCCTCTAGGCCCAAATAATGGTGAAGTGTTATGTAGTAGACATTCACATAACACCACTAGAGGTTAGATAACATACATCTTATCAAAATATCGAACGAATACCAAATTCACATGACTACTAGTAGCAAGACTTCTCCCTTGTCCTCAGGAACAAACGTAACTACTCACAAAGCATATTCATGTTCATAATCAGAGTGGTAATAATATGCATAAAGGGTCTGAACATCTGTTCTTCCACCAAATAAACCAACTAGCATTAACTACAAGGAGTAATCAACACTACTAGCAACCTACTAGCACCAATCCCGGACTTGGAGACAAGAATTGGATACAAGAGATGAACTAGGGTTTGGAGATGAGATGGTGCTGGTGAAGATGTTGATGGAGATTGCCCTCTCCCGATGAGAGGAGCGTTGGTGATGATGATGGTGATGATTTCCCCCTCCCGGAGGGAAGTGTCCCCGGCAGAACAGCTCTGCTGGAGCCCTAGATTGGTTCCGCCAAGGTTCCGCCTCGTGGCGGCGGAGTCTCGTCCCGAAAGGTTTCTTCTTATTTTTTTCTCATCGAAAGACTTCATATAGGAGAAGATGGGCATCGGAGAGCCACCAGGGGGCCCACGAGGTAGGGGGCGCGCCCCCCACCCTCGTGCGCAGGGTGTGGGCCCCCTGGCCTTCATCTTTGGTGACGATTTTTCTTTATTTATTTGAAGATATTCCATGGAGTTTTCAGGACTTTTGGAGTCGCGCAGAATAGGTCTCCAATATTTGCTCCTTTTCTAGCTAAAATTCCTGCTGCCGGCATTCCCCCTCTTCATGGTAAACCTTGTAAAATAAGAGAGAATAGCCATAGGTATTGTGACATATCGTGAAATAACAGCCCATAATGCGATAAATATCGATATAAAAGCATGATGCAAAATGGACGTATCATCGGCCGATGGCGGCCGCAGCGTCCGCCGACACCAGCTTCGGTTTGTACCCCCAGGTGGGCCGAGCCCCTGTGGGGGGGCCGGCCTCGTAGGCTGGCAGGTTGAGGAAGTCGGCGGCAGTATCTACGTTCTCGACGTAGAAGTAGGACTGCTGCCACATCTTCACCGACCGCGCCAGCTTGATGACGGGGAAGGCGTTCCGCTTCGCCGGCCGGCGCACGGTGATGAAGCCCCCGCACTCGGCCGCCGTCTCCCTGGCGGAGGTGCCGAGCTTCCCATATAAGAATGCTCCCGACAACTCGAGTGTGGGGAGGACGCCGATGTAGCCCTCGCACGCCGTGACGAAGGCGGAGAGTAGAGTCACGACGTTGGGTGTGAGGTGGTGAGGTTGAAGATGGTAGAAGTCGAGGAAGGAGCGGAAGAAGCCGCTCACCGGGAGGCCGAAGCCACGGAGGAAGTGCGAGCGGAAGACGACCCGCTCGTCCCCCCTCGGTGCCGGCGAGATCTCTTCCTCCGGAGGCACCCGCGCCTTGACAAAGGCCGTGCTGGGCATCCGGTGCGTGTCGTGGAGGAAGGAGATATGATCCTCGATCACGGTTGACCCGTCCCAGTCGTCGACCTTCTCGCGCGCCATGGCTTCCGGCTGGCTGCATGAGGAGGAGGAGTGCGTCGGTGGCGGGCGACGGCGGCAGCACCGCGGCAGCGCAGAACAGCAGCAGCGGCGGTGGAGGAGTGTGCGGAGGAAGAAGAAGAGTGGGAGGGCGCGCGAGAGCTTTGCCGCCCCCTCGTCTCCCTACTTATAGCCCTCGGGCTATGAAGTCGAGGGGGCGGGACGTGAGTCGTGGGATTAACTGCGCCCACGACCCCACGAGCCCTATTTTATCGCACGCATTCACCACGCCGTAAATGGTCGTGGGAATGGCAACCGTTCCCTTTGGCACAGCGGATCCGCCCGGTTGCTGAGGCACAGTAGTGGCGGGCCCGACCCATTGTCATGTCCCGTCGGGGGTGTGGGGTGGCAGGCTGACCAGGCTGACGTGCGCCACGTGGCGCGTCTGTGGCGGGCGACGGCCCGGGAAGCTTAGCAAGCGCGCCACCTGTTTCCCGCCTTGAAGGTCAAACCAACCACGTAAGCTCCGCCTGGATGAGGCCGGCCTCAGCAGTCGGCTGGCCGCAAGACGGACTGACGTCCTCCCGGAGCCCGGTGAGGGGGGAAGCCGCTGAGACTTCACAGTCCCGCGACCGCAATGACTCACCGGCTTCGGGGACTACTATCGGAGTAGTGGGCCACGGGTAGGCTCACCCGAGTCCCTGAATTTATCAAGACTTTGGGCCAGCTCCGCCTAGCTGGACCCCAAGCTGAAGCTCCACCCTCTGGGATCCGGCTGGCTCAACGGCCGGGTACCAGAGGGCGGCCAACCCAAGCCTACGGCGCTCCGAGTGGCCGGCTCTTGCCGGCCGGCCTCCAGAGAGGGCGGCATTGGGCAGGCGGCCACCTCGTGGCTTCGGTGCGGCCGAGCCCCCCATCGAGAGTATGAGCAGGAGCATGGCTATAGTGAAGCACGTCACCCCGACGCACGGGACAGGCATGGCTACAGTGCTCCGTACAGGCGGAGATCTCCACACGGCAGGGTACTGTGCCATGTCTCCCCTGACGTCGCCCCAAGAAGGCGGAACCCTGTTCCCCACGATGGCCTGTCTGTACGGCCTGCCAGCCGCAGGCCCCACCGGGCAGTGACCTACCAGAAGACGGCGTACGCCCGGCTAGTCGGGCGCGGGAGGGGCCGTCCTCCAGCAGGCGGCCATCCCTCGACCCGAGGCAAGCACGCCATTAACCTGATGAGACAAAGCATGGCTACAGTGACCTCCCGTCAGCCGGCGGGACTGTAGCCACGATAAGATGACCAAGCCCTCGTCATGGACGGCACAGCCACAGTAAGAAGCTGTCAACCAGCCGGCAGGGCCCACTAGGCGGCGGGCCCCAGTAGTCAGCGGAGAAGCCGGAGGCCAGAGACACTGACAGACGGGCCCCAGCAGCCGACCCAATTACCATTGTACCCCTGGGGGGGGGGCAGGCCTATATAAGCCCCCCAGGTCATCCATGCAAAGGGTTCCAACTCTGATAGAACTAGCCAGATATCTGGGGCAGGGAAGAGCTAGCCTTGCCTTCTCCTACCTCTAGACACAGCTCAAGGAGCACCTTGTATCACTAGTGCCTTAGTGATCATGCGGAGACCCCGCAGAGCAGGAGTAGGGGTATTATCTCCACGGAGAGCCCCCAACCTGGGTAAAGTCTGACGGCGTACGTGTCTACGCCTTATCCCGCTTCCAGGCACCGGCGACGTTCTACTCGCTCCCACCATGATAAGCCATATTTTGGCATATGTCGCACCCAACCCCCGACATTTTTTATGGTGGGATTTGTGCCGCCCATGTAGGTCAGGAGCTGGGTGTATCACCCCGGCCTAATGATCCCATTCTACCTACTCACTCCATAGACCTTGAGGCAATGAAGCGGCATAAGTTCATTAAGGCCACAACCACTTATTACACTTACAACTTGATGTTCAATAAAAACCCCATTATGCATGTTGTTTTGCCTGCACCTGCTCTCTTTCATTATTAAAGTAAGAGAAGATATTACATTCTTGAGAGTGAGGCCCGCAAGTACAACGACGCGGTCGAGGCTGCCCGACGGGCTAAGGAGGTTATACCGAGAGTCTCTGTGTGCTACACTTTGACTATTATTCAGGTTGCAGACGATGATTACCAAGCTAGGCCAAAATTCTAGGCTTGGAGGAGTACGTATTTCCATCGACATTATATTCATGTTCACACATTTCATTCCAGTTGTCGGTTTCTACACTTTTTCATTATATTATCCATGCTAGACTTATTTTCTTGCTTTCTTATTGTGTATATAAAAACTTCAAGAAAATCCAAAAAATATTTCTTGCTTCTGTTTGGGTTTTCTTTCTATTTTAAATTAGTTGTAGTATTAAAAAGAAGATCCAATAAGATTTCTTGTTCTTCTTTTGCTTGTTGGGAGATTTCCTGAGTAAATAGTTTTTCTCATTTTTGTTTTCCTTCTTTAATTTGTTCTTTTCAATAAAAACTAAAAAAACTCCAAACATATTTTAGTGTGTTTCTCTGAATTTATTTTCTTTTGTTGAGTTGTACCAAGGAGAAGACCATGATGAAAATGTTGAGTGGCTCTCAGATGCATTATTGTTGATCTAACAAAGAGTCCATTTACCTTTTCTTCTCCTTTTGAATAGAATGTTTGCAGATTCTAGCTTAGTCCAGGACACTCTTGCACTATCATTATTTTCACATCATTCGGTCATGCAAGTGAAAGGCAATAATGACGATATTTGATGAAGTGAATGTGGCAGAGAAAAGCGGGTATGAACTCAACCTGTTTTTGTTTTTCTAAATATGTTTAACTCAGTATCCATAATTCAACATATTATGATTAAACATGTTCACAATCACAATTAGAGATTCTAGTTGCTCATGTCATGCTTAAGTAGCTAGGAGTGAATAATGATTTATCTTTGATGTTAACATGCATTAAAATGATTGTGATGTAGTATGATGATATGGCATCCTCTTCTGAATGTTTCAAGTGGCCGGACTTGACACATGTTCACACATGTAGTTGAATCAAAACCAACTTAGCCTCCACGATATTTATGTTCATGGTGCTTATATCCTACTTATGCTAGTATTCAATGTTGATTATTCATAATGCATGATCATGACCGTTTTCACTCTCTAGCTGGCCGCTTCTCAACCTATTTGCTAGCCTTCACCTGTACTAAGCGGAAATACTGCTTGTGCATCAAAATCCTTAAACCAAAGTTATTCCAGATGAGTCCACTATATCTACCTATATGCGCTATTACCCTGCAGTTCCAAGTAAATTTGCACGTGCCACCTCTAAAATCACCTTTACAAGTTAACACAACCCTGACTTCCGAGTGGTTCAATATGCAGATGACACACTTGTCCTACTTCAAGTAGGCATAAGAGAACTTCTATGTTGAAAGCTCCCCTGAACACCTTTGCTACTACTATAGGGCTCAAAGTTAATTACCAAATATCTGTTATGATGCCAGTCAACATTCCTGAATAAAGAGTGTTGTTATACACCGGCATTCTTAATTGCACCAGGGGCAGTCTACCCTTCACCTATCTTGGAATGCCCTTGGGATTATATAAACCAACTGTTGAAAAGGGTCTACCTATGGTTAACAAAATTGCAAAAAGATAGTTGGCCTAGCTACATTCATGACTACAGCAGGAAGACTTCTTATGGTAAAATCAGTTCTGGCATCATTGACCATCTTATTTAAGAGCTGCATTGATATACTTATCGCAATCAAGCAACAAGTGATCAAATACCTAAGACATTGTCTGTGGAGAGGCTCTAACTTGGAGGATAAAAGACCTGCCTCAGTGGCTTGGAGCACTGTTTGCAGACCTAAGGACGAAGGGGGTTTAGGGGTCATGGATATTTTCTTGCACAATTAAACACTAATGTTGAAAAACCTTCACAAGTTCTTTAATAGACATGACATTCCTTGGGTGAATCTTATTTGGGAAACATATTATGTTGATGGACACTTACTAGGAGAACAGTAGGTTGGTTCCTTTTGGTGGAAAGCCAACACCCCAACTTATTAATGAATATAAGTCAACAGCTAGATGCAACCTGGGTGATGGAAAAAGTGCCATCTTCTGGACGAGTAAAATACACCCACAGTACATGTACTCTCCGTATAAAATCGCTTTGGTCACTGTATTCTGGCAACTCCAAATTACAGTCATTATGCTAACGTTGCTTGCTCACCATACGGTCACTTGCGCCCGAAACGTACGTATTTGCATAGCTGGCATGCGATTTTTGCAATTACACCCTCCCCTATCCCTCTTCCCCTCTTCCCCTCCCTGTGACACTCCAAAAATATTTAATTTGTTTTTTTTAAAAAAAACCATGTGGTTTTCTTTGAAAAGAGGCCATTTATTTTTTTCTTTCAGAAAACCTTCCTCTTAAAAACATCCTTTGCTTTGAATCTTTTGAAACTTCTTCTCTATTGGTTCCCTCTCAAATTCATTTTTGGTGTTTAATCTTTTTCTTTTAAAAATAAATCTATGAAAAACTTGGGATTTTCATATCTTGAAAACCACCCATGACTTGGCATTTTTGCCCATGTGGTAAAACCCCTCCAAAACCTCCCCTACACCTTGTGATCAACCTAAGTTCTCTGTCCCAACTAATCCAAACAAGTTTTGGATTTTATTCTAATTATTTTTCCTCTCAAATCAATTCTGAAAATTATTTGGAGCCTGAGGGATTTTCAAAGCAAGTACTCTTTTTCATTTGAGTTTTGACCTCAAACCAACTCTCCTGGATAGTCCTTTGTACCCACAACCCAGAACCATCTTGATCCACTCCTCCTCTTTTCAAATTTTTCAAAATTCAGTCTCTGCAAGTTTGGACCAGATTTGCCAAATTTGATGAAATTCATATCTACACTCCTCCAAAAATTCCACCAAAATTCAGGCAGCCTTCTTGAGCAATGAGAAGCCACTCCACCAAAAATCAGCTCAAGGAAAAATCTCCAGAGGCCAAAAACATTCTGTCGAACACCTGAACTGCACTATCCCTTTGCAAATTCAGAAAGTTCAGAGATTCAGTTATCTTTCTTCCTTCGTCAGATTTGGTCACGCGGCCACAGTGCGCCCTGGCGCGTTGCACGCAGCCTCTTCTCCCTGACCAGCACCCTGCACGCACGCTTGGCCGATTCCTGGCGTCGGTAGCCGCGAGCCTCGCCGGTGTTGGGAGCTTCTGCGGTGGCTGCACCTCCCGTGGCGGCCAACAAGGGCCCGAGCCCTCTCGCCACGCCACCCGGCGCCGCCCAACACCCCCTGGCTCTCCGCGTGTCCCTGCCGTGCCAGCGCACGCCCGTGGCACCGTCGCCGTGGCCCGGCAAGCACGGAACGTGCTCCCTGCCGCCGACGGACCGCGCCACCCCCGTTCCGTCGAGCTCACCCATAGCACCAAGTCCCAGCCCGTTTAGCGCCTAAATGGGACCGGTGGACCTCAACGACGATGCCCAAGCCCCTAATCCCACTGCACATCCCCGGCATCGCCGTAATCACTCGCCGGAGATCCCCGTTCATGGCAACCGCCTCGGGCCGCCTATAAAAAGGGCCCCCGAGCTCACCCTCGTGCACGCCTCATCCCCACTCCTCACCAATGCCACGCCAGGCCACTAGGGGGACCCCGAGGAGGTCTCCCCCCCAACACCGGCCGCCCCGATCCGCCTCGGCCTCCACCACGATTCGCTCCGGTGAGGCCATCTCCGTCCAAACCCCGTCTGTTACCCTCTCTAGCTACCAGGAGCCTAACCCCCTCTTCAATTTGACCTCTGCAGCCCTCTCCGACGAGCCCCTCGACCACCCGAGCCGCCGTCTCCCGGAGCAAAGCTCGCCGTCGACGTGGTACTCGCCGGCGACCACCACCACCACCAACCGACGCGGAACGGCGCCCTGAGCACGGAGGTACCCTCCGATCCCCCTGCCTCGCCGTGGATCGCCGCCGGCGACCACCGCGGCTCTCGGGCTCCGACGAGCTTCGCCCCCCCCTTTTTGAAGTTCAAACCTGACGAGTGGGACCCCACCGTCAGCCTCTCTGCCCTCTCTGGTTGAATCGTTTTCTGGAAGCGCCTTCGGGAAAAATGCGTTTTCTCTTTGGGTTGGCATAGTTCTGCCGAAACATTTTCTGTTTTTATAAGCTAGCCCCTGGAAATCTTCTGTTTCATTACAGATGAGTCCCTAGACAAAAACCCTTATAACTTTTAAACAGAAAAGTATTTTTGATTGATTCTTTTTCTGTTCTCTTTAAAATTTTGTCTAGTTTTTTATCATATTTATTTGAAAAATATTTGGTATACTTTCTGTGCACTCCTTGGTATTTACGATAGCGCATATGTTTTCTTTATACCGTAGATACCGAAGGAGGTGACGGAGCCGCGAACTTCACCGAGCTAGGTTCCGACTACTCTGAACCAGGCAAACATGTTTGAACTTTTGATATGATGAGTGTCTTGGCATGTTTTGCATTTAGTTAGTTTTATGGCATATTGAGAAGCATATCGATGAACGTTATTTTATGTGATAATGAGGTAAGTGAGTTCGATGATCCATATGTGAATGGATGTGAGGATGAATGGCCATGTGTTGGCATGAGTATGGGTGAGATGGCAGTGTCGTAGCATGCCAGTCTTACGCCAGACTATGTGACTTCAGTGTCAAACTGTATCGGTCCAGTTCCTCTCATTTCCTTCCCTGTACTACCACATGTTTTCCGCAAGGAATATGGTTTAGTAAGTTGCAAACCGCTTTTCTGGTACACATCAAAAGGAGAGGCCGTGATGATGGTTCCATGGCCCTGGATTAAAGCCAGTCATCCGGTCAGGGGGCATGGGTGTTTCCGGTTGGGACCGAGAGGGGGGCACCCCTTAGAGCGCGCGTATATAAATTTGATCCCATGATATTCGAGATTGTGATCTCCCCGTCTCAAAAGTTTTTCTTGGATGATGTCTAGGGTGATTCCTAGCATCGAGAGGTAGGATGGGTGTGTACTGGTTAGCCGTGTTTTCTTCCGAAATACCGTAAACAGAACTAGTCCTTCGTGACTACGGAAATCCGTTGGCTGTGGGGAAAATTTTTGTACAAACTCTGCAGAGTCATATATTCCTCCAAATCATCTATTCCCTGTCCCAGGTCGATATTATCTTATCCTAATCGAATGTCAGTTTTGATGGCAGAGACTCCGGTGATTCGCTTGAGTGCTAACTCCGGTTAAATGATTATCCCTGTGGATGGACTAACCCATTTATTCTTATGAATTAAATGTTTATTATGAGTATTATTTACCTGTGAATAAAAGCCCTTTCTGTGATGTCGCCCCGACGTCCGACTGTGGCATTTCTTTTCAAGCCCTTTCTGTGATGTCGCCCCGACGTCCGACTGTGGCATTTCTTTTCAAGCCCTTTCTGTGATGTCGCCCCGACGTCCGACTGTGGCATTTCTTTTAAAGCCTTTTCTGTGATGTCGCCCCGACATCCGTCTGTGGTATTTCTTTTTAAGCCCTTTATGTGGTGTCGCTAAGACGCCCGACTGTGGCATCATTTCCTTAT
>NC_041389.1:359718197-359728066 GCF_002162155.2 Triticum dicoccoides
GTCCAACTGTGGCATTTCTTTTCAAGCCCTTTCCGTGATGTCGCCCAGACGTCCGACTGTGGCATTTCTTTTCAAGCCCTTTCTGTGATGTCGCCCCGACGTCCGACTGTGGCATTTCTTTTAAAGCCCTTTCTGTGATGTCGCCCCGACATCCGTCTGTGGTATTTCTTTTTAAGCCCTTTATGCGGTGTCGCTAAGACGCCCGACTGTGGCATCATTTCCTTATATTTATTTGTTCACCTTTCGAGGCGTCGCTTCAGACACCCGATCGGTAGTTATTTATGTTCTGTCGGGATTTCAGGCGGACTACCGCCGTTTCCCTTTTTACTTACCTTGTTATGCTAATTTTTGAAATGTACATTGGTGAATTATTCATGACGCATCCATGCATGCATTTGTTATATCTTACGTTCGAACTGTCTTGCGAGTACTTTCAAAGTACTCACTGGCTTGTTGATTTGGCCAGATGCTGACGAAGGCGATCTCATGGATGAAGAGTTTGATAGCGAGTCCGACACCTAGAGGAGTCCCAGTCAGTCTCGTGCGACCCTGGATTTGGTCACTGTTTTACATCCGCTTCCACTACCAAATAAATTCATCGAGCCTCACCTCGACGCTCGATGAGATGACAGACTTAGAGTCTTGTATTTCTCTCCCCGCTGTGTTTTTCCACCACCGCCCTATCCTCGAGTCAGTAGTATGCCTCCACACCACTGTGTCATGTCCGCCATTATGTATAATTATTGGCGTGCTTGTAATAATTTGGTTGAGCAACCGTAGTTCGACCCTGTAACATATTTTATGCTATTGGCTTATTGTATCAAGAATTTGTCTACCAGTGAGGAGGATTTCTCTCATACTGGACTCAAAAGATTGGTTTCTCAATAAATATTTTTATTGGAAAACCGGTCGTGACAAGCTTGGTACCAGAGCCAGGCTGACTCTAGGAAGCCACTAGGTGCGATCGCTAATTGGTTATTAGCATGATAGAGCTAAATTATATTTTTGCAATTGTAGTCATTTTCTGTCAGTCAGCATAAATTTATGATCTGACCCTGCAGAATTTTTTCCTACTTTTGTAGATGGCCGACAACAGCTGCGAGTCTCAGACCTTCGCCAACTTGCCCGATGGGTTCGTCAAGCTTCTTTCTTTCATCGTTCAGGTCGCGATGGGGCCATCCGTGCGCCCAATCTTCACACTCTGCCAGCACCGAGTCAACGACAGTCTGACCATGCACCAGGCCGCGGTGCAGTTCAAGGGAGGGCGTGGTGAGTTACGCCGCTTCCGGTTCGTGGGAACAGCCATGCCTACGGAGAGGCATGCTATGCAGATGGCAGCCCGTGAGGCGATATCTCGTCTCAGGGATGTCCTTCCGTGCCATGTGCCTTACACCTGTCACTACGCATACTCCTGCCCCAGAGGAGAACGAGACGAGGCTTTTGAGATGCTCATTGAGTATCTCTGGGCCCTGGAGGCAGCCTTTGACAACCTGGTGGACGACTTCGTAGCTACCCGCATGGACTCAGTTCATGGTTGTGCTGCCAACAGGAGGGAGCTCCTACCCATCGCACTGCCACTGACTTTTGTCTCATCATCAACATCTTTTACGCCTACTCGTCGCATGCCTTCTACCGAAGAATTCAACCAAGTCATTGCACCCACTTCAGCGCGCACTGCACCACCCTTCGCGCCCACTCCTGTACGTGTTGCTCCGCCCCTGGCAACCGCTCCGTCCACTCTGCGCAACACTACACGTATGGAGCCCATTAGCGAGGAGGAAGTCGAGTCCCCAACCTCGCTACGCCTCGCCCTCGGCAGGGCAAAGGAGGTCGTCAACATTTCTGCCTGAGTACGCCTAGCTGCCATGTAATGTACCGCTTTGTAAGATATGTACATAGGTTGTGAGAAGTAGCCTGTTTGCGCATCATGTAGGATCTGGAGAAGTGCACTAGCCTAAATAACATGTCAGGATTATGTACGCATATCCTGAGTGATGTATTGTATAATTACCGCCCGCGTGTAAGATATGTAATGAGCAGTCCTTCTCCGTCCGCAAGTCGATTTGTTTTTCTTAAGTAAGCTGAGTTATTTAATTCTATTTGCCAGCTTTATGCATTTATGGATTTGTTTTTGCGACTCTTTACGCTTTTCTTATAAGTTTTACAAAAAAACATTTCCCCAGAGTGAAAAATGTCTCGTCCTTGGACTCGCTCCATGCCAACTCCACCAGAGGTAATTTATGATGCACAACCCAGCAAGGAGTTCACTCAGGGACAGTCAAGCCAACAGGGCAGTGAATCGGCACTTTCACAAATGTGCCGCCTTTATGAGCAGAGTCAGCAACAACATCGGGAAATGATGAACCAAGTCATCAACATGGGAAATCACCATGGACAGTATCAGCAGCATTCCAAGCTATCTGAGCTACAGAAGACACATCCTCAAACATTTTCTCATACTGACAAGCCTCTTGAAGCCGAGGACTGGCTTCGAGATATGGAGAGAAAATTAATTATTGCAAAATGTTCAGACCCCGAGAAGGTATTATATGCTCCGCACTATCTCACAGGAGCAGCCGCATCATGGTGGGAGAATTTTCTGCACATGCATCCCAACGAAAATGACATAACCTGGGATGATTTCAAGGAAGGTTTCCGTGGTGCACACATTCCTAGGAGTATTATGAAAATCAAGAAGAGAGAGTTTGATGACCTCAAACAAAGGAACATGACAGTGTCAGATTACAACAGTCAATTTACTCTATTGTCCCGCTACGCCAATGAAGAGCGTATGACTGAAATCAAGAAGATGGAGAAATTCTTTGACGGTCTGGCGCCCGCGCTTAAATGCCAACTGGTCGTGCACGCTTTTCCTGATTTTAAAACACTGGTGGACAAAGCCATTACTCTGGAAAATGAGAGACGCAGTCTTGAAGATATCCGCAAGCGAAAAAGGGACCAGACTAACCATGCTCGCAATCACCGAAGCAGGACAGATTTTCAAAAGGGTGGGACACACAAATACTCATCCAACGCTCACGCCCAATCAAGAATTATCATGCAAGAGACAAAGAATTCACCTATCGCCCCGGCGTTACTTGTTACGCTTGTGGAGAAGAAGGGCACTATGCCAAACAGTGCCCCAAGCCAAGGAATTCAACCCCAAAGCCAAACAACGGCAACAATTCTGCGCCCAAGCGAAACAATTTCAATCCCAACAATAACCACAGGAAGGATCATCTGAACCACGTAACCAAAGAGGAGGCACAAAATGCTCCGGATATCGTACTCGGTACGTTTCCTGTCAACACAATACCTGCAATGGTTTTGTTTGATTCTGGAGCTTCTCACTCTTTCATTTCGAAAAGTTTTGCTTTGCAAAATAATTTTTCGATGCTTCCCCTGGAGAAATCCATGATCATCAAGTCCCCTGGGATTCAGCAAGTTACTCAGAATTATTGTCAGAATGTGGTCATTGAGTTCGAAGGATTGGAGTTTCACGCAAATCTTATTGTGTTGGAAAATAAAGGACTGGATGTCATCCTAGGAATGGATTGGCTAACCACCAATAAGGGTTTTATCGACTGTTTCAACAGGACCGTAATTCTCACACACCACCAAGGGAAGACAATAAGAGTATCAGCCAAGGAAGGAAAAATACCCCGGCAACTGAGATTAAATAAGGTGGACGTTTCTGAGCTAAACAAGGTTCCAGTAGTGTGTGAATTTCCAGATGTGTTCCCTGAAGAGCTACCAGGCATGCCACCAGACCGAGAAATAGAATTCCGCATTGAGCTAGCACCAGGAACCACCCCCATATACAAGAAACCATACCGAATGGCACCATCCGAGTTGATCGAGTTGAAGAAGCAAATAAAGGAATTACTGGAAAAAGGATACATTCGAGCCAGCTCCTCACCTTGGGGATCACCAATTTTATTTGCCAAAAAGAAGGATGGAATGCTGAGATTGTGTATTGACTATCGAGCACTTAACATGGTCACAGTCAAAAACAAATACCCGATGCCAAGGATAAACGATTTGTTTGATCAACTCGCTCAGGCCAAGGTATTCTCAAAAATTGACTTAAGGTCAGGATACCATCAATTGAAGGTACGAACGGAAGATATCCCCAAAACAGCCTTCACCTCCAGATATGGACTGTACGAGTTCACAGTGATGCCATTTGGATTAACTAATGCCCCAGCATATTTTGTTCACCTCATGAACAAAGTATTTATGAAGTTTATGGACAAGTTCGTCGTGGTATTCATCGACGATATTCTGGTATACTCCAAGACACCAGAAGAGCATGCAGAACATCTTAGGATTGTGCTAGGAGAGCTAAGAAAACACCAATTGCATGCCAAGTTCAGCAAGTGCGAATTTTGGCTAAGACAAGTAGGCTTTCTAGGCCACGTGCTGACCCAAGACGGTATCACAGTGGACCAAGAGAAAGTCAAGGCCGTACTTGGCTGGAAGTCACCAGCCAGCGTAACGGACATTCGGAGTTTCTTGGGAATGGCAGGATATTACCGTAGATTTATTGAAGGATTTTCCACCATAGCCAAGCCTATGACACAGTTGCTCAAGAAAGATAAGAAGTTTGAATGGACAGAAGCCTGCGAGAAAAGTATCCAATAGCTAAAGCGGAAGTTAACGACAGCACCGGTATTAATTGTACCCGACATACACAAGAATTTTGAAGTACATTGTGACGCGTCCAGAAAGGGTCTCGGATGCGTATTGATGCAGGAAGGCAAGGTTGTCGCCTACGCTTCAAGGCAACTTCGCAAGCATGAGGAGAATTATCCCACTCGTGACTTAGAAATGGCAGCAGTTATTCATGCACTCAAGGAATGGAGGCATTTCTTACTCGGGAATCGATGTGAAATATATACGGATCACAAAAGTCTCAAATATATTTTCACGCAGCCAGAACTAAATTTACGGCAACGATGTTGGTTGGAGTTGGTAAAAGATTATGATGTTGGTATCCATTATCATCCAGGGAAAGCAAATGTAGTGGCCGATGCCCTTAGTCGGAACCCCAGCTCCGACGAAAACAATCTGCATAGCTTGAGGCCCGAATTCCAACAGGAATTTGCCAAGATCAACTTGATAATGGTAGCAGAAGGCACCATATCAAACTTGGAAATACAACCCAACCTTGTGGAGAAAATTAAAGAAGCTCAGCCCGGTCACACCAGCATCGAAGGCATCAAAAGAAAGTTGAGTATGGGCAAGGCCTCGGAATTCGTAATAGACAATGAAGGAATATTATGGTACGGAGAAAGGCTCTGCGTGCCAAACATAGAAGACCTTAAGCAGCAAATTTTAGATGAAGCACACACCACTCCATATTCAATTCATCATGGAGGAACCAAAATGTATAAGGATATTCAGGAAAGATTTTGGTGGCACGGTATGAAGAGGGACATAGCCACCTTCATTGCATGTTGCGACTCATGTCAACGCATAAAAGCTGAACATCAGAGACTAGCCGGACTACTGCAACCAAACAAAATACCTGAGTGGAAATGGGATGAAATAGGGATGGATTTTATTGTCGGACTACCTCGGTCACGACACGGGAATGATGCCATATGGGTCATCACTGACAAGTTGACCAAAGTGGCACACTTTATTCCAGTGAAGACGACCTACAACACTCAGAGGCTTGCCAGGATTTACCTCTCCCGTATAGTTTGTCTGCACGGTGTCCCGAAGACTATAATATCCGACAGAGGCACTCAGTTCGTCTCAAGATTTTGGGAGCATTTACAACAGGCCCTGGGAACCCAACTAGCCTTCAGTACCGTGTACCACCCACAGACTGATGGACAGACTGAATGCGTAAACCAAATTTTAGAAGACATGCTGAGAGCATGTGTCCTCACATATGGAACCAGTTGGGAAGAAAGCCTGCCATACGCCGAGTTCGCGTATAACAATAGCTACCAGGCCAGCCTACAAATGGCACCATTTGAGGCTTTATACGGACGAAGATGTCGTACCCCGTTAAATTGGTCAGAGACCGGAGACAGCCGCATCTTCGGACCAGACATGCTCAGAGAAGCCGGCCGAGGAAAAGGTCAAGCTAATCAGAGACCGACTTAAGACCACTCAAAGTCGACAGAAGAGTTATTATGATCAGAAACATCGAAGGGTCAGCTTTGAACCCGGTGAGTTCGTATACCTGAGAGTGTCCCCTATGAGAGGATTGCAACGGTTTAAGATTAAAGGAAAGTTAGCACCAAGATTCATTGGACCATTCTGCATAGTGGCACGAAGAGGCACCGTAGCCTATCAGCTAGACTTACCCGAAGACTTGTCTGACATTCACGACGTGTTCCACGTCTCTCAGTTAAGGAAGTGCGTAAGCAACCCAGAGAAACAAGTATCCCATGAAAACATTGACGTGCAGCCAGACCTCACTTATCGGGAACGTCCCGTAAGAATATTAGAGGAGTCTGAAAGGAGGACCCGACAGAAGACCATCAAGTTTTTCAAAGTCCAGTGGAGCAATCACACCGACAGTGAAGCAACTTGGGAAAGCGAGGATTTTCTTCGGACAGAGCATCCACACTTATTTAAGGATCAGCTGGAATCTCGGGGACGAGATTTTTCCTAAGGGGGTAGGTGTTGTGACACTCCAAAAAATTTTAATTTGGTTTTTTAAAAAAAAAACCTTGTGGTTTTCTTTGAAAAGAGGCCATTTAATTTTTTCTATCAGAAAACCTTCCTCTTAAAAACATCCTTTGCTTTGAATCTTTTGAAACTTCTTCTCTATTGGTTCCCTCTCAAATTCATTTTTGGAGTTTAATCTTTTTCTTTTAAAAAGAAATCTATGAAAAACTTGGGATTTTCATATCTTGAAAACCACCCATGACTTGGCATTTTTGCCCATGTGGTAAAACCCCTCCAAAACCTCCCCTACACCTTGTGATCAACCTAAGTTCTCTGTCCCAACTAATCCAAACAAGTTTTGGATTTTATTCTAATTATTTTTCCTCTCAAATCAATTCTGAAAATTATTTGGAGCCTGAGGGATTTTCAAAGCAAGTACTCTTTTTCATTTGAGTTTTGACCTCAAACCAACTCTCCTGGATAGTCCTTTGTACCCACAACCCATAACCATCTTGATCCACTCCTCCTCTTTTCAAATTTTTCAAAATTCAGTCTCTGCAAGTTTGGACCAGATTTGCCAAATTCCATGAAATTCATATCTACACTCCTCCAAAAATTCCACCAAAATTCAGGCAGCCTTCTTGAGCAATCAGAAGCCACTCCACCAAAAATCAGCTCAAGGAAAAATCTCCAGAGGCCAAAAACATTCTGTCGAACACCTGAACTGCACTATCCCTTTGCAAATTCAGAAAGTTCAGAGATTCAGTTATCTTTCTTCCTTCGTCAAATTCGGTCACGCGGCCACAGTGCGCCCTGGTGCGTTGCACGCAACCTCTTCTCCCTGGCCAGCACCCCGCACGCACGCTTGGCCGATTCCTGGCGTCGGTAGCAGCGAGCCTCGCCGGCGTTGGGAGCTTCTGCGGTGGCTGCACCTCCTGTGGCGGCCAACAAGGGCCCGAGCCCTCTCACCACGCCACCCGGCACCGCCCAACACCCCCTGGCTCTCCGCGTGTCCCTGCCGTGCCACCGTCGCCGTGGCCCGGCAAGCACGGAACGTGCTCCCTGCCGCCGACGGACCGCGCCACCCCCGTTCCGTCGAGCTCACCCATAGCACCAAGTCCCAGCCTGTTTAGCGCCTAAATGGGACCGGTGGACCTCAACGACGATGCCAAAGCCCCTAATCCCACTGCACATCCCCGGCACCGCCGTAATCACTCGCCGGAGATCCCCGTTCACAGCAACCGCCTCGGGCCGCCTATAAAAAGGGCCCCCGAGCTCACCCTCGTGCACGCCTCATCCCCACTCCTCACCAACGCCACGCCAGGCCACTAGGGGGACCCCGAGGAGGTCTCCCCCCCAACTCCGGCCGCCCCGATCCGCCTCGGCCTCCACCACGATTCGCTCCGGTGAGGCCATCTCCGGCGCCCAAACCCCGTCCGTTACCCTCTCTAGCTACCAGGAGCCTAATCCCCTCTTCAATTTGACCTCTGCAGCCCTCTCCGACGAGCCCCTCGACCACCCGAGCCGCCGTCCGCCGGAGCAAAGCTCGCCGTCGACGTGGTACTCGCCGGCGACCACCACCACCACCAACCAACGCGGAACGGCGCCCTGAGCACGGAGGTACCCTCCGATCCCCCTGCCTCATCGTGGATCGCCGCCGGCGACCACCGCGGCTCTCGGGCTCCGACGAGCTTCGCCCCCCCCCCTTTTTGAAGTTCAAACCTGACGACTGGGACCCCACCGTCAGCCTCTCTGCCCTCTCTGGTTGAATCGTTTTCTGGAAGCGCCTTCGGGCAAAATGTGTTTTCTCTTTGGGCTGGCGTAGTTCTGCCGAAACGTTTTCTGTTTTTATAAGCTAGCCCCTGGAAATCTTCTGTTTCATTACAGATGAGTCCCTGGACAAAAACCCTTATAAATTTTAAACAGAAAAGTATTTTTGATTGATTCTTTTTCTGTTCTCTTTAAAATTTTGTCTAGTTTTTTATCATATTTATTTGAAAAAAAATTGGTATACTTTCTGTGCACTCCTTGGTATTTACAATAGCGCATATATTTTCTTTATACCGTAGATACCGAAGGAGGTGACGGAGCCGCGAACTTCACCGAGCTAGGTTCCGACTACTCTGAACCAGGCAAGCATGTTTGAACTTTTGATATGATGAGTGTCTTGGCATGTTTTGCATTTAGTTAGTTTTATGGCATATTGAGAAGCATATCGATGAACGTTATTTTATGTGATAATGAGGTAAGTGAGTTCGATGATCCATATGTGAATGGATGTGAGGATGAATGGCCATGTGTTGGCATGAGTATGGGTGAGATGGCAGTGTCGTAGCATGCCAGTCTTACGCCAGACTATGTGACTTCAGTGTCAAACCGTATCGGTCCAGTTCCTCTCATTTCCTTCCCTATACTACCACATGTTTTCCGCAAGGAATATGGTTTAGTAAGTTGCAAACCGCTTTTCTGGTACACACCAAAAGGAGAGGTCGTGATGATGGTTCCATGGCCCTGGATTAAAGCCAGTCATCCGGTCAGGGGGCATGGGTGTTTCCGGTTGGGACCGAGAGGGGGGCACCCCTTAGAGCGCGCGTATATAAATTTTATTCCATGCTATTCGAGATTGTGATCTCCTCGTCTCAAAAGTTTTTCTTGGATGATGTCTAGGGTGATTCCTAGCATCGAGAGGTAGGATGGGTGTGTACTGGTTAGCCGTGTTTTCTTCCAAAATACCGTAAACGGAACTAGTCCTTCGTGACTACGGAAATCCGTTGGCTGTGGGGAAAAATTTTGTACAAACTCTGCAGAGTCATATATTCCTCCAAATCATCTATTCCCTGTCCCAGGTCGATATTATCTTATCCTAATCAAATGTCAGTTTTGATGGCAGAGACTCCGGTGATTCGCTTGAGTTCTAACTCCGGTTAAATGATTATCCCTGTGGATGGACTAACCCATTTATTCTTATGAATTAAATGTTTATTATGAGTATTATTTACCTGTGAATAAAAGCCCTTTCTGTGATGTCGCCCCGACGTCCGATTGTGGCATTTCTTTTCGAGCCCTTTCTGTGATGTCGCCCCGACGTCCGACTGTGGCATTTCTTTTCAAGCCCTTTCTGTGATGTCACCCCGACGTCCAACTGTGGCATTTCTTTTCAAGCCCTTTCTGTGATGTCGCCCCGACGTCCGACTGTGGCATTTCTTTTCAAGCCCTTTCTGTGATGTCGCCCCGACGTC
>NC_041389.1:359728179-359741589 GCF_002162155.2 Triticum dicoccoides
CCCGACGTCCAACTGTGGCATTTCTTTTCAAGCCCTTTCTGTGATGTCGCCCCGACGTCCGACTGTGGCATTTCTTTTCAAGCCCTTTCTGTGATGTCGCCCTGACGTCCGACTGTGGCATTTCTTTTCAAGCCCTTTTTGTGATGTCGCCCCGACATCCGACTGTGGCATTTCTTTTAAAGCCCTTTCTGTGATGTCGCCCCGACATCCGTCTGTGGTATTTCTTTTTAAGCCCTTTATGTGGTGTCGCTAAGACGCCCGACTGTGGCATCATTTCCTTATATTTATTTGTTCACCTTTCGAGGCGTCGCTTCAGACACCCGATCGGTAGTTATTTATGTTCTGTTGGGATTTCAGGCGGACTACCGCCGTTTCCTTTTTACATACCTTGTTATGCTAATTTTTGAAATGTACATTGGTGAATTATTCATGATGCATCCATGCATGCATTTGTTATATCTTACGTCCGAACTATCTTGCGAGTACTTTCAAAGTACTCACTGGCTTGTTGATTTGGCCAGATGCTGACGAAGGCGATCTCATGGATGAAGAGTTTGATAGCGAGTCCGACACCTAGAGGAGTCCCAGTCAGTCTCGTGCGACCCTGGATTTGGTCACTGTTTTACATCCGCTTCTGCTACCAAATAAATTCATCGAGCCTCACCTCGACGCTCGATGAGATGACAGACTTAGAGTCTTGTATTTCTCTCCCCGCTATGTTTTTCCACCATCGCCCTATCCTCGAGTCAGTAGTATGCCTCCACACCACTGTGTCATGTCCGCCATTATGTATAATTATTGGCGTGCTTGTAATAATTTGGTTGAGCAACCGTAGTTCGACCCTGTAATATATTTTATGCTACTGGCTTATTGTATCTAGAATTTGTCTACCAGTGAGGAGGATTTCTCTCATACTGGACTCAAAAGATTGGTTTCTCAATAAATATTTTTATTGGAAAACCGGTCGTGACACTCCCCCTCCCACCATCAAATCCCTAGCTCGTTCGGTCGTTCCCCATTCAACATCGACCGCGTGGCTTCGTTCCACTTCTGCACAGAGAGGAGAGAGGAAAGGGGGAGCGGAGAGAGCCCAGGCGATCGTTGTCGTGTTGCTTGTCCGCTAGGGTTTCCCGTCGCGGCGGCTGACCGGCGGAGGTGGTTCGTCGGCCGGAGCAAAAGACGCCCTCGACTCGCTGGATGTTGGAGGAAGCAGCAGTGATCCAAAGCCCTTCCTCCGTCAACCTGATCATGCGCGGACGCCGGCATACGGTGAGCACTCTCGAATCCTTCGCCCTTCGGTTCACATATCTTTGTAGGAGTCTCGATTTGGAGTGATTGTTAGGGTTAGATGAACGATTTTACTCTGTTGCTCTGAAATAAAAGAGGGGGTTTTGCCGATTTTCCTCTGTTGCTCTGAAATAAAAGAGGGGATTTGTAGTTAGGGTTAGTTTGCTGATTTTGCAGTGATTGTTAGGGCTAGATGAATGATTTTCCTTTGTTGCTCTGAAATAAAAGAGGGGTTTTTGTTCTGTTTTTTTATTTTGCAGAGGAATACAATTATGATTATCTGTGTAGTCTAGGCATAAATCATGGTGGTTTCTTTGTTGGCCAAGGTAGCTACAGGAGTTACTGCAATGGAAAAACTGCTTGGTATGATTATGTGCCGTCTGCGAAACTGACCATGTCTGAATTGGAAAGGATAGTTGAAGATCTAGGCTATGAGATGGCAGGTAGATTGGATGTATATTGGTGTTTGCCAGGGTTGCAAATTAAGAATGGCGGTCTTAGGAAAATGAATTCCCAGGAAGCTTGTGACAATATTAGTGCTTGTGTAGTTTTTGGACATAAAGAAATTCAGTTATTCCTTGACCATGATGAGAGCTATAGGAGTATCGAATGGGATGATGTTGTGGTCTTTCATGTCAATGATTTACCTCATGTGATCAGTCCTAGGAAAGTAAAAGAGGAGAAATTTGCAGAGAGAATGTCTAAACAAAATATGGCAGAGGAGCAAGGTGATGACAATGTAGAGGAGGCTGGGCAGAACATGGAAGAGGGGCAAGGTGGTGAGCAATTCAATGAGGAAGAAATTGAGCAGTATATGGCAGATGCTGAGGAAGAGGATGAGGCTGATGTGGAAGAGGAACAGGAGGAAGATGTTGTGGAAGAGGAACATGATGAATATGCACAGTCAGATGTAGATGATGGCAGTCTTTCTCATGCTGGAAGAGGAGTTAGTGATTCAGAAAATGGGGATGAAATTGTGGAAAGTGATTATGCTATATCTGATGGAGATGTAGATCTTCTATAAGATCAAATAGAAGAGGTGGTAATAGATGTAAAAGGAAAGAAAGCTGCAGATATTGGAGCTTCTTTTGATGAGGAAGATCTTCAGATGCCAGATACATTTTAGTGAGCTCATATGTGTAGTTATGCAATGCAGGTACATGTTAGAAGCAAGAGAGTTGCCAATCCTCTCTATGATAGACAGGATTAAGGCACAACTAACTACTAGGATGGTTACAAAAAATGAAGAGATGTTGAGCTGGACATCTTCAATTTGCCCAAAGATTAAGAAAAAAACTAGACAAGAACGCAGAATTAGCTAACACATGTTATGCTGAATTAGCTGGAGATGGCATATATTCTATGGAGGACAGAGGGTACACATACATTGTTGAGATAAATGTGGAGAGTTGCAGCTGTAGAAGGTGGAATTTGACAGGAATACCATGCCCTCACTCAATAGCATGCTGCAGAAGAGAAAGAAAATCACCAATTGAGCTAGTGCACAAGTGTTACTCCATTGGAAAAGACCTTGCTATGAAGGCCGCAGCTATGATAATTGCAAAAGAAAAGGTCTTTACTACACAGAGAGATGCTACACAAGAGCAAAGGTATGAGTCCCATGAGAAGCAAGCTGCTGATGTGCTTGCTAGAAGAGAAGCAGAGAAGGCAAAGAAAGAAGAAGAGAAGGCAAAGAAGAGAGCAGAAGCGCTAGCAAAGAAAGAAGAAGAGAAGGCAAAGAAGTGAGCAGAAGCACTAGCAAAGAGAGAAGAAAGAGAAGGCAAAGAAAGCACAGAAAATGGCAGCAGAGATAGAAGAAAAGAGGAAAGTTGCAATTGCCAGGAGAGAAGCTCATCTACAAGCAAAGCTTAGGGAAGTAGAGGAGAAGAAGGCTGCTGCACAAGCAAAGAGGGCTGCTTCTACTATGTCCAACAGAGCAACAAAACACAAGGTCAACATGTTTGATGAACTCAGATGAATGTTCATCCTCTAGTCTTTAGCTCATTAAGTGTAGTGATCTTAAAAACTATGATCTTTATTTTGTTGCTCATCAAACTACTGGTGATCTTAATTTTGTTGCTCAGATGGAGCATTTAGTTGAACTTCATTCTACTGTTACCAGGTGGAGTATGGATGTCAACTTTGTAATGCTTCTGTATTGAATCTTGATATGTAATGAAGCAAGTTGAATCTGACTATGCTAGTGATGAAAATGTGTTGATCCTTTTATGATGGTGTAGTTCATTATATGTAGTGATTCATCTTTCCTTATGTTGTTGTGTTGATAATGATGATGCAATTGTGTTGATAATGATGATGCAATTGTGTTGATCATGAAGGCATCGATGCTCGACGAAAGTCGAGACGTAAGTTTGTTGGGGATGAAGGCATCGATGCTTGAATGGAGTCGAGACGTAAGTTTGTTGGGGATGAAGGCATCGATGCTCGAAGGGAATCGAGACAGAAGTTTGTTGGGGATGAAGGCATCGATGCTCGAAGGGAGTCGAGACAGAAGTTTGTTTGGGATAAATTGCATTATTTGGTACATCCATATTCTGGGCACGACTTTGCTCGAAGGCATCGATATTCATTCATCACTTGACAAATTGCATCATAATTAACACAAAAATAACAATCTTGTTAAATTCATTCATCATACTCTCATTTGATACATCCATATTCCCCAACACACAAAGATCATATTTTTTACACTGCAACTCCACACAACACAACAAGTGCAAATAGTAAAGCAACTATCCTCTTCAAGACAACCACAACCTCATTTCCTACTGCAACTACTAATCTTCTCATCTCTTTAATCCCTTCCTCTTGCACCAGAAGATGTCCAGGTTGTTGGCCATGCCCTTGCCCAGCGAGTTGGCCATGCCCCTGCCCTGCTTGATGCTCATGCCTTCCCAAATGACCATATTTCACCAAATGCAGAACATATGAGAGCTCCCAATGCCAGAAATCACAACCACCTTTCTTTGGCTGTTCAAAAAAGCATATGAAACCATGAACAAATTCAGACAACAACACAAATGCATTTGCAGAAGATGCCAGAAATCACTCACATTATGGTTCATGCATTTGTAGAAGATGTTCGTATGCGCCGGGGTCTGCGAGAAGAATCGCCTGACAGTCTGACCATAGTCAGGGCACTTGATTAGAGGGAGCACAACAGCAGCAACACCGCCACCTATCCCGGACGAGCCCGCGCTGGACATGGCCGTCGTCGACAAGCTCGTAGAGGAGGACAAGCTCGCGCTGGATATCCTACGTGCCGACTCCGGCTGCATGCGGGAGTGGAGGCAGGTGGTGGGGGCGGGGCAGCGAGTGAGGGTGGGCACGGATGGCGACGACGCGTGGCTGAGAAGGCGGCCGCGACTTGCCAGCTAGGGATTTCTCAGTATGTGGAATGGGGAACGAGTGGGAGGGGAAGGGTGAAGAGGAAGGGGGGTGTAATTGCAAAAATCGCATGCCAGTTGTGCAAATACGTACGTTTCGGGCGCAAGTGACCGTATGGTGAGCAAGCAACGTTAGCATAATGACTGTAATTTGCACTTGCCAGAGTACAGTGACCAAAGTGATTTTATACGGAGAGTACATGTACTGTGGGTGTATTTTACTCCTTCTGGACTGACCTATGGTCTGACAATACCATGGAAAGAAAATTCCAACATTTGCTTTCCTTCGCCATTGATCATAGGTTGACTGTGCACAAGTTCATCACCACTGAATATCTAGAGGACCTATTTCACCTACCTCTTACCACTCAAGCATATGCACAGTTTCGGCAACTTGAAGACATCTGCATATCTCTCAGACACTCGGAGTTCTTCTCAAGCACTGATACTTGGAGTTATATTTGGGGCTCTAAAAAATACTGCTCTACAAAGGCAAACAAAAAGTGATGATTGGTCAAACAGTAGCCCCACCTCATTTCAAATGGATTTAGAAATCATCTTGTCAAGCGAAGCACAAAATGTTCTTTTGGATGTTACTTCATGACAGAGTAAACACAAGGAACCACCTGAGAAGGAAGACTATGGTGCTGGACACCTATAACTCACTGGTATAGCGAGGTGCTATACACATGGTTTTTAACCCCTTTCCGCGACGGCATTTGGAACCATCGCCAAGTGAGTGTTGGCGATAGGGGGTCCTTTCCACACGACCCAGAAACTGTCGGGGATATGGAGCCATGATCCAGAGGCCTTGCAAATGTAATTGTGTGCGATGCAACACACACTAAATTCTTTCGCATGTGTGGGATCGGTGATTAAACGTTTCTAATGACACAGTGAAACCAAATGGTGTGTCATAATGAACCGTTTGGGAAACTGTATGTAAGGCACACGGGCCAACATATGAACTTTGTGCGATATGTGCCCCATCGCACACGAGTATTCTGCGGAACCCGTCTGCCATGCAAGACTCCATCGCACACGTTTCCCAACAATTACTGTGTGCAATAATGTTCTATCACAAATGGTTCAAGAGCCCCTTCGCACACATACAAGTGCTACAGACCATTTGTGATTTGATGTGTATCACCGACGAAGAGTGATGTGTGCTTTTCGTTTGGGATCCCACACGTTTCCTGAAAATTTACGACTGGGATTGTATTTTACATTGGGCACGGTTTACTCCAAGCTCTCATGTGTGATAACGTGATATCACAAACTGTTCCAGAGACCCTACACACACGTTATAGCGCTGCAAATCATTTGCAATCTACTGTGTATCACTGATGGTTCCGCTATGATTGACGTATGCTTTCCGATGTGGATCGCACACACTCATTTATTTGAACCATGTGCGGAGCAATTGCCAGGCTTTTTTTGACTATAAACAGTAGGGTAAAACCCCACTGCAATTTTTATTAATAAAAAACAGAACAACAAAATAGTCTCATAGGCTTGAGGTAAGCCCAAGAAAACAAAAGGCTAAAGACCTAAGAAAACTAGAAAGAAGAGAGGAAAGAAAGAAAAAAGAAAGAAACAAGTTAAACAACTAACTAGCCTAAGAAGAATAAATTACAACAGGCCATCAAGCCAAACTGAGAATTGCCTCTTATGTTTCTTCCTCATCCTATATTTGAGAAGCTTCAATTCCTCCAGAAAAATGAACTTCCACCCTTGGAAAGAAGGTGCAATATTCTCAAATATTTTATTGTTTCTGGTGATCCAGATGGCCCAAGCTCCCAGAATGATTATCTCCATGTAAAATGGATACCTTATCTTATCTTTGAGGTCTTGGAATGCTTCTAACACAGACATGTTTGGTGTTCTTGTGGGACAAATGAAGTCCCAACATTGCTGAACAAAAGGACAGCCCCAAAAGAGATGATGTAATGTTTCTTCTAGATGACAACCTCCCACAGCACAATTGTAGTCTTCCAACACAAACTTCTTCCTTCTAAGTAAGTTTCTTGTGTTCACTCGATCATGTAGAAGTTGCCAGAAGAAAACTTTATGTTTTGGTTGGCAGGAACTCTGCCAGATCCAGTGGAAGTGAGGTGGTGTCTGTTTATGACCAATTAATACTTTATATGCTTTGATGGAGGAGTAGTGCTCAGTTCCCCAAATGTAGCTCCAAGTGTCTAAGGAGTTTAAATGTTCAGATTGTCTCATGGCTATACAGATGTCTTCCATTTGTAAGAATTCCTCATGCAAAAGGCAAATTCGCGACAATATTCAATTGAACAAATAGTGTCCACGGAAGAACATTCATCAGATTTCGCAACAATTGCCATTGAACATATGGTAGCTAAATTCCAATGATTTCACAATAATTAATAATAGTGTACGAAATACAAAGATCTCATCAGATGGAAAACAATGGATCCATGTGTATATGTTTAGCAGCTAACTCTTACTCAATGTTTCAGGAGAATGCATGCTGAAATCTTCATTATCACCAGTGGGATTGATGTAGTCATTTAGGAAGAAGTCGCTAATAAATCTCGGAACCATCGGCAATTCACCAGCGGGGAGCGGTTCAGGGGTCCTTGGTTCTAAGATGAGCTGCAACATTTTAAGATCGGAATGTGCCATATGAGTGGAGTAGAAGATAATAACTAAGATAGACTTAAGGGTACTAATTCGCGAGGATCTTCATAACTATCAGCAGATTTGCAGATGGAGATCATGTATCTGCAAACATAGTATCCACAAAGGTTGGTCCCTGCTTGTTGCTGAGGACAGTGAAATTTTTTGTACAGAATTAATCATGTATTTGTCCTGTTAGGAACAACCTAACCGGTGTTAGATGTATTATTTTTTCTTTCGACAGAAATTGAAAGGGGTTGATTTAGAAGCTTGAACATTTGAATAGTGCAAGAAAAGGTATTTGCAGACTATTGAATAAATTTTCCAAAAATAATGGATTTCATTGTGTTATCGGAGAAGCGATCTCATACTATAGAGGCAGTTCCCTCTTGAACAGGTTCCCTGGTTTAGTTTTCCACAATGCAAGCACACTGCAAATGAAGATGAATTTTGACAACATCAATTATTGAAGATGATATGAATGCAAATTAATTTCAACATCATAGAATTCAATACCTATCCATGAATTGTTGAAGATGTGTGAGATCCTGAGCATTTGTTGACTCTCTCAGAGAATCCATGTAGTAAATTGTGTTCTTGTTTGGAACAACGAATTCCAATACCCAGTGATCGCTACATATTAATAAAGCCATGAACTTACAAATTATGTTGAAATCTGAAAGACAATCAGTTTATGTTGTCGGTGTTCTGGGAACCAGGGTACCCGGACTTGCCTGCTTGCAGCCCACGGCGTGGCTCCATCGATGTCGGGGGTTGGGTGCGACATATGCCAAAGGATGGCTTATCATGGTGGGAGCGAGTAGAACATCACCAGTGCCTGGAAGCAGGATGAGGCGTAGACACGAACGCCGGCGCACTTTACCTAGGTTCGGGGCTCTCCTAGGAGATAAAACCCCTAGTCCTACTCTGCGGGGTCTCCGCATGATCACTAAGGCACTAGTGGGTACAATGATGCTCCTCGAGCTGTATGCTAGAGGTAGAAGGAGGCAAGGCTAGCTCTCTTCTTCCTCTAGATATGAGTCTAGTTCTAACAAGTTGGGAACCCTCTGCATGAGTGCCCTGGTGGGTTTATACAGGCCTACCCCCTAGGGGTACAATGGTAACTTGAACGGGTGCAGGACCCGGCTGTCAGTGTCTCTGGTCGCCGGCTTCTCCACGGGCAGCTGGGGCCCGCCGCCTGGTGGGCCCCTCCGACTGGTCTGGTATGGAGCCGACAGGCCGCTTCCGCCGCTGGCGGGTCTTGTTCGTGGTTGATCACTGTAGCCATGATGCTAATGACGCAGGCTTGGTCAGGGAAGAGTGGCTACAGTCCCGCCGCCTGGTGGGAGATCACTGTAGCCACACCATGTAGGTTAATGGTGCATGTACCCCGAGCAAGGAACGGGCCGCCTGCTGGAAGCCGACCTCCCTTAGGTCCAGCTGGTCTGGCTTCCGCTGTCTTCCAGGCTCTCACTGCCTGGTAGGGCCTGCCGCCTGTGGGCCGTACCGACAGGCCGTTGTGGGAACAGGGCTCCGCCTATCAGGAATGATGTCAAGGGGGGAGTGGCAACAGTGCCGAGTCGTGCGGAGATCTCCGCCTGTACGGAGCACTGTAGCCACGCCAAGCCCGAGATTTGGGGGTGGAGGACTATACTATAGCCTCACCCTGTCTTGTCCTCTTGATGAGGGGCGCAGACTCTGAGGGCGCCGGGAAGCCGCCTGCTGGAAGCCGGCCTGTATGGAGGCCGTCTGCTAGGAGTTGACCCGTCTTGGTGCCGTCTGCTGGTGCTCGGCTGTCTTCGGGCAGCCGGCCATTGAACCAGCCAGCCACTGGAAGGCGGCGCTTCATTCTGGAGTCTCATGGGGCGAAGCCGGCCCAAAGTTTTGAAAGGCTCAGGGACTCGTGTTAGGCTACCCGTGGCCCATTACTCTGACAGTAGTCCCCGAAGCTGGTGAGGCATCACAGCTGACAGGCCATGAAGCCTCAGCCGTTTCCTTCCTTGCCGCGCTCTGATCAAACACTTGGTCCGCCTTGTGATGTGCCAGCTGCCGGAGGCGATTTGACAAGGCGGGCTCGCCCGCCGATTTCGAATGCCAAGGTGGGAAGCAGATGGTGTTCCTGCTAAGCTTCCCTAGGCCTGCCGCCCGCCACGAGCACGTCACGCGGTGCACGTCAGCCTGGCCAGCCTGCCATCCCATGCTCTTGATGGGATGTGACAGCGGGCCGGGCCCGCCACCACCGGGCCTCGGCACGCGGGCGGATCCGCTGCGGCCGAGGTGGGTGGTTGCGATTCCCGTGGGATTTACTATGCAGTAACTCTGCGCAGTAATCGGTGGGTCGTAGGGTCGTGGGCGCAGTTAATCCCACGATCCCACGTCCCATCGCCTCGGCTTCGTAGCCCGAGGTCTATAAGTAGGGGGAGGCAGAGGAGCGGCGGAGCACGCGTGCCCTCCTTCCCACTCTTTCGTTCTCCTCTCTGTGTTGCCGCTCCTCCATGCCCGCCATAGCGCCACCGCAGCTCTCTGTCATCGAGATTCTTCTCCCCACGCAGCCCCGCTCGGACGCCATGGCGCACGAGAAGGGAGGAGACTGGGATGGCTCGGTGGTGATCCAGGATCACCTCACATTTCTCTGGGCCACGCACCGGATGCCCAACGCAACCTTCGTCAAGGTGCAGGCGCCGCCGCGGGAGGAGATTTCGCCAGCGTCACAGGGGAACGAGCGGGTCATCTTCCGTTCACATTTCCTCCACAGCTTCGGCCTCCCGGTGAGAGGGTTCCTCCGCTCATTCATGGACTTTTGCCACATCCAGTCGCACCACTTAATGCCCAACACCGTGACGCTGTTGTCCGCCTTCTTCATGGCGTGCGAGGGCTACCTCTGCATCCTCCCCACCATCGAGCTGTGGGGAGCTTTCTTCTACGCCAAACTGGGCAGCTCCACCAAGGAGACGACGGCCGAGTGCGGTGCCTTCATCGCCGTGTGCCGGCCATCGAAGAAGAACGCCTTCCCGGTCATCAAGCTGTCATAGTCAGTGAAACTGTGGCAGCAATCGTACTTTTATGTGGAGAACGTCGACCCGGCGGTCGACTTCATCAACCTGCCGCCCTACGAGGCTGGCCCCCTGTTGGGCCTCGGCCCAACTGGGGCTACAAGCCGAATCCCGTATCGGTCGACACGGCCACCACCATCAACAGGCTCCAGGTGTTAACCGAGGCGGAGGGTCTCGTGGCGTCCGACTTGCTGATCGCCTTTGTCGAGCACCGGGTTCTCCCGCTCCAAGGCCATCCTATTATGATCTGTCGAATGAGCGGGCACCGCGACCCGAGCCGGATGTGCACAAAGGACATGCCGACTGCCGAGGTGGCCTGAATGGTGAACGAGATCTCCGACCTCAATGTGTCGGATGAGTCCTGGCGGTACGGCAAACGACCATACTCCCGCGACAACCCGCCTCCTGCCATAAGTCTCTTAGCTTCCCCTTTTTAGTTCTTGCTTTAGTCTTGGTCTTGGTATGAAGTGGTCCTTCTTTGGAGCACAGATCTACATGTCTTCGGTGACGGCCGCCATCGTGGGGCCTGGTGGTAACTACCAGCAGGACAGGGAGGTGAGCAACGAGGACAACCCCGACTTGGGGGTGGCCGCCTTGGAGGGTGATGCTGTAAGCGGCGGTGTCGGAGCAGGCGGCTCCGAAGAGGGGGGCAGCATGGAGACCTGGCCTGATGACGATGATGAGGAGAACAAGCAGCACCCTGCGTGGGGCGCCGTTAATACAGGCGCGGGCCCCTCCGTCGGGCCGCCTGCTCGAGGCGGCAAGCACAAGCAGAAAAAGGGCGCTGCCCTGTTCGGTAGCTTGCCGAAGAAGCCCAAGAACCCGGTCGCCGCGACCAGGAGGAAGGAGGCCGCGGCGAAGGTGTCTAAGGGAGTCCTGGATTAGGGGGTGTCCGGATGGCCGGACTATAGCCTTTGGCCGGACTCCTAGACTATGAAGATACAAGATTGAAGACTTCGTCCCATGTTCAGATGGGACTTCCCTTGGCATGGAAGGCAAGCTTGGTGATACGGATATATAGACCTCCTACCATTGTAACCGACTCTGTGTAACCCTAACCCTCTTCGGTGCCTATATAAACCGGAGGGTTTTAGTCCGTAGGATGAACAACAATCATACCATAGGCTAGCTTCTAGGGTTTAGCCTCTTTGATCTCGTGGTAGATCTACTCTTGTACTACCCACATCATCAATATCAATCAAGCAGGAATAGGGTTTTACCTCCATCGAGAGGGCCCGAACCTGGGTAAAAACATCGTGTCCCTTGTCTCCTGTTACCATCCGCCTAGAGGCACAGTTCGGGACCCCCTACCCGAGATCCGCCGGTTTTTACACCGACATTGGTGCTTTCATTGAGTGTTCCTCTGTGTCGTCATCTTTAGGCCCGATGGCTCCTCCGGTCATCAACAACGATGCGGTCCAGGGTGAGACTTTTCTCCCCGGACAGATCTTCATATTCGGTGGCTTTGCACTGCGGGCCAATTCGCTTGGCCATCTGGAGCAGATTAAAAGCTACGCCCCTGGCCATCAGGTCAGATTTGGAAGTTTGAACTATATGGCTGACATCCGCGGAGACTTGATCTTCGACGGGTTCGAGCTACAGCCAAGCGCGCTGCACTGTCACGATGGGCATGATCTAGCTCTGCTGTCGGACAGTGCCCTGGAGGCTGCACCAGTGTCCGCTCCGACCCTTAGCTCGGAGCCGACTGCGCCGATCGAGGACAGGTGGCTGGACACCGTCTCGGGGGCTGCGATCTCTACTGCGATTGAGCCGAACACCATCCCTGTCCTTTGCGAAGCTCATGACTCCAAGGTGCCGGACTCCTCTCCGGACTCCGAATCTTCCGCGCCCCTGCCAATCGAATCCAATTGGGCGCCGGTCATGGAATTCACCGCCGCGGACATCTTTCAGCACTCGCCCTTTGGCGACATCCTGAATTCACTAAAGTCTCTCTCTTTATCAGGAGAGCCCTGGTCGGACTATGGTCAGGAAGGTTGGGATGCGGACGACAAAGAAATTCAAAGCCCACCCACCACCCACTTCGTAGCCACTGTCGATGATTTAACCGACATGCTCGACTTCGACTCCGAAGACATCGACGGTATGGACGACGATGCAGGAGATGACCAAGAACCAGCGCCTACGGGGCACTGGAAGGCCACCTCGTCATACGACATTTACATGGTGGACATCCCAAAAGATGGGAATGGCGATGGAACAACGGAGGATGACCCCTCCAAGAAACAGCCTAAGCGCCAGCATCAGCGGCGCCGCTCTAAATCCCGCCACAGCAAAAACGGTGATTCCAGCACAGGAGACAATAACACCCCGGACAGTGCCGAAGACAACCCCCTCCAGCAGGATTCAGCGTAGGAGGATGGAGAAGCCAGCCCTCATGACACTACTAGGGAAAAGCCTATACACAGAATCTTAGCAGCAGCGTGGCTCAAAAAGGAGCGCTACTGCTAATTAGTAGTAGCGCGTGTGCGGGAAACTCACTGCTGATAAGTTTTTAGCAGTAGCGCGCTTGGCGTAAACCGCGCTGCTACAAATATCGACTGGCGGTGTTCCCCTAACTCTATTTAGCAGTAGCACGGTGGCGCGAACCGCGCTACTACTACGGATGTAGTGGTAGCGCGCTTTTTCTGAGATCGCTGCTGCTCAATTTCAAAATGCCACACTTTTTTGTCCCTATTAGCAGTAGCGCCGTATCCCAAAGCGCGCTGCTGCTAATTCCTTAGCAGCAGCGCGTTGTAGATCCCGCGCTACTGCTAACCCGCACCAACCCACCACCTTTTCCCTACCCGTCCCTCCCCTCCCCTCCTCTCTTTCCCTTCCCCCTACCCCCCTCCCCCTCCTCTCTTCCCTTCCCTACCTCCCCCACATGCTCTCACTCTCACTCTTCTTCTTCCTCAATACTTCTCCCCCATTACTCTCTCTCTTCTATCCACCTTTCTCTCTCTTCATTACTCCTACCTAACTACACCACCTCCATTAATGCATCTCATTTCTCTTTT
>NC_041389.1:359741913-359746413 GCF_002162155.2 Triticum dicoccoides
ATTTAGTTAAGTGACCTATTTGCCCCCTAACTAGATCTATCTTTGTCAAGAAGAGCTTTGTGCACTTTTGATCTCCCTACAACATCATCTCCACCGTGTGCTCGATCTCGATCGAGATAGAGGTGATGAAAATTTCATGCTTTTGCAAAATGGAAATATGTTTATGTGTGTGTGATATGTTTGTGGAAATTGTGTGTGTGGCATGAGTTGACGCCAAATTGTGCTTTTGAGTTGCCTATGGTTTGCCAAAATGTCGATTTATTTCCGTTTCGGCGAATTCCGGGCTAACTCTAGATCCATATATGTCCTATTTTTAGGGAAGGTCATGCCAAATTTTTTTATGACTTTGATGCATGCATGCATTTTTATAATCAATTTTTTTATTATTACCGTGCAGAGTTGACGATGGTCAGTGGAACGATGGTGGACAGGTGGTTGCGGTCGGCGGTGCAGGATATGAAAGAAAATAACCGGATAGAGGTTTTATGTCCGTGTCGAAAATGCAAAGGAATAGTTTGGCTCGACCCCCATGACGATGGTCATGTCGAAGCGCTTCTGCTCATGACTGGTTTCATGGATGGCTATACTCGGTGGATAATTGAAGATGAGGATGATGATGTTGAGGATGTCGACGGGGCAGGCAATGATGACACGGGCCAAGACGAAGAGATGATCGATAATGGCGGCGGGGAAGAGGCCGGACATGGCGGCGGATAAGGGGCCGGACATGGCGGAGGAGAAGGGGCCGGACATGGTGGCGGAGAGAACGACATGGACTCCATGCAGCAGAGTTCGTCGGTACTAAGTTCAATTGTGCGGGACCGTCATGTTCAAGCATTGCTTCGCAAGGAGACGAGTACTGAGAGAGCTGCTTCTAGAGAGGAGGCTAAGCTGGAGCAACTGGTGGTAGACTCGAACACTCCATTGTATGATGGTTGCAATCCTGAGGTGACCCGCTTGAGTTTCACGCTCCAACTCCTGAAGATGAAGGCTAAAAACAAATGGACCGACACTAGCCTCGATGAGCATCTCAAGTACCTAAAGGATGTTCTTCCCGCGGGTAATCTATGTCCTACTAGTGTTGATGAGGCCAAGAAGATCGTGTGCCCTCTTGATCTATCACACTTAGATACCATGCATGCATCAACGATTGCATAATTTATCGGAAGGAGCACGCGGAAAAAACAAGCTGTCCGGTGTGCAATGGTTCTCGATACAAGAAGGCCGGGAAGAAATGTCCCCAGAAAGTGGTATGGTACTTACCGATCACTCCCCATCTCCAGAAGTATTTTGTAGATCCCAAGGAAGCTAAGCTAATGCGCTGGCACGCGGAGAGGAAGAAGCCCGATGATGGAGATGACCCGAAGCTGAGACACGTGAAGGTTGGAAGCCAGTGGAGAGCGTTGAACAGCTTCTATCGATATTTTAAATGTGATGCAAGGAACATCATGCTCGGCGCGTGTACCGATGGCATGAATCCGTTTGGCAACTAGAACACCAACCATAGCACATGGCCCATGTTTGTATGGATGTACAACCTCCCCCCTGGTTGTGCATGAAATCGAAGTACATTCACATGAGCATGCTTATTCAAGGGCCGAAACAACCAGGAAATAATATTAATTTGTATCTGGGGCTACTTCAAGAGGAGTTAGACACGTTATGGAAAACACCGGCCAAGACATGGGACGCCAGCAAAGGTTAGTATTTCAACATGAGAGCCGCGCTGATCACGACAATGCAGGACTATCTCGGTTACGGATATGTGGCAGGCCAGGTGTGCCATGGATATTGCGGATGCACGCGGTGCATGGATGATACGACGTCTCAGCAGCTAACGTCAAGGAAAGATGGCGGGTCTGGGAAAATCGTGTACATGGGGCATCGAAGATGGCTTGAACAGGAAGACCCGTGGAGAAACCATGGAGATCTATTCAATGGTCACGCTGAGCATCGAGGACCTCCATGTAAGCGGAGCGATGCCGAAATCGATGAGCTGTTGAAAAACTGGAAGGAGTACCCCGCGCCGGGAAAGACGATGAGAAAGGCGCCGGAGCCGCTGCTGAAGGTATGGAAGACGAGGTCTGTGTTATGGGACTTGGAGTACTGGCACAAACTCGATACACCTCATTGCCTTGATCAAATGCATATCTGTAAGAATGTCCTTGAGAGCTTGCTCGCAACACTGATGAACATGCCGGATAAGACCAAGGATGGGCCGAAGGCAAGAAAAGACTTGCAAGATTTGAAAATCAGGGAAGATCTGCACATGCCACCCCATAAAATGTCAGACGAGACAGAGACGGAGACAGAGGCACGGGAGAAGAAGGGCATGAAAATAAAGAAAGAGGATTATTGCCCCCCTTCTTGCTTCACCTTAAGTCAGGCTGAGATCAATCAATTCTTTAAGTGCCTTACCGGAGTCAAAGTTAGTTCCGGTTACTGTGGCAAGATAAGCAGATATCTAGACACGGACAAGAAAAGGTTCAGTGGGATGAAGTCTCATGAATTTCATGTGATGATGACGCAGATACTACCTGTTGCCCTTAGAGGGATAATGGACAAGCACGTCCGTGACATGCTTATTGGTCTCTGCAACTTTTTCGACGTCATCTCTCGAAAGTCGATCAGTGTGAAGCAGCTCCAAAGGCTACAGGAAGAGATTGTTGTGATACTGAATGAGCTTGAGATGTACTTCCCGCCCGCGTTCTTTGACGTGTTGGTGCATCTGTGTGTCCATATTGTGGATAACATAATAACCCGGGGTCGTCATTCCCGGAAAAAATGATGCCGTTTGAGAGGATGAATGGGATCATCAAAGGATTCGTTCGTAACATGTCCCGTCCGGATGGAAGCATCGTCCAGGGCTATTTGGCACAAGAGTGCATCTCTTTCTATGAGAATTTTCTATATGGCGCAGACCAGGAGCCTGGTGTTAGTGTTGGTTTGCCCGTTAACAAGCACGATGGGAGGCTCGAAGGAGATGGTCACTACAACGGTCACAGGGAACTGCATGTGGCATACTCAGATCGATGCAGCGACTTTGACAGAGCAAACTTGGTAGTGCTACAACACCTAGACGAGGTAGATCCTTTCGTGGCACTGCACAAAGAAATTATCACAAAGAAGTATCGTGACCGGGGGGTATGCAGGACGGACGCCGAAGTTACTAGAGAGCACAACTCAAGTTTCCTGCATTGGTTCAAACAGCATATTATTGCTAATTCGCCGGGGGAGGGCTCTAAGGACGGATTGATCATATATGCCTTAGCACATGGCCCCTCGCCCAACCTCGTAACCTATCAACCATATGATATCAACGGATACACGTTCTACACGGAGGCCAAAAGATATGGACAGTGATGATCAGAACTCAGGGGTGACGATGGAATGCATGACCGGCAGCGACAACGGCCCAATTGAATGATTTTATGGAAGGGTCGAGGAGATCTGGGAGCTTGACTACTCTGGACTGCACAACACGACGATGTTCCGTGTCAGATGGGCTAAGAATGTCGAAAGATAAAGCCGGATTTTCACTACCACGACTATACCCGATGCCAAGAGCGCTACCGGGAACGCTATCGCAAAAAACGAGCCATGGGTACAAGCTAAGCACGTGACACAATGCTTCTTCATAACTGACCTGCGCAATCCCACCCGTGTTGTCGTGAGGAGAGGCAAAAGGAATATCATTGGAATGGATGGAGTCGCCAACGAGGAAGACTATGATCAGTACGGCAACCCAATGAGGGAAGTTGACGATGATGATGAAGTATACGTCAAAAGAAGAATCAATACTACATTACCTAAGAAAAATCGTACTCCATGGAAAAGGCAAAGTCACAATGAGGGGCTCAATTATTCTTCAACGAACAAGAAGGGAAAGAAGCTGACTCAAAAATGGAAACGTCAGCACTGAGGAAACGTATGTTATCGGTCCAATGATGTGTAATATATATATATATATATATATATATATATATATATATATATATATATATATGTTCCTATTTTGTATACACACTTAGCCATTATTATGCATGCGTCCAATGATGTGTAATATATATGTTCCTATTTTGCATACATATTTAACCGTCAAATGATGCAATATATCGCCCTCCCTTCGTTCACTGCCCTCGGGAAATAAAAATAAAATAAAGGAAAAGAAAAAGGAAAACTAGCAGTAGCGAAGGTAGTAGCAGCGCGTTTTGCATAAACCGCTACAGCTACTGAAGTTAGTAGTAGCGAATTTCGCCAAAACCGCTGCAACTACTGAAGTTAGTAGCAACGCGTTTTGACCTAATGCGCTACTGCCACGTCCACTTAACTCAAAATTCTCACTCGCCCTGCTTCATCCCGCCTTTTCCCCCCAAATCCCCACTCTCTCTTCCCCCGTCGCACCGCCGTGCCCGACCCGGCCCCGGCGCTCACCCCCGACTCCGGCGCCGGCGGTAGCCCCCGACCCCGGCGCTCGCCCCTGACCCGGCCCTCGACCGC
>NC_041389.1:359746877-359748858 GCF_002162155.2 Triticum dicoccoides
ACCCGTCGGCCCTCGCCTCCCTCCTCTCCCCTCTCGGCCATCATCGGGCCTGCCTCCTCGCCCCTGCACCCTCTGTAACCCCCCCTCTCTCTCTGCTAGGGTTCTTCGGTTATGTTAATTAGGTTATCTATTTGAACTGGACATGTGATATGTGCATATGTCATGTTTTGGACATGTCATGTTTGGAAAATGATCCGAGTGGCCTATGTTACGCCAGAATGTTGATTCATTTCCGTTCTGGTGAATTTTAGGCGCTCGATATGTCCATTATTTACCAAAGGTCATGCCGAAATTTCCCGTGAATAAAGGCATGATTTGTGCTACATAGTTGGCATATCGAGTGCTGGCACATAGATTTATTTTTATGTCATTTCTCATTTATTCATACTTTTAGAAATAAATGAGGACACTTAATCATAGGAAACATGTCGAACAACGAAGAAACTGGGCCTTCTGACCAAGATGCAGACGAGATGGATTATGAGGGTGAACAAGAGTACCTCGACTATTTGACTGCTAAGCAAGGTTTGCAGGTCAGCCTCGATGATGGTACTGACGCCGACATCGACACCGACGGCGCCGGCACCGATGGCGGCATCGAGACCGGTGGGGAAGGTACCGGCGGGGAAGGTACCGGCCCCGATGCCGCTACCGAAAAGAGGAAGCATAAGAAGCAGAGGACACGAAAACCTAACAAACTAGGGATTGGACGACTTGTGATCACAAAGATGGCACCTGGCAAGTTTAAGCCGTTAGAGCCGAAAGAACCTCGCAAGTGCTATGGGAACCAAGTAGGATGCATCCTACAGGAATGCGCGAGCATCAACGACGATGACTTAAGGAGTAAAGAACATTTGACGCAGTTGCTCCTAACGAAGTTGCACAAGAGATTCAAGTTCCCCAACCGGGATGATAACATAGAACAACCGTGGGATGATCCGAAGATGAAAAAGATTAACAATCACGCCATGGGCATGTTCAGCAATGATTTGGCCTCCTGGAAAGGGAGGGTGAAACGAGCTATTGAGGCTGATGAACCCCTGTCCAAGATTTTGGAGGAAAATCCGACACTTACGGAAGACGAGTTCGAAAAGTTCAAGGACACTTGCGCTACCGAGGCAGCCAAGGCTAAGGCTGTGAAATTCAAAAGCCATCAACAAAGGAACACGGGGAAGCATCGCCTCGGAAGCCGTGGCTACCTCGGTAAAAGGCCCATATGGGATAAGGAGGACGCGGAACGTGAAGCCGCGGGTCTCCCAGACCCCTTCGCGAAGTTCACCAACCCCTTGGAGCATGACTTCATCAGGGCCCGCTACAAGTGGGACAAGGAGAAAAAGGTTTTTTACACAGACAAGATCACGAGGAAATTTATTAGACTACTGGAGAAGCAACACCGGCTTGCAGCCGAAAGCCCTACTTCTCCGATGAGGCCCAAGTGGGACACCCCTCTCAACCGGGCCTTGAAAGAACTTAAGGGACTCCCTTTGGACCAACGGCCGCAATATGCTCGTGTGCACGGCGCTGGAGACGGCGCCACGTGGAAGGTGTTTTACAACGACGGCCCGGAGGCCAGGAAGCAGGAAAAGAAGTTTAGTCAGGCGGACATCAACGCGAAGGTGAAGCTTGCGGTCGAGAAAAAAAGCAGCTGAGGACGCGAAAAAAGCAGCCGAGGACAAATATGAGTTGCTACAGCAGGCAGTCAATGCAGCTGTAACTGCCTGCAAAAATGATTTTGCTACTAACTTGGTTCCAGTTATCATCAACTAGGCGAAGGAAAATCCAGACAAGACGGTACATGATTTCCCGATGCCCAGTTTCGTCGCGAGCAACTCCATGAACAACAACACCATCGCACCATCACTTGCTCACGCAACCGGGCCTCCTCTCGCAGCCGCTCCCTCTCATAGCAGCCTGTCCTCAGTCTCAGGCGCGCTAGGTGGGCCTTCGTCTTTGGCTGAGCTCGACGCCGTCACGGTAATTA
>NC_041389.1:359749139-359784646 GCF_002162155.2 Triticum dicoccoides
TAGATAATATTCCATTTTTGTTGCCTTTTGGTTGTTTTACGCCATAGACATATGTGTTTGCAGGCAAAAGAAACCCCGTGCACCATACTCTACATGATCAAAGGCCAGAAGGTGGACGTGGGAAAGGGGATGATAATGGACCCCTCTCAACGGACGTTCCACAACCAGCTGATCCCCGCTGGGCACTTCAGGGTTAGCTTGACCAGTGTGAAATCGGGGCACGAGGATTTGCCTCCTCCCGTACAGCATGTGGGAGCGGACGACGAGACCCTGCCGCGGATTGGAAGCTGCAAGAATTGGGTGCTGCTATGGCCGAAGAATCTTATTCGTCTGGAGCCGGCCAAGAGCACACCAATAACTACCACACATCAACAAGCATGTGCGGAGACCACCACCCCGCCTACGCAATTACCAGCTCCTGTAGTGCCGGGTGAGAGCGGCGGACGACATGATGAAGGGGGTGCAATAGTACTGGCTGATGTAATTTCCCCTGTAGAACAGGGAATGGATGACGAGACGGAGGTCGACCCTATGGATTACCTCAATACAAACGCGTATGACTGTGACATAGATATGATGAGTCAACCATATGACGAATCGGGCTATCAGCTTGCTAATGAGGATATGGATGATATGCCCGGGAAGGGTCGTACCATGGATTGCAAAAAGTCTCTCTTCATGAAATCCTCACAGGACACGCCTGAAGATGCCGCCTCAACACAGGCTCAACTAGCCGAGCGCGAGGGTCGTACAGTACTTAGCCCGGGAACACCGGGGCAGGGATTAAGGAAGGGTCTGGAAGGTGTGCCCAACAAAAAGGAGAGGAAGAGATCGGGGAAGGTAACTGCCTCCAAACAAACCAAAGCACATAGCAGCCAGACGATGCATTTTGAAGAGCGTGTACCCGTGAAAGGTGCAGTCATGTTCCATCTCACGGGCGAGCCGATGCTACCGCCGAAACCGCTGGAGGCACTATCAGGGGATCTCAGGAGACTGCACGACCATGTGCTGTCGACTGAGAAAAGCCTACTAGCCTCAAAGGATCCAGGATATCCAACATACGCGGCTCGTGTGCCTAAGGGGAAGTGCTACGTTGACACACGGCCCGCGGAGGTGTTCTTCCTGCGGTTTCACCATATCTTTGGGATGTTTCTGACAAGGCGGCTTGATTTTACTATCGTCCGCCTTTTTGCGCTACATATGAGCTCCGTCATGAAGAGTGAAGAAGTCTCGCAAATCTGTGTGGCGGATCCGTACTACATGCACGAGTCTTTCTTAAGTCTCGGCGACTTTGAGCGTGAAACTGCTAGGGAGTACCTCCAAAACTTCATGGTACAGAATAAGGACCGGGAAATTGTCCTCGTGCCTTATCATCCAAAGTAAGTCAGTTCCGGACAACCCTTTCGTACATTTCAATCATTCCTTCTCTCTCATATGGGGAATAATTTGAGGTGTCTTTTCCCCGCAGCAACGGGCGCGCCGTCCTTATCGTTCATTACCCGCTAGTCTCCCACGCCATGTATTTTGACCCTTCCAGAGACTACGAGAAAAAAGACTACACCCACATAATGAATATTCTAGATGATGCTCTCCAAGGCTTCAGCTTTAGAGGTGGCCACGTGCAGATCAGGAAACAAAGGAACAAGAAGATGGGTTTCGCGCATAAAACTAACTTCTCCTGCATCCATGTCCCAAAACCAAGCAAGAAGGATGGATTCTACATCGTCCATCTCATGATTCAGTTCAAGACGAATCACCAAAAGCTTCGCATTAATAGCAGAAATGATGATCATATCCACAAGTGGCTAGAATCTCATGGAGAAGCGGATTATAAACTTAGAGATGACTTCTTTCGCATCCAAAGCGACATTGCGACGATCATCATGAAAGAAGTCGTCGATGAGAAGGGGATGTTGCACCACGGCCCTATATCGCGAGCTAACGTCCGAACTCGCATAGGCATGCAACATCTAGACCTCACGCCGTTCAAGAAGCTAGGGTTCGTCCTCGATGATATGGAAGGATGGAACTTCTAGTGATTTATGATGCCGATGATGATGATATGTGTCGGTTGAACCTGTATACGTTTTGTAGCGATGAAACTTTGTGATGTCCACGGTCCCTGCCGAACTTGCGTAACGCTACTTTGTTGGTTTGCGTACGATGACCTGCGTACCTCTAATTAATTAATTTGCGTACTGTATGTTGCATCTAGTTGCTAACCCTTTCTTTTTCGGTGTTGCTCTAGTATATTTTGTTGCATATATATGATTGTACATCCTCTTCATGAACATGCATCTCTAACAGGTACCTAGTTTCTTGATGGCGAGATGGAATTGCTATGTCGTGTACAAAGGGAAGGTTCCGGGGGTGTACAACGAGTGGCATGAGTGTCAGGCGCAAGTGAATGGGTTCACGGGCGCCAGCCATAAAGGCTTCAAAAGCAGACAAGAAGGAGAAGCTAGTTACTTGAGGTTCACGCTAGCGCAAGAGAGGACTCATAACCGCCACCTCATGTACTGCATAGTTCCGCTCTCACTCATAGTGATAGCACTTCTTGCGTATACCTTTGTTTAGATGGATGACGTTGTTGTAGTTGCAAGTATTCGAGACTTGCATGTATCGCTATTTTCGAGATGATGACAAGATATCACTTTGTGTTGGATGATGATTATAATGAGACTATTTGTATGTACATGCTATGATTACATTTGTGGTCTCGCAGGCGTTTGTATGTGTATGATGATGACATTTCTATGTGCTAAAGATTCTTCTACAAAGCCTGTTCAAATACAAAACAAATATGCCAAAAAAAACTACTTAAATTAGCAGTAGCGAGTGTATAAAAGTTAGCAGCAGCACCGCGATAGCAGTAGCGCGTCCAGGAAAAGCATGGTAGAGCTACTAGCAGTAGCGAGCTTCCACTAACCGCGCTGCTGCTACACTTGTGTAGCAGTAGCGCCGGTTGGCACGCGCTACTGCTATGTGTTAGCTATAGCGCCTTATTAGTAGCGCATGTCCCCGCGCTACTGATACATCTAAAACCCGCGCTGCTGCTAGCCTTTTCCCTAGTAGTGTGAGAGAGCGGCAGACAGAGAGGTAGAGGACGATAACTACATGCCTCCCTCCGAAGACGAGGCAAGCCTCGATGACGACGAATTTGTCGTGCCTGAGGATCCCGTCGAACAAGAGCGTTTCAAACGCAGGCTTATGGCCACGGCAAGCAGCATCAAGAAAAAGCAGCAATAGCTTAGAGCTGACCAAGACTTGCTAGCTGACAGATGGACTGAAGTCCTTGCGGCCGAAGAGTATGAACTCGAACGCCCCTCCAAGAGCTACCCAAAACGCAGGCTGCTACCCCGATTAGAGGAGGAAGCACCCAAACCTACATCACCAGTGCATGATACGGCCGACCGGCCACCTCGTGGCCGCGACAGAGAGGCCTCTCGGCCCTCCACTCAAGCCGCACCACGGCGTCGCTCAAAAAATACCAAGGCGCGGGAAAATGTGCCAGACCCGCGGGATATATTGGAGGACAAGGCAAGACAAACAAGATCGATCTACGGATCGCGTGGGCGCCCCACGATGCGTGATGATAACCGTCACGCCGGATATGCCAATTCCGGCCGGGCCGAACACAATAGACAAAGCTCATTTGAGCTGCATCGTGATATAGCCAAATATAGAGGCGCCGCACACCCACTATGCTTCACAGACGAAATGATGGATCATCAAATCCCTGAGGGTTTCAAACCCGTAAACATTGAATCATACGATGGCACAACAGATCCTGCGGGTCTGGATCGAGGACTATCTCCTTCATATCCACATGGCCCGCGGTGATGATCTACACACCATCAAATACCTCCCACTCAAGCTTAAAGGACCAGCTCGGCATTGGCTTAACAGCTTGCCAGCATAGTCAATTGGTTGTTGGGAAGACCTGGAAGCCGCATTCCTCGACAACTTCCAGGGCACCTATGTACGACCACCAGATGCCGATGACCTAAGCCACATAATTCAGCAGCCAGAGAAATCGGCCAGACAATTCTGGACGCGGTTCCTAACCAAGAAAAATCAAATCGTCGACTATCTGGATGCAGAGGCCCTTGCAGCCTTCAACCAAGAGCCCTGGTAATTCGGATACCAAGGACATCAACGGCAGGTCGCGTCGCAACAAGCACAAGCGCCACATTAATGGCGATAATGCTGAAGATACGGCAGTCAATGCCGGATTCAGAGGCTCTAAACCCGGTCAACGGAAAAATCCATTCGAAAGAAATAGCCCGGGCCCGTCCAATTTGGACCAAATACTCGATCGCTCGTGCCAGATACACGGCACCCCCAAAAAACCAGCCAACCACACCAACAGGGATTGTTGGGTGTTCAAGGAGGCAGGGAAGTTAAATGCCGAAAACAATGACAAGGGGCTGCATAGTGACGACGAAGAGTTGCCCCAGCCGCCGAACAATAGAGGACAGAAGGGCTTTCCCCTACAAGTGCGGACGGTGAACATGATATACGCAACCCACATACCCAAAAGGGAGCAGAAGCATGCACTAAGGGACGTATATGCGATGGAGCCAGTCGCCCCAAAGTTCAATCCGTGGTCTTCCTGCCCAATCACTTTTGATCGAAGGGACCACCCCACTAGTATCCGCCATGGCGGATTCGCCGCATTGGTTCTAGACCCAATCGTTGACGGATTTCACCTCACTAGAGTCCTGATGGACGGCGGCAGCAGCCTGAACCTGCTTTATCAGGATACAGTGCGAAAAATGGGCATAGACCCCTCAAGGATTAAACCCACAAAAATGACCTTTAAAGGCGTCATACCAGGTGTAGAGGCCAACTGTACAGGCTCAGTTACACTTGAAGTGGTCTTCGGATCCCCAGATAACTTCCGAAGAGAGGTGTTAATCTTCGACATAGTCCCGTTCCACAGCGGCTATCACGCACTGCTCGGACGAACCGCATTTGCAAAGTTCAATGCGGTGCCACACTACGCATATCTCAAGCTCAAGATGCCAGGACCTCGAGGAGTCATTAAGGTCAACGGAAACACCGAACGCTCTCTCCGAACGGAGGAGCATACGGCGGCCCTCGCGGGGGAAGTACAAAGCAGCCTCTCAAGGCAATTCTCGAGTCCGGCTATTAAACGTCCGAACATCGTCAAGCGTGCTCGGAGTAACCTACAACAAGACCGCCTGCCACGTCACGAGCACGCGTAGCAATGCGGCCCCAACCCCAGCCCGCGCGAAATTCCGAAACCAGTACTACGCATACATAATTATGCTTTGGAAATACCATGGGCATAGGGGGAGGGGCACGACCACGGCAGGCCCAGAATGCGGCTCAACCGCACCAGGGGCTCCCAATTGTGTCATTATTTTTTTACTTTCAGGACTCCTCTCTGAAGAAGCCCTGTCTGGCAGTAGAATCGCCGAACACACGATGCAACAGCCAGGGAAGCAAAAAGCTACGTTGAGTGTCCAGGTGGTCTCTATAATGAGCAGTATACTTGTTTTACATATCATCCCGCAGCTCGCTCCTGGAGGGGGACATGTCAAATAGTCCCGTCCCTTGCTTATCACACTATTTGTATCGTTCTGCTTTTACCGCAGCTTTTTTGAATAAACAATACATAGCTTTTGCCTATTATTGCATTCCTTTTTTATCTATATATGTTCACTTATGACATGTTGCATCCGTACGCTTTGGTACGGCCAAATACACCAGGGGTTTAAGTACCCCAAAATATGGTGTGATAAGTCCGAACACTTTCACAAGTGCGGCACCCCGAACTTATAGCATTATATGCATCGGCTCCGAATCATGTCTTGGGTCAATAGTTGGGTTTGCCTAACTCCCATGTTTTGGTACCTTACGTTCCGTTATATGGACTAAGGTAGCGCTGGGAGAACCACTGCGATTGTGCCTCGGTTGAGCTGGGTTGAGCACCTCAGTGGAGAAAGCTAAAACTGACCGTCATGATAGGGCGAGAGCCGGTCGCTGTTCGAGAGGTTTTTCGAGTCCCTAAAGACTTATGCCGCTTAGAGCGGGGAGTCGGCTTTGTCCGGCCCAGGCATGGATAGCGCCTCGAATTCGGTCTTCCGAATACTAGGTGCTTCACCGAAATTTAAAATTATAGAATTCTATGGCTAAGTCAGAGTGTTCAAGCATTATAGTCTGGTTGCCTTGTTCATTGTGTTGAGCGCCTCCCTCGAAGGACCCAAGAATGGGAAAAGGAGCGCTCAAGTTTATCCCGAACACCCTAGCACTCGTGGCATGGGGGCAGAAGCCGACAACTCGCCATCTCTCAAATTTAATAAACGGCCGCACATAAGGTAATATTTTAAATTCACAAGCGTTGCTTAGCGCATATGAACAAGTTTTCAAGTGTACAGGATAACAAATGCGAGTTTACTCAAAAATTACATTTTGGAGCATTCACCCGCTATAAGGCGGGCACCCTTCAGGACGCCCGCATAATACATCTCGGGCTTGCGATACTCCCTGCCTGGCGGTGGAGCGTCCGTTACAAGCTTCTCAGCGTCCATCTTGCCCCAGTGCACTTTAGCACGGGCAGGGGCCCTACAAGCACCTTTGATACAGACGGAGCGCTTGACGACTTCAATCCATGGACAGGCATCCACCAGCCGCCTCACCAGCCCGAAGTAGCTCCCAGGCATGGCTTCCTTAGGCCACAGCCGAACTATCAGGCCCTTCATGGCCTGTTCGGCCACCTTATGGAGCTCGACCAACTGAAGGGCACCGGGTGTCCGGCCTCAGCATACTGAGACCAGAACACCTTCTCCATCGAGATCCCCTCCTCGGCCCGGTAGAATGCGGCAGCGTTGGACATACTGCGGGGCAGATCTGCGAATGCTCCTGCAGAGCTTCGGATTCGGGTAAGTAACAAGTAATTCACTTTCACGTGCTTGCTTTGCATGAAGAATGCCTTACCCGCCGCTATCTTCTTCATTGCCTCAATTTCTTGGAGGGCTTTCTGGGCTTCGGCCTTAGCGGCTTTGGCGCTCTCAAGAGCTGAGGCGAGCTCGGACTCTCGAATCTTTGAGTCACGCTCCAAACTCTCGTGTTTTCCAACGAGAGCCTGGAGCTCTCGCCGCACCTCCGCCACCCGCGCCTCCTGCTTCTCTCGCTCGGTGCGTTCCGAGGCTGCATTGCTTTTGGCCTTGGACACCGCTTCCTTCAGGGTCGCCACCTCGTTCGTGGCCCCTGCAATCCTCATGTTATTCCTATTATTTTTTGCAACCACATCTTTTACATACTTCCATAAGGTATTACTTACCTTCCTTGTCCTCGAGTTGCTTTTTGGCAAGGCCGAGCTCGTTCTCGGACCGCTCGAGGCTCTGCTTCAATGCATTGACCTCTGCAGTCAGTGTGGCAGAGGTCAGCAGTGCAGCCTGCATTCCCATATTGACATACTTATGTTAGACTCCTGCGTACATCTTTTTAGATCCTCAGTTCGGCTTTTCTTTCCGAACACCAAACTGAGCATCAGGGGCTACTGTCTATGCGGTAATATTTTTACATATCTTAAATACATACCTCAAAGCCTATTAGAAGGTTGGCACAGGCTTCAGTCAGCCCGCTCTTGGCGGACTGAACTTTCTGGATCACCACACTCATAACAGTACGGTGCTCCTTGTCGATGGAGGCACCGTTAAGCGCCTCCGGCAAATTATCCGGTGCCTCTGGTTGGACGGAGGTCACCGGTGTCACAGTCTCGCCCTTCTTACGAAGGGGCCGCCCGCCGGACTCCAGAACCACTGAAGGTTCTGGTACGGAATCCGGCCCAGGGCCGGACTTAGAGCCCTTTGGGGTTTCATCCCCCTTGCGCCTGGAGTCTGGGAGGTTGCCTTGCGGCTCCTCCTGGGCCACCTCCTCCTGACTGGGCCCCTTTTGGGACCCCACCTCGGTGTCATCTACAGCGCGAGGAGAGGAAGCAGCCGGAAGTGAGGTGCTATTCACGTCCGACGAATCCAAGGAGCCGCTCGTTGAAGCGTCGAGCTCGTCCTTGGGTGGGCTGCAGGGTTATATTTAGCGTTAGGAGATACTGTGCGACAAATGAAACGCCATGAGTTATTCTGGTATCCGGGCACTTACAATTTCGCCAAGGGCTTAGCCCTTGGTGGCCACTCCTCTTCCCCGTCGTCGGTGTTGGTGGAGTAGTTCGGAGGAAGGGTCCTCCCCTTCTTGGACCCTCCGGCCTCCCCAGTGGGGGCAGTCTTCCTTTTCTTCTCTCCCCCCGCTGGGGGAGAGGCCTCTTTTTCCTCCTCCTCATCTTCGTGGGAGGAGTCCGCCTCGGAGTCATCGGACGATGAGTCCGACAACACCTGGCGTCGGGAACTCCTTCGAGTTCCCGTGGCCTTCTTCTTGGCCTTCTTCTCCGGCACCACGTGAGGTGCCGAAACCAGCAGCCCCGTCAATCGGGCATCCGCTGGGTCTTCTGGCAAGGGAGCCAGACAGTTAACCTGCCCGAACGTCTTTTGCCAGGCCTGTCAAAGGTAAGGGAGTTTAGATCCCGCATCGAGTCAAACTATGGAAAACAAGAGTCCCGTAAAGGGTAAAGTAGCTTACCTCGCAGGCTTGACACTGCGAGCTGTATCCGCGATCTTCGGTAGCGGATGCGGGAGCCTCGGCGCCCTTGAACAGCACCTTACAGGCATCTTCGTACGTAGTGTCGAAGAGCCTGCTCAAGGTTTGGTGTTGTGCCGGATCAAACTCCCACAAGCTGAAGACCCGTTGTTGGCACGGGAGGATCCGGCGGATGAGAATGACCTGGACTACGTTGACAAGCTTGAGCTTCTTGTTCACCAGGCTTTGGACGCAGGATTGAAGTCCGGTCAGCTCTTCCGAATTACCCCATGTCAAGCCCGTCTCTTTCCAAGAGGTGAGCCGTGTAGGGAAGCCAGATCGAAATTCGGGGGCCACTGCCCATTTAGGGTCACGCGGCTCGGTGATGTAGAACCACCCCGATTGCCACCCGTTGATGGTCTCCACAAAGGAGCCCTCGAGCCATAAGACGTTGGGCATCCTGCCCACCATGGCACCTCCGCACTCTGCTTGGCGGCCGCCCACTACCTTCGGCTTGACATTGAAGGTCTTCAACCATAAGCTGAAGTGGGGCTGGATGCAGAGGAAGGCCTCGCATACGACGATGAACGCCGAGATGTTGAGGATGAAATTCAGGGCCAGATCATGGAAATCCAGGCTGTAGTAGAACATGAGTCCCCGGACAAATGGGTGAAGTCGAAAACCTAGTCCGCGGAGGAAGTGGGTGAGGAACACCACCCTCTCATGGGGCCTGGGGGTGGGGATGAGCTGCCCCTTGTCGGGGAGCCGATGTGCGATTTCGTTGGACAAGTATCCGGCCTTCCGCAGCTTTTTGATGTGCCCCTCCGTGACGGAGGAGACCATCCACTTGCTTCCCCCTCCGGACATGGCTGAGGAAGGTTGAGGCGAGATGTGTGGACTTGGGCGCTGGAGCTCGAGTGCGCGGAAATGGATGAGCAAAGGAGGAAGAAGGCGTGTGTGAAAAAGTGGATCCTTATCCCCTTATATGGACGGACGAAGCTATGCATCCCCACGAGCCTGGTAAAACTCGCTTATCTCCCAAGCGCCGTAATCAATGGCGCGGTTGGGTTACCCACGCCCGTATTGATGAGAATCCCGGAATAAGGGGACACAATCTCTGCTTTGACAAGACGTGCCAAGGAAACCGCCTCGCTGAACACGCTGAGGTGGGATAGTAAAAACGATTCGAATAAGGGCTTGGCCGTGGTGTGATGTCACACCACGAAATACATCAGCAGATTGAATTTGTGTAAATATTATTCTCTCTACGGTGGTATGTGGAACTTATTTTGCAGAGCCGGACACTATCCTTGTGTTCAAAATCTTCTATGATGTATTCGGAGGAGGAACCCGCCTTGCAATGTCAAAGATAATATGCGCGCCGGAGTCGTCGTCATTGAAGCCTGGTTCAGGGGCTACTGAGGGAGTCCTGGATTAGGGGGTGTCCGGATGGCTGGAGTATAGCCTTTGGCCGGACTCCTGGACAATGAAGATACAAGATTGAAGACTTTGTCCCATGTCCGGATGGGACTTTCCTTGGCGTGGAAGGCAAGCTTGGCGATACGGATATGTAGATCTCCTACCATTGTAACCGACTCTGTGTAACCCTAACCCTCTTTGGTGCCTATATAAACCGGAGGGTTTTAGTCTGTAGGACGAACAACAATCATACCATAGGCTAGCTTCTAGGGTTTAGCCTCTCTGATCTCGTGGTAGATCTACTCTTGTACTACCCATATCATCAATATTAATCAAGCAGGAGTAGGATTTTACCTCCATCAAGAGGGCCAGAACCTGGGTAAAAACATCGTGTCCCTTGTCTCCTGTTACCATCCGCCTAGACGCATAGTTCGGGGCCCCCTACCCGAGATCCGCCGGTTTTGACACCGACAGTGGACAATCTCCAGAGGCTGCCGAAGGCGCTGCCCATGGTGTCGGCGTAAGTATTTCTCTTACACTTTCCCTTTCTTGCCAATCTGGTCGGTGGCTCCACCTGCCCCTTGGGGCAGATTCGCCTCCCCATCACCGTCGGAATGCTGGAAAACTACCACACCAAGCTCATCAACTTTCATGTTGCGCGCATCGGGCTCCCGTACAATGTCATCCTTGGGTACCCGGCCCTCACCAAGTTCATGGCAGCAACTCATCCCAGCTACAACATCATGAAGATGCCAGGAAGCAGCAATGTCCTCACCATGTTGGGGGACACTGGGGATGCGTTGACGGCCCTCAAGCTCACCTTTAAGGCTGCAACAGCGGCCGTACGGCCTAACGTGGGGAGCACTCTGGAGGGCCTGAGGGCTGCCCCGGCGAAGAAGAAGTCGTTGTTCTCTCAAGACTGAGCCGAGACGAAGCAAGTGCCGGTCGACAAGGACGGGGAGTTGGGGGCTATCTTCACCATAGGCGCCGGCCTTCCCTGAGATCAGGAGGTGGCGCTGGTCGGCTTCCTCCGCGCGAACAAGAATGTATTTGCATGGCAAGCAATAGACCTGGTCAGTGTCCCACGGGGGGTGATAGAGAACCACCTCATAGTGTGCCCCTACGCGTGCCCTGTGAAGCAGAAGGCACAACGACAAGCCCCGAAGAAGAAATCATTCATCATCCGGGAGACCCACAAGCTACAGGAGGCCGGCATTTTCCGGGAGGTGTGGCAACCAGAGTGGTTGGAAAAACCTTGTCATAGTCCCCAAGAAGGGTGGGAAGGAGCGCATGTGTGTTGACTTCACGAGCCTGAACAAAGCTTGCTCTCAGGACCCATTCCCTCTTCCACGCATCGTCCAGATCATCGACTGCACCGCCAAGTGCGATCTACTTTCCTTCCTGGACGCCTTCTCAGGCTATCATCAAATCAAGATTGCGGTGGAGACATTGAGAAGACAACCTTCTTGACCCCGTGCGGGGTGTACTGCTACACCTGCATGTCGTTTGGATTGTGCAATGCCGGAGCAACCTTCCAGCGGCTGATGCACATCGCCCTTGGCAAGAAGGTCAGGAGGAATGTAGAGCCTTACGTCGATGATATACTGGTCAAATCCTGGGAGGCAATGTCGGATGTTGGGTTCCGGCAGAGGTTCGAACCCTGGGGTGCGCACGAAGATCTCTCCCCTACCGTTCTATGTCCGATCGTCTCGTGAGATCTAAGCTAAAAACAATGAACAACACAAGGGACGCAAGTTTTATACTGGTTAGGGCCACCGTTGTGGTGTAATACCCTACTCCAGTGTGTGGTGTGGTGGATTGCCTCTGGGGCGGATGATGAAGAGTACAAGGGAAGAACAACCTCGCGAGGGGTGTTCTTGAGCTGGTGTGATGAACTGCTTGGGTGAGTTCGATCGCCTCTCTCTCTCTATGAGCGCTCGATCTGTCCCCAAATCTGGATCCCTCTCTACTGTGGTGGCTAGTCCTATATATAGAGGCCCTGGGCCTCTTCCCAAATATTGAGCGGGAAGGGCGCCAACAATGGCCATATTGAAGGGGAACATATAGTACAAGTTATCCTGACTAAAGTTGGTCTTCGGCTACCAAAGGCACTGGCGATGACGCCGTCTTGGGCTCCATGGTGACCTCCATCCTGCCGCACCGCTGGTATTGGTCTCGTTGGACTGAAATGGCAACCTTTGCCTGATGCCTTGGTACTCCGTGTCTGTGCTTGCCCCCTTTGCACCAAAGAGGAAACAAGGACACTGCACAGGCCGGCGCCCGCCTGGCGCCCGCCTGGTCTCGATCGTCATTGCTAGCGTTACGAGCACCTCGCGAGGTACACTGCCTTGATCTCTCCGCCTCCTCGCGAGCCTGCCTGGCGAGGCCGTTCCTGAGGTAGCCTAATGTCATCCACCCCGCGAGGCTTGGCCCCTCGCGAGGGTCTTGAATCTTGTGCTGACGAAGATGGGCCGTACTGGGCCACCACTTGAGCCACACCGCAGGCCGCAGGCAGGCAAGTCTGGAGACCCCCATTCCTAGAACACTGACAGTAGCCCCCGGGCCCAAGGCGCGCTCGGACTTGGCTTAGCAGAGAAGTGAAGGGGCAAGTGCGGAGCGCCGCGGGCCCCATTAGCCTGCGGCCTTGGGTGCCGTGTGGAAGTTGATTGGACGTGGGCGTCTCCGCTTCCCCACGCTCCCTCATTATGCGCCTGGCTAGGCGGCCACGATGCTTGTACACAGTTATCTTCCCATCGCAGCTTTCGCGCTCCTTGTTCCTCTTTCCTCCTCGAGCCTCTGCTTCCGCCTCCAATCCATCTCCAGCTCCTCCCCCTTCCCATTGCCATGGCGCCGACGAAAAAGGATAAGGGGAAGAAACTTGCGCCTTCGACCAGCACGCTTCCGGCGGCGGCTCCCGCCGTCGACAAATAGCTCATACTCAACATGGAGGCCCTGGAGAAGGTCTGCTCCGTGCTTGCCTCCAGCTGAGTGTAGGAAGACAATGGTCTGGCCCGCGTCCCACGCCTCCTTCGATAGGGTCATCACGGAGGTCCGATTCTTCGCCGACGCCTTGTGGGCAGACCTGGTTCCCCCCTTTTCCGCCTTCTTCAACGCGGTGCTTTCCCATTACCAGATCCACATGATGCATCTTTTCCCCCAATCCATTGCTATGCTTGCTGTCTTCGCCTTCGTCTACGAGGCCATGGTGGGGATTCCCCCTTCTGTTGCCCTTCAGCACCACTTCTTCTCTCTGTGCTTGTCTGACCATTCCCGGTGCTCTTGCGTGAGCTTCCAGGCCGTGCCGGAGACGACCACTTCGGGGATCAATTTCAGCCTCCCACCTTCCACGAGCGGGCTCCGGGAGCGGTGGCTGTATGTGGACGTTGGGGTGCCTAGCCCCCTGCTCGTGCACCCAACGCAGCCTGCCATTCCCAATCCTGGCTGGGGTCATGAGAAGCTCACGAGCCCCCAGCTTGCCTTCACCTGGCATTGCTTCGAGAGGTTGAGGGAGGTCGGGGTGACGGTGCCCCGGGTGGTGAAGGAGTTCCTCCAGCGTCGCATCGCTCCTCTCCAGCGCCATTCCAGCCCAATGTGGGCTCACTCCGGTCGTCAGGACCGCATGAGGCTCCAGGAAGGGGATCTTGCACCTGAGACGCTGAAGAAGGTGCTACTGGTCCTACTGGTGACCCCTCTCCTAGCAGCGTCCGTCACGGGGGCGCCCTATTGTATCTTTGCTAAAATAGGGTTGACTTCATGAAGCACATGCCCCGCTTCGATGAATGCGGGTTGCGCCCAGCTGGCCTCGTGGGGCCCCGCGAGAACCCGGTTGTTGTGATCCTTCCCCCGGCCGCCTGCACCGACCTTGCCTCAGGAGTTGCTGCAGGGAGGCAAGCATTGGCAGGAGCCGGGGGGGCCTGATGTCGTGGTGCTGATGTCGCGCGAGGCTCCTGAAGCGTCATCCTCCAGAGCTGATGGTACCCCTCGCGAGGTGGTGGCTGACGAGGGAGCGCGACCTGCTACTCCCGAGGCCAATGCCCCCGAGGCCTCGGCAGGCCACCGAGAGATGGCACCTGACCGCTCCTCTCAGGCTGGTGCCCTTGATGTAGGCTATCCCGATGCCTCGGCTCCTCTGTCGCGCGCCGGCCCTTACGTCGCGAGCTTGGGCCGGTTTCGCATAGATTTGGATGCCCTTCGCAAGTGGAAGGAGGCTTCCGGTGGTGATGATCGCCAGTACCGCCCGCTGAAGCACAGGAAGTACTTTGCCATGGACGAGTAAGTCCCTCCTTTTCATAGTTCCTTGTCTGCCTCTCCCTTTGTTGACAGTGGCCTTTCAGGATTCCTTCTGACGAGCCCGCGGAGCCAGCTGAGGAGTTGCTTCCTCAGGCTTCTCCTACATCACCGACCCCGATCGCCCCGAGTCCGCGCGCCGCCCTTGGTGCGAGCTCGACTGGAGATGCAGGCCGGCTTGCGGCGCGCCTTGAACCTGCCGGCGCGCCGCTCTTCCATCGTGAGCTCTTTGAGGGACGACCAACTTGCCCCGAGCTCCTCCATTGATCATAGGTGGCGAGTGGCTGAATTCGGTCTTTGGGTCCTCAGTGGGAGGTGGATTCGTGCCCGGCTGGGTCCCTTGCGGGGCCCGCCCGGCGATCGCAGGGGCACCAGCCCCCAGCCCCCTGCCGAGAGGGGGCGAACCACTCCAAGGCCCTCCACCAGCGTCGATGGCGGAGGATGGTGCTGACGACGTGCTTGGGCATGCGCAGGAGTGTAACGTTGTCCGCCAGGAGTTCCTCCAGAGGGTAGTAGCTGCAGTGAGCTAGCTCGGCGCAGAGCTGGCGGCTGAAGACGCGCGTCTAGTAGCTGAAGGCTTGAGGCTGGTCGAGGAGCGGCGTAAGCTAAAGGCGGCTATCGGTCTCGCGCAGCACCAGCGTGACCTTGAAACCGCCAAGGCAGAGGCATCCCTGGTGGCCTCTCGGGAGGCCCATTCCGGGGCCCTTGAGGAAGCTCAGGAGGCAGACAAGCGACGCGAAGCTACGGAGCAGCGTGCATGGGAGCTCCAAGACTGGTGCAACTCCTTGGAGCAGCTGGTGGAGCTGCGTTGATCCGCCCTTGCGCTACTGAAGGGGGGGGGGCTCGCTGAAGAGGAGGAACTCCGAAGGCGCGAGGAAACGCTGACGCTGGAGACTGCCGAGCGCAACCTTGATCGAGAGCGGTTGGAGACGAGGGAGCGCCAGGTCGCCCAGGCGGAGGACGACGTTGGCGCGCGGGAGGCGTGGATCCAGGGGGAGATCGGCCGTCGCATGGCGGAGGCTCGCGCCGGCTTTGAGCGCGAATATGAAGAGAGGTTGGAGTTGATCAGGGCTGAAGCCGCGGGCAGGACTGCTGCCCTCAGGACCAGGTTGATTGAAGCCACAAAGCGAGCCGAGGCCACCGCTGCTGCGCTAGGCTCGACGCAGGCTGAGCTGGCCTCCTCCCGTGCCAAACTGCTCCTTCTTCAACGGTGGGTTGATGATGCCGAGGCTGTTGTGCAGCGAAATGTGGACGAGATCCGCCAGCGGCAGATGTTGGAACACGTGCATGGACCCATGCTCCGGACGCTCAAGGAAAGGGCTAACACGGCCTTGGGCAACATCTGCGAGGCTGTCGCCGAAGAGCCGCATGTGACCAACTATGCTGGCAATCTCCAGTTCTTTACTGACATGGTGACGGATCTGGAGAACCACTCTGAGAGGTCTCGCCAACTGGTGGAGGAACGAAGCCGCGGCCTGCTCGCGCGGGCATTCTCCCGCGTCTTCAGCCATCTCCAGAACCTCGATCCCCACTTCGACTTCGATGCCACCATCGCCCAAGTGCCTTAGGCCATTCGAGGCGATCTAGCATGGTGGGTGGAGGACAACGTAGTTGCGTTCGTCTGGGCCTTCACCTCCGATGATGACTGGGTGATCGTTGCTGTCGATGAAGGCGACGTGGTAAACGGTGAGGGAGGCGGTGCCAACAACGACGATGAAGAGGCTGGCGGCAACGACGATAGTGCCAGCGACGCCTCTGGGGATGCCTTGGGGGATGCGGCGAGCGATTTGTCCGATTGATCCCGCACTTTCCCCGCCGCTTGCCCTGCGCAGGAAGAGACTCGGGCATGGCCCTACAGGTTGTGAGAGCATTTTTGGGAGGGGAAGCCCCTCATGTAAGAAAATTGTTTCCTACGTGTTGTCAAGATTGGTGCCGGATGGGTGCCCGCATGATGCCATCATTGTCGTGATGAGTAGGTTTCCATGGTTTTACCTTCGTCTTGGAGAGCCTTGAGTGGGCCTGCGGTGTCCTTCTGAGGGCCTCATGAGGGTCCCATTTGATCATGCGGCGAGAGCCTGGCTGGAGTGAACACCGGCCGCGGGACGGCGAGCGCGCAGGCCGAGCCTTTCCCTACTTGCGAGGGGCCCGCGAGAGGGAGGCAGCTAGTGTGAATTTCAACTTGAACAGAAATTGGAGCACGAGAAAGCACACGAATAAGACACGACACCCCTTCCCGCATACGCAAAAACAAATTCAGTTTCAACATAGGTCCGAAACGAGAGAGCTTGTTCGCACAAAAAAGAAAGCAAGAGCAAATGGCCGCGTTCGGCACCTAGTCTAGTCTTTGACATCTTGTCACTAGCGCGGAGCTAAGTGCTGCCACTGGGCATGGAAGGGAGCCCCCGAGGCCCGAGGGCGGCTCTCCGGAGACTCCGGGGCGTGTGCAGCCCCAACTCATTATTACGTGAGAGTGTCACGGGCGGCGAGCTTCATAGGCACTGGGCCTTCTTCACAGGTACTGGCCTTGCTTCATATCGCCAGATGAGGGCCCCGCCTTGCGCCACCCTTGACCCCACCGACGGCGAGCGGAAACCAGGATAACGCCAATGGGGAAAAGGGGACGCCAGCGGTTCCCCCGACGACCACGGGTCCTCTGCCGGGGGCAGGCCCTGGGGCACCTCCCCGGCAGAGGGCCTACCTCCGAAGAACACCTTGCCCCGCACGCCGTGGGGAGGATCCTGGCTCCTGACCCTCTCCTGCTGCCCCTAGTGCCCTCCTCCCGAGGGGAGGGAGATCGCCGCACTGGGGCAGCCATCCGCCGTGGTGACCTGAACCTCCTGCGACCCATGGTTAGCATAAGCCTGCTTCGGAGGAATTAGCGGTACCCGGTAGTTGTCGAGGCTCCCGTGAGGCTCCTAAAAGAGATCAGCTTCTGGTGCCTCTTCCTCCCAGCCTGACCCGAGGAACGAGCCATGGTCTTCCTCTAGTGTGTACCCTCGATCCACCATGTAGGGCACATAGGCCTCCGGGGTCACCACCCCAAAGGCCTCGCCGTGGTGCTCCGCACACCATGCAGTTTGACTTGAAGCTCCATCTTGGGGATGGTAGGGTGGCGGCCCGCTAGGACCAAAGGTAGTGATGCACATGCTCTCGCTTACCAGGGGCGGCGCTGGCGTAGCTTGCTGCTCGGCGCTGATGGCCGAGCCTACTTTGAGGAAGCCTTGAGGCGTGCCCGGGGGCACGTGGGCGCGGATCAGTCTGCCTCGTGATCCTCCCGGGGCCTGGGGTGGAAGGTGGACGAAGAATGGGGGAGCCCCCGACGCAGCGGCGTCCAGGAGCTCGGCGACGCGTTCCAGTAGCACGTCGCGACCACTTTCCTACAGTCTGCACCGAAGTAGCTCTCGCGCCACTGGAGGCCTTCATGTTTGCCTGCTCCCGTCGGGTGTGCAGCGCCGTGGCCGCAGCATGGCTTGAGGCCCTTGCAGCCGATCGTACTTGCCGTGGAGTGAGGGCGGGGGACGCTGACCGTGCTGCCCGCGCCCCACAGCGTTCTGCAGTGCACGGGCTGCCTGAGATGCGGGGTTGAGGTCACCTTGGGCAGGCGGCACGGCATGGGCAGGCCATGCCGCCCAGTGGTCGGAGTTGGCCGTCGGGTCACCGGACATGGAGGCGGTGAAGCGGCGGAACGTAGGACGCAAGGAGGCAGATTCCGGTGCACCCCTACCCGGCGCGGATGTTGGGTTCCGGCAGACTCTTAAGGTTCAAACTCTGGGGTGCGCACGAAGATCTCTCCCCTACCGTTCTACGTCCGATCGTCTCGTGAGATCTAAGCTAAAAATGATGAACAACACGAGGGACGCAATGTTTATACTGGTTTGGGACACCGTTGTGGTGTAATACCCTACTCCAGTGTGTGGTGTGGTGGATTGCCTCTGGGGCGGATGATGAACAGTACAAGGGAAGAACAGCCTCGCGAGGGGTGTTCTTGAGCTGGTGCGATGAACTGCTTGGGTGTGTTTGATCGCCTCTCTCTCTCTATGAGCACTCAATCTGTCCCCAAAACTGGATCCCTCACTACTGTGGTGGCTAGTCCTATATATAGAGGCCCTGGGCCTCTTCCCAAATATTGAGCAGGAAGGGCGCCAACAACGGCCATTTTGAAGGGGAACATATAGTACAAGTTATCCTGACTAAAGTTGGTCTTCGGCTGCCAAAGGCACTGGCGATGACGCTGTCTTGGGCTCCACGGTGACCTCCATCCTGCCGCTCCGCTGGTCTTGGTCTCATTGCACTGAAATGGCAACCTTTGCCTGATGCCTCGGTACTCCACGTCTGTGCTTGCCCCCTTTGCACCAAAGAGGAAACAAGGACACTGCACAGGCCGGCGCCCGCCTGGCGCTCGCCTGGTCTCAATCGTCATGGCTTGCATCACGAGCACCTCGTGAGGTACCCTGCCTTGATCTCTCCGCCTCCTCACGAGCCTGCCTGGCGAGGCCATTCCTGAGGTAGCCTTGCATCGTCTGCCCCGCGAGGCTTGGCCCCTCACGAGGGTCTTGAATCTTGTGTTGATGAAGATGGGCGGTACTGGGCCACCACTTGAGCCACGCTGCAGGCTGGAGGCAGGCAAGTCTGGGGACGCCCGTTCCCAGAACACCAACAGGCAAGAACCCTTGTTGGAGATCTAGAGGAGACGTTCGCCAACCTGCACAAGGTGAAGTTGTGGCTCAACCCGGAGAAGTGCGTATTCGGTCTCCCGTCCAGCAAACTGTTGGGGTTCCTGGTGTCGCATAGAGGAATTAAGGCCAACCCAGAAAAGGTTAAGGTGATAGAAAGGATGGGCCCGTCTCAAACTCTCGAAATGCAGAAGCTGGTGGGTTGTGTGACCATGCTTGGGTGCTTCATCTCCAAGCTAGGTGAGCGCACCCTCCTATTGTTCAAGCTGATGAAGAGGAAGGGCCCGTTCGAATGGACTCCAGAGGCCGATGCGGCTTTCCAAGACCTCATGAAGTACCTCACCAGCCCACCGGTGATGGTAGCGCCTCGCCCTCTTGAGCCCCTGGTGCTTTACTTGGCTGCCATGCCTAACTCAGCCAGTGTGGTGCTGGTGGCGGTCCACGAAGAGCATGCAGCCAAGGCTGTGCGGCAAAGGGCCACGCGCCCGTCCAAGGCGCCGTGACCTCAGGATGACACGCCTGAGGCCTCGGCCGTACCATCGGGGAGATGGGGCTCCTAAAGTTAGGACCCCTGAGGCAACAGTGGCCCTCCCAGAGGACAAGGCTCCTGAGGCTCCAACACCTCAGGAGGAGCAAGACTCGATGAACACTTCCTTCCTCGTCGAGCATCCCGTTTACTTTGTCAACACCATGCTGCGCGGCACGCGGGCGCGTTATCCCATGCCACAGAAGCTCCTCCTTGCACTCCTTGTTGCTTCCAGGAAGCCGCGTCACTATTTCCAAGGCCACCCTATCAAGGTCGTCTCAGCCTACCCCCTGGAGAGGGTGCAACGGAGCCCCAACACCGTAGAGAGGGTCATCGAATGGAATATTGAGTTGCAGGCGTTCCAGCTGGAATTTAGCACCACCCGAGTCATCAGGGGCGCAACCCTCGCTGACTTTGTGGCTGAATGGACTAACGCACCAAGCCAAGAAGTAAGTGAGGACCGCTCTCTCACCCAGGGAGACGAAGCACCTCAAGGCTGGGTCATGTACTTTGACGGTGCATTCACATGCCAGGCGTGAGGGCTGGGGCCGTGCTCATCTCGCCCGCCCAAGACAGGCTCTACTATGCTGTGCAGCTCTGCTTCCAGCACGGCGAGAAGGTATCCAACAACATCACCGAGTGTGAAGGCCTGATCGCTGGGCTCAAGGCCACGGTTGCTCTGGGGGTCAGGCGCCTCACTATCAGGGGCGACTCCCAGCTCCTCGTCAACTTCTCCAACAAGGATTACAAGCCAAAGGACGAGCACATGGAGGCATACCTTGAGGAGGTATGCAAAATTGAGAAGCAGTTCTTATGATTGGAGTTGCAGCATGTACCGCGCGACACGAACAAGGAGGCGGATGATATCGCCAAGAGGGTGTCCTGGCGCCTCCCCTAGGAGCCCGATGTCTTCAAGGAGCGGCTCTTCAGGCCATCGGCAGCTCCCAGCATTGCCGAGTCGGTGCTGCCTCAGGAGAAGCTGCCGGTGGCACCCACCATGGGCGCCCCAGCCTGTGGACCAGCCTTAGGGGCCCGTCTGCTCCTCGCGCTCAAGCCTCAGGTGGTGGGCTGGACCTAGTAATTCAAGACGTACCCGCTTCAGGGCACCCTGCTGGAGAAGGAAGAAGATGCAGAGTGGGTGGCCTGCCAAGCCACCGCATACTGCATCCAGGACGACAAGCTCTACCGAAGGTGCCCGAACGACGTGTCCCTACGATGTATCTCCAAGGAGGAGGTGTGCGAGCTGCTGGCCGACATACACGGTGGGGATTGCGGGCATCACTCGTCATCACGCACCCTCGTGGGCAAGGCATTCCACAGCGGATTCTACTGGCCCACAACACTCAACGACGCTGCTGAATTGGTAAGATCTTGTGAAGCCTGTCAAATCCATGCTAAGCAGATGCACCAGCCCGCTCTGGGCCTCCAGACCATCCCGCTCTCGTGGCCATTTGCGGTCTGGGGGTTGGACATCTTGGGCCCGTTTCCTCAAGCGCCCGAGGGCTACCACTACCTCTACATCGCCATCTACAAGTTCACCAAGTGGGCAGAGGTGGAAGCTGTCTGCACCATCCCGGCCGGCTCTGCGGTCAAGTTCATCAAGGGCCTCATGAGCCGCTTCGGGGTGCCCAACCGCATCATCACTGACAACGGCTCCCAGTTCACGAGCAACCTCTTTAAAACATATTGTGCTAACCTTGGGCCGCAGATATGCTACGCTTTAGTGGTGCACCCACGGAGCAATGGCTAGGCCGAGCGCGCCAACGCGGAGGTCTTGAGGGGCCTCAAGGCAATGAGCTTCAAGAAAAAGCTCGAGGCCTGCGGCAGGGCTGGCTCGACGAACTCCCGTCTGTGCTGTGGTCCATCCGCACCACCGCGACCAAGCCCACAGGCGAGACCACGTTCTTCTTCGTCTATGGAGCTGAGGTAGTCCTCCCTCACGAGGTCAGGCATCGCTCCCCGCAGGTCCTAGCATTCGATGAGGCGCGTCAGGCCGCCTCGCGGGGGATGGACCTCGTGTTGGGGGAGGAACGTCGTTGTCAAGCCTCGCTCCGAGCTGCGAGGTATCAGCAGGCGCTACGGCGGTACCATTGCCGCAGCATCCATTCTAGGACCCTCGAGGTGGGTGACCTCGTCCTAAGGCGGGTGCTCTCCAGGGAAGGGCTTCACAAGCTCTCCCCCATGTGGGAGGGCCCGTACATGATTGCCCGCGTCTCCAGGCCTGGCGCCGCGTGCCTGGAGACGCAGGACAGGGTCCCCATCCAGAATGCCTGGAACATCTAGCACCTCTGGAAGTTCTACCCATAAAGAAGGCTCCGCACCTGTGAAGGTCTCCACTCATGGCACTCTCACGTCATAATGAGTTGAGGCTGTACACGCCCCGAAGTCTCCTAAGCGTTGCCCTTGGGCCTCACGGGGGCTCCCACCCACGTCCTAGTGGCAGCACTTAACTCTGTGCTGGTGAGAAGACTAGCATAGGTGCCAGACGCGGCTGTTCTTTTGCTTGCTTTCTGTATCTGATTTGTAACTCCTTGAATGGAATTTGGAGTTTTCGTGTCTCTTTTTGAGTGTTGGGAAATTTTTCTTCTTGCCTCATTCGTTCTCTCAGGCCTTGCCTCAGGAGAAGTGGCAGTTGCCCTTCGCTCCTTCTCGTGCATCCCACGGTGTGCACTTCGGGCTTGCCCGCGAACACACCTCGCCAAAGCCTCAGTCCTTGGCCTTGTGGCGTATCCATCCTCGCGGGAGACTCTCGAAGGAGCTCGCAGGCACTACGACCCAGGGCTTTCTAGTCCTATTGCTGCAAGGGCCCCCCTTGAGGCATGGCGACCCTGGGTCACCTCTCGGCAAGGAGCGCTCTCGTAGCGTGGAAGTTCATCGCAGGAACCCGAAGCTTAGTTATCGCAATCGCAATAAATGGCAATACGAATATCAGGAGGCAACATAGAAATAATAACATAACGGCGGAAGTGCCATAGTCCATTAAAAGCCCCAGTAGGGCCTCCTACTTCTTTTTTTGCATCATAAATAAAGGAACAAAAGCAAGTACGGGACGATGGCAGCTCCTTAGGCCAGACCGTAGCAGCGCTCACGCTCACCCGGAGTCCTCCTCCCGCTTCACTGGGGCGTGGCGGCGATGCAGCTCATCTGCCCTCCCGATCCGGACTTGGAGACGCGGCGGCTCATTGGAGTCGTCGTCGCTGGAGCTTTCCACGGAGGAAGAGCCGTTGCTGCTGGAAGCAGCATGACCATCACTAAGGGCGAGTTCATCATCGATGACAATGCCGCCCCTCCGTCTGCCGTCATCATCACCGCTGTCATCGTAGTCGCTCTACGGGCAACACCCTACGCGCGGGCCATCCTCCCTGAAGATCCTCACGTAGAGAGTCGCGACGCTATCGTACTTGAAGTGGAGGGTGCACCTCCCGTGCTGGTTATGTGCGTGGGCAAATGACTGCCAACTGCGGTTCTGGAACACGTTGCCGGCGGCCGTGACCTTGGCCCCCACCCATGGGGCCTTGCTGCAACAGCCGTCGAGCTGAAGCCAGAAGCCACCAGGCCTTGTGGCCGGCAGCGCACTCGCAAAGAAGAGCGGGAACATGAGGCGCCTGCGGGCCTCTCCGCACACACCACAGACTCCGGTGGAGCATCGGTTGAGTGGGACCGCGGCCGCCGCGGCCGGATAGCCACTGCGCATCTCACCTCCTCGCAGTGGCTTCCCTGACTGCGGCGGCTTCCGCCGCAGGAAGGCGTGCCCCCAAGACCGCCGGAGACAGCACCAGCCTTTGAGGTAGGATGCCCACAGCCGCAGGGAACCGCTGCTGGCGTTGTAGCATACTTACGGGGGCGCCCGCGGCCCCTCTTGGGCGGAGGCGAGTCTAGTCCCTCCTTGGGGGCCTTTCCTTTCTCCGCATCGGAGAACCTCCTCGTCGGTGCCATGGATGCTCTAGTGAGCTGATGGAGCGAGAAGAAGAAGCAAGGGGCGAGAAGAAGAAGCAAGGGGCGAGAAGACAAAGATGGGCGGGGGGCTCCGCCCCTCCCCCATTTATAGCCGAAGGGAGGTCAATCGCCGGCCTCCCACGATCTCGAGTAATGATGGCTTTCTCTGCATGCAGCAGGCAGTTGTCAAGTCGGACGGTTGCTAAGGTAGCGTGGGGAAGCAGAGATGCCACACCTTATCAAGCGCCACGCGTCGACTCGGTCCGCGGGCGATTGGGGTCCGCGGTGCTCCGCTCTTGCCCTTTGGCTTCGCCTCGAAGCCAAGTGCGAGCGCGCCTTGGGCCCGGGGGCTACTATGAGCGTTCTGGGAACTAGGGTACCCAGACTTGCTTGCCTGCGGCGCAAGGCATGGCTCCATCGACGGCCTGGTATGACCCATCTTCAGCAACAACGAGACAAGACCCTCGCGAGGGGCCAAGCCTCCCGAGGCGTACGACGTCAAGACCACCTGAAGGAGCAGCCTTCCCAGGCGGCCTCCTGAGGAGCGGAGATTTCTATGCAAGCACTCACCTCATGAGGCTGAGGTGACGCCAGCCATGACGACCAAGGCCAGGCGCGTGCCAGCGGGTGTAGAGCGGCAGGTTTCCTCTTTGTTGCTAAGGAGGCAAGCGCAGGTTTAGAGTCCCAAGGAATCAGCCAAAGGTTGTCGTTTGCGTGCAACAAGACCAAGACCACCAGAACGTCAGGATGGACGTCATCGTCGAGCCCACCATGACGTCAGGATCAGAATCTTTGCATGTGAAGACCACCTTTCGTCAGGATAAGATGTAATATTTGTCCCTTTCAAAATTGGCCACTGTGGGATCCCTTCCCGCCTAAGTTTTGGGGGAAGAGGACCGAGTCCACTATAAATATAGCCTAGCCACCACCATAGAAGGGATCGGACCCCCGGAGACTGAATGCGTTGAGCTCATCACAAGAACAAGCCTCCTGAGGATGTTCTTCCTCTTGTACTAGTTCATCCGCAACCACCGTGAGGCTAATCCACCACAAAGCAGGAGTATAGTCTTACACCACAAGGTGGCCCAAACCTGGGTAAACTGTCGTGTCCATTTCCTTCCTGTTCGTCGAGTTAGGTCGTGAGAGCAACGAGTCGATTGGCTTGAGAGGTTGAGTTCTTCGCACACGCCCAAGAGTTCGAACCTTCTTTGGGTCCGCGGAGCCCGAAATCCGACATATGCATGGTTATTTACTTGACTTGCCATTCATGATATGGCAAGAGAAATGATTCTGCATGGGACGTGTTTTTGAAGATACAGATGACCGTGTTAATAGCCCAGTCCTGTAGGTCCTTACCATCCAATGTTTTGCCATTTGCTAATGCAGGATCTATGAAATACAAACTCTCCCTTTTTCTTATATGCGCATTCAGTCCCGTGAGAGGAATAAAATGCAGTTAGTTGTTTATCATTTACAACCTTGTATGGAGAAGTTGATCAGAGTTTGTTAAGTACTTACAAAATCAGGCATCTAACAAGAGTGGCATCGAGCTTGTTGAAGTTGCAGAAGAGATGTATGTCCTCAAAACTCACATTGATGGAACCTACATCATGTCAGAAGTGATCTCTATTGTAGTGGACTAGCAGACCATGATGACCTGCTGACATTTGGTCCTTGCAATATTCGCGTAACTAGCCGCAACTGGAGCTGCACTCATCAAAGTATTCGCCAAAAAGAAATGGATGGCCATGGACGTAATTGCGTGCTTCAAGTATGTCTGCTTTATTTTTAGCAAGCTGCAAATCTATTTCCTCATCATCCATTATGTAAGAAATAATATTACTCCCCGATTTGAACAACCTGCTATTAATCTGGTTCTGGGCGATGAGTGCTTTAAGTAAGAGGCAATCATTCTCTATCCTCTTCTCTCTCCCGCCACGCTTCCTCGCGGATGCAGCCGTTTTGGCCGCTTTACTTCTTGGTACTTGAAGCATTTCTGGTAGGACATCTGGTTGGCTACAAGGTAGACTGCTGAGCAGATGGTGAAGCTTCGATGGGCTGCTTAGCAGACGGTTTATCTATGCCGGCCACTGAGCTGGCGGTGCTGCAGTGACGGAATGCTGGGCTGTAGGAGTAGAGGCATCGTACTGCTGACCATGCGTTCAAGTTATGTCGGGTTTCTGCGCAGGTGGTGCCAATTTGTCGGTGTGCTGAGGACACCGTGCCAATGCGTTGGTTTGCTGAGCAGAAAGTGCTAACGCATTAGTACTATGATCACGCAGCTGCGGACCAATGGACTGATTAGCAGTCGGTTCTGGACCTACAGACTGCTTAACAGGCAGTTCTGAAGCATTAGGCTGCTTAGCAGTCCGTTCCACCAGGTTGGTCTGCTGAGCATGTGCTGCAGCTGGGTCTCCCCCCGCTTCTTCAGCGGCCGGGATCTGAACCGGTGGTGCATCTTCAGCAGTTGTAGGCCTTGCCACTGGCTGCTCTGGGCAGAGGATGACATGGCCTGTATGGCACAAAGTTGGGACGACTTGTCACAGGTTGATGCATCAGCCTTTGGATTATGAGTATTAGGTTCTTTGGGGGAAGCATGCGAGAGCTGCTACGGCAAGGATAGCGTCACCAGTTGAGGGGAGACATTGGTTTCTCTAGGCGGGGCTTCAAGGATCTCATTGATGAACTCTATTTCCTTTCGTGGCCACTAGATGTGATGTAATAGTGTTTCTCCCAAGGTCCTTTTCTCATCAAAGTCTTCTAGGACATTCTTCAAGGCAAATTCATTGAATCCAGGCTTTACTTCATTCCTGTAGAACTTCACACAGCCCGGCTTCAATGGCACATTGTTCTACAAGAGGCCCTCTTCCAAGAAGGGTGGGCAAACCCAGGCTATTGCAACATTTTAATGTACCTTCTTAATGTGTAAGAACGCGCTTCAGTCGGTCTTTCATTCTAGATAGATCAGATATAGCATCATCATGAGCAGTTGCAGTCTCAGTGTCTCTAGGGTTAGCTGATGCACAGCTACTCTTGTGCGGTGTTGTCGCGCAATAAGCAGCATCCTCCAAGCTAACCTCCCCTCCCATCTGATGGCTATCTGTCAGTGTTAGAGTCTTCTGCATCATCATTGACTCCTCAATATCCTTCGGAACAGCCGGATACATGTCCTTCCTCAACCTTTCATACAATTCATTCTGCTTCGTTTCACTCCTTGCTTTTTTCATGCTGAGCCTCTCTTCTTTCTTGAGTGTGAAACCCCTCTTGTGCGGTACATTAACACCTATACCCCTTGCACGGCCAGGGGGCTCTCTTGTTTCTAGAGCATCGGACAGAATGTCACATGGCCCTGAGTTCATGTAGAACCTTCCAGGGATCTTGGAAGTCTTTAACATCAATTGATACAGTTCTTCATCACATGAGTTTTCAAAGTAATAAGTTCCGTCATCACGCCTTCCTACAAGTGCCCACTGTCGGATGTTGGGTTCCGGCAGACCCTTAAGGTTCGAACTCTGGGGTGCCCATGAAGATCTTCCCCCTACCAGTCCACGTCCAATCGCCTCGTGAGAATCTAAGCTAAAGCGATGAACAACACAAGGGACACGAGATTTATACTGGTCCGGGCCACCGTTGTGGTGTAATACCATACTCCAGTGTGTGGTGTGGTGGATTGCCTCAGGGGCTGATGATGAACAGTACAAGGGAAGAATATCCTCGCGAGAGGTGTTCTTTAGCTGGTGCGATGAACTGCTTGAGTGAGTTCGATCACCTCTTGGATGCCGATCTGATGCCCCCTACTATGGTGGCTAGTCCTATTTAGAGAGGCCCTGGTCCTCTTCCCAAATATTGAGCGGGAAGGGCGCAAACAACGGCCATTTTGAAGGGGAACATCTAGTACAAGTTATCCTGACTAAAGTTGGTCTTCGGCTGCCAAAGGCACTGGGGATCACGCCGTCTTGGGCTCCATGGTGACCTCCATCCTGCCGCTCTGCTGGTCTTGGTCTCGTTGCACTGAAATGGCAACCTTTTCCTGATGCCTCAATACTCCATGCTTGTGCTTGCCCCCTTTGCACCCAACTGAAAACAAGGACACTGCGCAGGCCGGCGCCCGCCTGGTCTCGGTCGTCATGGCTTGCGTCACGAGCACCTCGCGAGGTACCCTGCCTTGATCTCTCCGCCTCCTCGTGAGCCTGCCTGGCGAGGCCGTTCCTGAGGAAGCCTTGTGTCGTCCGCCCCGCGAGGCTTGGTCCCTTGTGAGGGTCTTGAGTCTTGAGATGATGAAGATGGGCCGTACTAGGCCACCACTCGAGCCACGCCGCAGGCAGGCAAGTCTGGGGACCCCCGTTCCCAGAACGCCGATAGTAGCCCCCGGGCCCAAGGCACACTCAGACTTGGCTTAGTGGAGAAGCGAAGGGGCAAGTGCGGAGCATTGCGGGCCCCAACAGCCTGTGGCCTTGGGCGCCGCGTGGCGGTTGATTGGACGTGGGCGCCTCCGCTTCCCCACGCTGCCTCGGCAACTGCTCGACATGAGAAGTCCCTCCATGCGGAAATGGGTCATGATTACCTGTGATCGTGGAGGCCGACTGTTGGCCTCCTCCGGACTATAAGTACGGATGGGCGAGAGCCCCCGCAGTCCATCTCTTCCTGTTCCTCTCCTTCTTATTCCTCTTCGCCCTTGCTCCACCTTACGCCAATGGCGCCGATCCGCCGGTTTTCTGCAGAAGAGAAGGGGAAGGCCCCCCGAGAGGGTCCCGACCCGCTTCCGCCGAAGAAATGGCCTGTCCCCGGCCGCTGCGATGTGGTCGCATGGCAGGAGACGTCGAGGCCCTCGTACGAGCAACCGCTGCCTGGGTTCCCGCTGCCCTTGTATGCTCGAGTCGAGGGCCCTGGAGAAGAAGACGCTGAGCGATACCGACGGTGCCGCCAGCGACGCCGACGAGTCACTGCGGTGCGTGTCGTCCCCCCTGGAGTCCATGCCGAGGGCTCTTCTCGCGAGCTTGTGCTCCACACCGCCATGCCTCCACGCTCTTGGATCCGCCTTCCTCCCTCCTTCGCCCTCGAGAGGCCACCGAGTGGGTCTCTGGAGCTCTGGCTGCAGCATGCTGACTGCAACACCCTTGCAACCGGATCGGAGGTCACGGTCGTCGCTCCGGGCAGGGTCTACATGACCCGGGGCTGGGGCGAGATCGCCCGGGTCTGCCGGACAGGGGGTGCCCTCATAATTCATCTTGAATACGATGGCGCCTCCTTGATGTTCTTCAAGGTCTTCGACACGGAAGGACACCGGTTGGAGTGCTGCCCCAAGGAAAGTGGTCGGGGCATCGATGCGGTGAGGACCAGTCCTGCCAACCGATTCCCCAGCAGCTCCTCAGGCAGCAGCGGAGCAGCCGCAGAACCCAGTGACTCCCCTGAGCTTCACGTGACTCCGGAGACGAGTGAGAGCAGCTATGAGCCCCCGAGCTCGCGTCGCGCTAGGAGCAGGGTAGCTGCATCAAGAAGATTTCCACTCTTGTTGTCTGGGTCCTTGATTGACGTGGCTTGGAAGGCGCGCTTGAGGGACCACACGACATCCTTCTCTTCACAGGGGACCATGATGACTCCAACACTTCCTAGCATCATGAGGACGTTGTAACCATGGTGAGTCACTGCCATGAACTTGGCCAGGGCTGGATACCCGAGGATAACATTGTATGGCAGGTGAATGTGGACGATGTCGAAGTCAATGAGCTTGGTACGGTAGTTCTTGCGCTGTCCAAAGGTTATAGGGAGGCGGACCTGCCCTATCGGGACAGTGGAACCATCAGTGACTCCTGAGAAGGGCTTGGTTGGTTGAAGCTGATCGTATGGCACTTGAAGATTGTTGAATGTCTCGACAGACAGGACGTTGAGCCCTGCTCCGCCGTTGATGAGGGTCCTAGTAACTTGCACATTGCTGATGACTGGGGAGCCGAGCATCGGGAGGACACTGGCCGTTGCCGCGCACTTGAGTTGATCCGCTGAGCTGAACGTGATGGCGCACGCGGACCACCTGAGAGGGTGCGTGGCCTCAAGCTTGGGGAGGACTGCATTCACCTTGCGAGCAACTCCTTGAAGATGCGCTGAGAGGCTGGGGCCTGAGCGCCGCCCAAGATGCAAGTGATTGCACGCGGCTCCTGGAAGCCCCCAGCCCCCACATCCTGATGATGGTCGTCATTCCTTCTTGGTGGTGGTGGCAGAGGAGGAAGTCCTGCATTGCCTTGCGGGCTATCCTCACGAGGCTGATCCCTCCAAGCCCCCTCGCGAGGCTGGTCCTGCCAGCGGTCCTCGCGAGGCCGGTCACGCCATCCTTGGCGAGGGCCGCAGTCGTCCCATCGTCCTCCACCTCTTGCTCCACCTCGGTCGTAGCCCTGATCGTTGCGCTTGGGGCGTAGACCGACTCGGCCTTCTCGCACGGCCCTGAGCTCTTGGCATTTGTTGGTGTCGTGGGTATGGAGATCGTGGTACACACAGTACTGGCTGCCCTTGGACGACTCCGGCTGGTCCCTGCCGCGCTTTGTGTCCGGCTCTGCTGCGAGCACAGCTACTCCCTTGCGCTTCACATCCTTGGCCTTGGCTTTCTTCTCTTCTGGGTCTGCTGCTGGGAGCTCGAGAAGGGAGAGGCGTCCCTCCTCAGCCCTTGCGCACTTGGTCGCCAGGTTGAACAGCTCCAGAGACATACACAGATCTTCGTGGATCGCCATCTCCTCCTTCATATTGACATTGCGGTTGCCATCAGAGAATGCTGAGATGATGGCCTCCTCGGTTACCCTGGGAATCTTGAGGCGAGCGCTGTTGAAGCGCTAGATGTACTTCTGCAAGGTCTCTCCAGGCTGCTGCTTGATGCGGCGTAGGTCACCCACGGCCGGGGGACAGTCGCAAGTGCACTAGAAGTTGGCGATGAAGCGAGTGCGCATCTCGTCCTAGGAGGAGATTGTGCTAGGAGGCAGGTTTAGGAGCCAGGTGCGGGCACCGTCCTTGAGTGCCATGGGAAACCAGTTCGCCATGGTCTTTTCATCCCCGTTGGCGGCTTCGATGCCCAACTCATAGAGCTGCAGGAACTCCGTGGGGTCGGCAGTGCCGTCGTAGTGAGGGGACAGGTCAGGCTTGAACTTCCCCGGCCAGGCGACACTGCGTAGCTCGGTGGTGAAGGCGCGGTAGCCTGCGGTGGCCACCAGAGCTCTCTGCTGATGCGGGGCTTGCTCCTGGAGATTCCCGTGCGCCGCTGCCTGGAGCAGCGTGGGGTCTTGACGTGCTGGCGCACCGGTGCCGGGTGCACGCATGCACCTTCTTGGGGACGAGAGATTTCTTGGTAGCTCCTTTCTTGTCGCACGGGCGCTAGACGCGATGGATCTCGTCCTAGGGCCGCGCGCCTTGGAGCCAGGGTGCCTTCTTAGGAAGGAGGTGGAGGAGGCACCTCCTGATCTGTGCCTCCTGCCCAGGATGGAGGGTGAGGTAGCGAGAGGGACGGCACAGGGGAGCCCCCTGCGGCGCTGTCGAGCTCGGTGATGCGAGCGAGCCACTCCTTGTAGAGGTCGTCGACGGGACGGTAGTGCAGGAGCTCATGCGCCAGGAGCAATGCAGCGTGCGCGTCCCTGGGGGCGCGACGGGCGTGGGACGATGAACCAGCTGGAGTCAGCAACGGGGTGGCGGTGCGGCCTTCCCGTCGCACCAAAGGATGCAGCGACAAGGCCTGCTACTCGTTCCCTGCTGGGCCGGTGGCGGCGTTGGCGGCAGGCGACGGGGAACAACGGGGACACCCACCGACAGAAGCCGTCTGGGCGACGCGGGCGGCGAGAGCAGCCCGACGCTCGGCGCGAGCCCGGCGAGCATCTGCCATGGACACGGCGGAAGATCAAACGCGAAATAGCAGACAAAAGATTCCGGCGCACCCCTACCTGGCGCGCCAAATGTCGGATGTTGGGTTCCGGCAGACCCTTAAGGTTCGAACTCTGGGGAGCGCATGAAGTTCTTCCCCCTACCGATCCACGTCCGATCGCCTCGTGAGAATCTAAGCTAAAACGATGAACAACACAAGGGACACGAGATTTATACTGGTTCGGGCCATCGTTGTGGTGTAACACCCTACTCCGGTGTGTGGTGTGGTGGATTGCCTCGGGGGCTGATGTTGAACAGTACAAGGGAAGAACAGCCTCGCGAGAGGTGTTCTTTAGCTAGTGCGATGAGCTGCTTGGGTGAGTTCGATCGCCTCTTGGATGCCGATCCGATGCCCCCCTACTGTGGTGGCTAGTCCTATTTATAGAGGCCCTAGTCCTCTTCCCAAATATTGAGCGGGAAGGGCGCCAACAACGTCCATTTTGAAGGGGAACATCTAGTACAAGTTATCCTGACTAAAGTTGGTCTTCGGCTGCCAAAGGCACTAGCGATGAAGCCGTCTTGGGCTCCACGGTGACCTCCATCCTGCCGCTCTGCTGGTCTTGGTCTCGTTGCACTGAAATGGAAACCTTTGCCTAATGCCTCGGTACTCCACGCCTGTGCTTGCCCCCTTTGCACCAAAGAGGAAACAAGGACACTGCACAGGCCGGCGCCCGCCTGGCGCCTGCCATGTCTCGATCGTCATGGCTTGCGTCACGAGCACCTCACGAGGTACCCTGCCTCGATCTCTCCGCCTCCTCGCAAGCCTCCCTGGCAAGGCCGTTCCTGAGGAAGCCTTGTGTTGTCCGCCCCGCGAGGCTTGGCCCCTCGCGAGGGTCTTGAGTCTTGAGCTGATGAAGATGGGCCATACTGGGCCACCACTCGAGCCACGCCGCAGGCCGCAAGCAGGCAAGTCTGGGGACCTCCGTTCCTAGAACTCCGTCACCCGCAAGTAGTCTCTAGCATGTTCGTCCCTGATTTCACTAAAGGCCAGTTTCCCACCTGCCGCTACTGCTTCTTTCTCCTCCTGGTCCCATATCGGTTTCATGTCGTAGTATCCTGCCACACCCATACGGTGGGGGTGTGTGTTCTTCTTCTAAAGTTCGGATTGCTTGGCATTCTTCTCAGCAAACTCTTTACTTGCTCTGACCCTTATGAATTCTACCCAGTCTTCCTTTGGAATTTGGGGGTATGCGGGGATTGGGTCCTTGCCTTCACTCAAGTACTTCTTGTGCAGCACGTGCTTCCAGTTTCTCCAAGCATCTCTAGTCTTCTTCAGTGCAGCGCGTTCAGCCTACATTCTCCACTGCTCTAGAATGTTGAAGTGATCCATGATCTCCCGGACTATCCTTTGCCATGTTTTTGTGTCAGCCTTCCGAAACCCCGACAGATTAATGTTGAGCCTTGCCCTGCAAACAAATCAAAACACACTCCTGAACCTCATGCATGCTTTATCTGGTTTAGTTGGAGCCGAAGACCTTAAATCGATCTCGGTTACTTCATATACACCTTTAAGATGGTTGTGGGCTTCCTCGGAGCGTTCCTCTGTGTCCTTCCCGGAAGGGTAATTGCTGAACCTCTATCTCGTTCAAGATTACTTGATCCCTCACCATCTGCTGAAGACCTAGAGTTGTCGGAATCAGATGAAGATACATCGCCTGAAGCATGAGTGTTGTCACTGCTATTCGGCATCTACAGAGAACACATGCGAAACTCGGGAAAGGAGGATAAGCATAAAACTAACAACTTCAAGTTGTCTAAACATGTCATGCAATAATTTAGAAAATGTACGGCTTATTTGTTAAGTTTGTGTGACTTGGATGCCCACGATCTGTAAATCGCCAGTAACTTATTGGAACAAATACAACTTATATATACTAATTAGGAAGGTAGATACTGAACATATATATGCTCTCCGTTATTTTATAGACAATTTGGGAACATAAGAAACAAAATAGGAAGAGGGATTGCAAGGAAATATGCCTCACCGTGATGGAGAGCAGTAACTAGCAGGTTTCTTAATGCAAACCCGGCCAGACCGATATGCTCAAGGGTGGCCGGCGAGCAAACGAAGATGGCAAGGCGTGGGCATCTGCGTGTTGGGAATGGCAGTGGAGGTAGGCTTGATGCCAAAGAGCAGGCACACAGCTAGGGTAAGCATGCCAGTGCTGGCAAGGGTTCTGGTATGTATCTGGGGGAGGGGGAGCCGGCGATGGAGATTGGGTGGACTGGTTGAGTGAAACGTGGGTGGGCGATGGGGGTGGGGTGTGGGCGTCCTAGGTGAAAAGGGTGACAAATATGCCCGATCGCCATGCAGAAAGACCTATGCAAATGGTTGCCTCTAAGCACTCGTGTAACGGCCTGGATTTTGGCCCTTTTCTTTTTCTTTGGATTTATTTGGTTTTTGCTCTGTTTTTCTTTTTGGAGTGGTTTAGTGGCCTTGCCACCTGGGAAATCATCCTCATTCCTCCTCCCAAGTGGCTCATCATTCTCAAAACCTTGCCAAAGATCATGTCACTTCACTCCTTGACCAAACCCTAAACTCTTTTTTAGGGAAAATTCCTTTTTCATTAAAGGAATAATTCTATCTGCCCTAGGTTGCAAAGAAACCTATATTTCTGTCCATCCAATAATCTCCAAATAATTCTGATAATTCCTTTGGGTCATATGTAGCTCAAATATGCCCAAACATTGCCTTGTCCAGCTCAAAAATAATTCCCCAATATTCCTTTTTCTATTCTGCCTTGAATGGCACTTTGTGAAGGAAGTGTCATTTATATTTCTCCTAGTGGATCCCAACCATTTTAGGCATGTTTCTATGTCAAAATAATTGCCCCATGCACAAGTTCAAAATTATTTTCCTAGCCAATCTTCCTCAGTGAATTTTCAAAGTTTCTGTCAGACAGAAGGCTTTGTGAAGGAAGTACTAGCTAGGAGTACCCAAATGAGTTGAACTTTTGCACACTCCTTAATGTGCTCATATTAACCCTCTCTACCCATTTTCAGCCCCATCCTATCATCTATGTGAGCATGATAACCCACAAGTATAGGGGATCGCAACAGTTTTCGAGGGTAGAGAATTCAACCCAAATTTATTGATTCGACACAAGGGGAGCCAAAGAATATTCTCAAGTATTACCAGCTGAGTTGTCAATTCAACCACACCTGGAAACTTAATATCTGCAGCAAAGTGTTTAGTAGCAAAGTAATATGATAGTAGTGGTAACCGTAACAAAGGTAAAGACAGCAAAAGAAATGTTTTTGGTATTTTGTAGTGATTGTAACAGTAGCAACAGAAAAGTAAATAAGCGAGAACCAGTATATGGAAAACTCGTACGCACCGGATTAGTGATGGATAATTATGCCGGATGCGGTTCGTCATGTAATAGTCATAACATAGGGTGACACAGAACTAGCTCCAGTTCATCAATGTAATGTAGGCATGTATTCCGTATATAGTCATACATGCTTATGGAAAACAACTTGCAAGACATCTTTTGTCCTACCCTCCCGTGGCAGCGGGGTCCTATTGGAAACTAAGGGATATTAAGGCCTCCTTTTAATAGAGAACCGGAACAAAGCATTAGCACATAGTGAATACATGAACTCCTCAAACTATGGTCATCACCGGGAGTGGTCCCGATTATTGTCACTTCGGGGTTGCTGGATCATAACATATAGTAGGTGACTATAGACTTGCAAGATAGGATCAAGAACACACATATATTCATAAAAACATAATAGGTTCAGATCTGAAATCATGGCACTCGGGCCCTAGTGAGAAGCATTAAGCATAGCAAAGTCATAGCAACATCAATCTCAGAACATAATGGATACTAGGGATCAAACCCTAATAAAACTAACTCGATTACATGATAAATCTCATCCAACAATCACCGTCCAGCAAGCCTACGATGGAATTACTCACGCACGGTAGTGAGCATCATGAAATTGGTGATGGAGTATGGTTGATGATGACGACGGCGACGAATCCCCCTCTCCGGAGCCCCGAACGGACTCCAGATCAGCCCTCCCGAGAGAGATTAGGGCTTGGCGGCGGCTCTGTATCCTAAAACACGATGACTTCTTCTCTTTGATTTTTTTCTCCCCGAAAGCCAATATACGGAGTTGGAGTTGGCGTCGGAGGGCCACCAGGGGGCCCACGAGATAGGGGG
>NC_041389.1:359784915-359807575 GCF_002162155.2 Triticum dicoccoides
GACAGGGTGTGGGCCCCCTGGTCTTCATCTTTGGTGAGGATTTTTATTATTTTTTCTAAGGTGTTCTGTGGAGTTTCAGGTCATTCCGAGAACTTCTATTTTCTGCACATAAAACAACATCCTGGCAATTCTGCTGAAAACAGCGTCAGTCCGGGTTAGTTCCATTCAAATCATACAAGTTAGAGTCCAAAACAAGGGCAAAAGTGTTTCGAAAAGTAGATATGACGGAGACGTATCAACTCCCCCAAGCTTAAACCCTTGCTTGTCCTCAAGCAATTTAGTTGACAAACTGAAAGAGAAAAAGAAAAACTTTTACAAACTCTGTTTGCTCTTGTTGTTGTAAACATGAAAAGCCAGCATTCAAGTTTCAGCAAATATTATGAACTAACCATACTAACAATAACACATAGGTCTCACAATTACTCATATCAATAGCATAATCAGCTAGCGAGCTATAATAACAAAACTCGGATGACAACACTTTTTCAAAATAATCATAACATGATATAACAAAGTGGTATCTCGCTAGCCCTTTCTGAGACCGCAAAACAGAAATGCAGAGCACCTTTAAAGATCAAGGACTGACTAAGCATTGTAATTCATGGTAAAAGAGATCCAGTCAAGTCATACCCAATATAAACCAATTATAATGAATGCAAACGACAGTGTGCTCTCCAGCGGGTGCTTTTAATAAGAAGGATGATTACTCAACATAAAAGTAAATGGATAGGCCCTTCGCAGAGGGAAGCAGGGATTTGTAGAGGTGCCAGAGCTCGGTTTTGAAATAGAGATAAATTATATTTTGAGCGGCATACTTTCATTGTCAACATAACAACTAAAAGATGATGATATCTTCCATGCTAAACAGATTATAGGCAGTTCCCAAACAGAATGGTAAAGTTTATACTCCCCCTCCTCCACAAGCATCAATCCATGGCTTGCTCGAAACAACGAGTGCCTTCAACATTCAACGGGTCCCAGGGGGAGTTTTGTTTGCAGTTATTTTGATTTAGTTTGCATAAAGCATGGGACTGGGCATCCTGGCTACCAGCCATTTTCTGGTGAATGAGGAGCGGAGTCCACTCCTCTTAAGAATAACCCGCCTAACACGGAAGATAAGGGCTGCTCTAGTTGACATATGAGCTATTCGAGCATGCAAAACTGTAGGACCTTGAAGTATGTCTAGAGGGGGGGTGATTAGACTACTTGACCAATTAAAAACTCAACCTTTTCCCAATTTTAGAGTTTGGCAGATTTTAGCTATCTTAGGACAAGTCAAGCAATCATCACACAATTCAAGCTAGCATGCAAAGAGTATATAGGCAACGGAAATTAAAGCATGCAACTTGCAAGAAAGTAAAGGGAAGGGTTTGGAGGATTCAAACGCAATTAGAGACACGGATGTTTTTGGGGTGGTTCCGATAGGTGGTGCTATCGTACATCCATGTTGATGGAGACTTCAACCCACGAAGGGTAACGGTTGCGCGAGTCCACGGAGGGCTCCACCCACGAAGGGTCCACAAAGAAGCAACCTTGTCTATCCCACCATGGTCGTCGCCCACGAAGGACTTGCTTCACTAGCGGTAGATCTTCACGAAGTAGGAGATCTCCTTGCCCTTACAAACTCCTTGGTTCAACTCCACAATCTTGTCGGAGGCTCCCAAGTGACACCTAGCCAATCTAGGAGACACCACTCTCCAAGAAGTAACAAATGGTGCGTTGATGATGAACTCCTTGCTCTTGTGCTTCAAATGATAGTCTCCCCAACACTTAACTCTCTCTCATAGGATTTTGATCTGGTGGAAAGAAGATTTGAGTGGAAAGCAACTTGGGGAAGGCTAGAGATCAAGATTCATATGGTAGGAATGGAATATCTTGGCCTCAACACGTGAGTAGGTGGTTCTCTCTCAGAAATGGTAAGTTGGAAGTGTAGGTTTGTTCTAATGGCTCTCTCCATGAATGAAGAGGAGGTGGAGGGGTATATATAGCCTCCACACAAAATCTAACCATTACACACAATTTACCAAACTCGGTGGGACCGATTCAACAGACTCAGTCGGACTGATTTAGTAAACCTAGTGACCGTTAGGATTTTCGGTGGGACTGACATGCAACTCGGTAGGACTGATTCGGTTAGGGTTAGGGCATAATGTAATCTCGGTAAGACCGGTTACACAAACTCGGTGAAACCAATTTTGGTAATAAGCTTTCAAGAGAGTTGGTCAGGTAAACTCGGTGGGACCGATTTGCTCTTTTCGGTGAGACCGAAATGTTACAAAAGGGAAATAGTGAGTTTACATTGCAATCTCGGTGGGACCGATCGCTTACTTCGGTTAGACCGAAACGTTACGAAGGGAAACAGAGAGATTACAATCCCATCTCGGTGATACCAAGATCCCTATCGGTAGGACCGATTTGCCTAGGGTTTGTGGCAGTGGCTATGACATTTGAACTCGGTGGCGCCTGGTAGAAAGAATCAGTGTGACCGATTTTGGCTTTAGGTTTAGGTCATTTGTGGATATGAGAAAGTAGCTGAGGGTTTTTGGAGAATATCACCAAGCACATGAAGCAAGAGGCTCATTAAGCAACACCTCATCCCCCCTTGATAGTATTGGCTTTTCCTATAGACTCAATGTGATCTTCGATCACTAAAATGTAAAATGAAGAGTCTTGAGCTTTTGAGCTTGAGCCAATCCTTTGTCATTAGTATTTTGAGGGATCCACTTTCATCATCCATGCCATGCCATTCATTGAGCTTTCCTGAAATAATAGTCTTGGAATAGCATTAGCTCAATGAGCTATATGTTGTTATGAATTACCAAAACCACCTAGGGATAGTTGCACTTTCAATCTCCCCCTTTTTGGTAATTGATGACAACATATAGATCAAAGCTTCAACAAATAATAATAAGATTGAACAACTTCGTCGCTTTGAGAAGTATGTGATAAGCAAGAGCTCCCCCTAAATTTGTGCATAGTTTAAGATTTGCTTTGGACTGCAAATGCACAAGGAATTAGGCTAATGGGTTACTCTTCCATGTCACATACATCTTGGTGGAGTCCTCAAAATGATAAAGATTTAATACATGCACTCATCACCAAGCAAAGTGAATGATCACATATGAATAGGATAAGATAATATCATCAAACATGCATAAGTGTAGCTTATGATCAAACACATGATCATCAATGTCTCACAAAAACAGCATAGTATCTCAAGCAATCAAAAGAAAACGAAGTTTAACCACCAAAGCAAAGCAAGAGAGAACAAAAGCAACACTCTCTCTCTCTCGAAGCCTATGATCTATGCATTTTCTCCCCCTTTGGCAACAAGTTACCAAAAAGTTCATAGAAAATGCATAGTGCTAGATCGACTCTCAGGCTTGATCTTCAGGTGGTGGTGTCCGGATAACTCCAAGAACGAAGGCTTCAGTTGAAGTGGATGGAGCTGGAGGAGTTGATGCTAGAGCTGGTTGCACTGGAGCTGTAGGCGCTGTAGCTGGTGCAGATGATGTGGCTCTGGTGTCTGTCACAAGCACAGCAGTTGACCTCTGAGCTCTAGGCACTCTGGCAAATACATTAGTGGTAGTCTTGCCCTGCCTCTCCTGCATGTCATCCTGTAGCTGCTCCACAACTGACTGAATCTCAGTTACTTTGACATCTAGATCATGGAATTTTAGTTCCATGATTCTTTCCAAGCTCTCCTGATTTCGAGTGAGGGTGGCCAATCCCTTCTCAATCCTTAGTGTTGATGTTATCAAGTAACCAAGCTGCTCCTGCTTGTTCTTCAAAAAGTACTCAGATGCCTCCTCTTGAGTTGGCATCTTGGCAGCCTTCTCTTTCCTTGCCTTCTCCTTCTTCTCTTGAGCTTGTACTGATGATGGTTCATTCTCATTCATGACAACCTGATTGTCCTCAAAGTTTGGATAGAGAGGAAAATGTTCCTTATCCAATAGATATTTGCATGTGCCCATCTTTGAGTTAATCAACTCCTGAATCTGAGGGGCATATCCACAACTCCTCTTTTGGTCTGCTGCAGTCCTCTTAATGGTCTCTACCATAAGGCTCATGACCTTGAATTTCTGTGGCACATCAAACAAATGCAACATGTTGATTGCATGCCCTCTAATCATGTTGTGGTCACCAGACATAGGCAATAGAGTGTGCCTTAGGATCCAGTTGATTGTTGGCAGCCCTGACAGAAGAAAGTGGACTGACCCAAACTTATGTGTCTCTACAGCTTTGTCTGGGATCTCCTTATACATGTGTGCCATGGAATTGTGGTCCATCTTCTTCTTGGCATAGATATCCAAGTCATCTTCACTTTCCTTTGGGGCATTGATCAGTTTTGCCCACTCCTCAATGGTTGACTGGTACCTTGTACCTTCAGACACCCAAACTATCCTCCCATCTGGATAGAAGTGTGTTGTGGAGTAGAATTGCATAATGAGTTCATCATTCCAGTTGGTGAGCTTTTGCCCAACAAAATCTGCAACTCCACAAGCAACAAAACTGTCTTGCACTCCAGGATAGTGTTCTTCATTGTCTTTCATGTAGGTCCAGTCGACCCACCTCATATCACACACTATGGGCTTCTTGTCCAACAAGATTATCTCATAGAAGTCCTGTTGTTCCTTTGTATGGAACCTTTAATCAATAGCAGTTCTTCTCCTTGTGGCATATGGATCTGTCATCCTCCATAGCCTCAGCCCTGAGTCTTTTCTGATCCTCATGTCCTCAGCCACAGGATGGGCATCATTGTGGTCTGGTATCTTGGCTTGAGCTTCCTCAGAACTTGTCCTTCTTCATCTTCCTCATCAGTAACATCAGGCACTGGGGCCTTGTTCTTCTCAGTAGCTGGAATACTCCTAGTATTCCTCTTTGTTGCAAGCTTGGCCTTGGGGGCAGCTTTGGGTGCTTCCTTGGGCTTTGATGTTGCAGCCCCTGATCTAATAGCATCACCGATAATCTTTTGTGCCTTGGGTGCTGGTGCAGCAACCTCTTCTTCATCTTCAGAGTCTCTCCTCATTGAGGGATTTCCAAGAACCTGGGCAGTAGTGGTTCTGGCTCTCTTCTTCTTCTTATCCTGAGCAGCTTCATCTTCTGATTCCATGGTAAACTTCATAGTTTCTCCAGTGGGAACTTTCTTGGGTTTGGAAGTTGTGACTCTCTTTGCAGGTGCCTCTTTGGGTTCAGACTTTTCAGGCACTTGGGTAGATCCTCTGACCTTCAGCACAGGTGTCCTCTTGGCAGGAACCTTCCTATTGAGTCCAGGTTTAGTGTTCTTTGCTGAGCCATACTCCTTTTTGAGCACTACCTTCTTGGAGGTAGCCTCATCCTCTTCTGCTCTATAATCCTCATCCTCAGAGTATGAGGTTCTCTTCTTCCTTGTCCTGGTGGCAGCTTTAGGCAGATTGCTTGGGGTGCTCCTACTGCCATCATCTGAGGAACTGGAGGGACTAGTGCCCTCACTAACGTGAATCTGCTCTTCTTCCCTGTTCTAGCTATCACTTTGGTCTGACATGCTGCAAATCACTGACTGCTGACCCTGTGAAGAGTTATAGATGAGATAGAGTAGATGAGCATCACAAAATGCAGAGAGTTTTGCAAAAGAATGATTCAAAAATTCAGTTTTAGTTTTCCACAGAAAGCATTTGGATCAACCGATTTTCAAACTCGGTGATACCGAAGCAGTTTTGGAACCTAAACTGATAAACTCGGTTGGACCGAGTCATAGTTCGGTGGCACCGGGACTGCTAGGGTTTCACAAAGTCCTAAAATCAGTCACACCAATTAGTAATTCTTGGTCAGACCGAAAGTTACTAGTGCAATGGCGTTAGCCAAATTGGTGGGACCGAGTTTTTCAACTCGGTGGGTCCGAGATGGTTTCGGCGGAACCCTAAAATTTCGAATCTCATCTAATCTAAGGATTGCATTGACTGGATAAGAGTATTTCAATCGTGGCAAGAATCATTAAGAACACAATGTTCTAGGAATCGGACGAGGATAGCACAGTGATCGAGTCCATACCCTAGCTTGGCGATGAACTCGCTACGGCGGCAACGGCGGGGGTGAAATCCGTTGACGGCGGCGGAGACCAGCGACAGGAGGTGGCTGGCGATGAGGAGACGATCCGGAGACCCTGATGGCAGAGCAAGCTATTGCGCGGGCGAAGAGGTTCGGAGAAATTTCCAAACTTTTGCCCGTGACTATATATAGCCCGACCCTGTCGGTGTGACCGAGTGGAACAACTCGGTGGCACCGAGATGCATAACTGTGTATAGTTACAGCAACTCGGTGTGACCGAAAAGTTCAAATCGGTTGCACCGAGATTGAAAACCTAGATCGACTTAATGATCTCGGTAGGACCGAAATGGAGGAATCGGTCAGACTGAGAATCACAAAGAAGTTTTGGAAGTTTAAGTCTATGATGAATCGGGGACTTCGAGTGCTCCTCACACAGAGTGGTTCGAATCTGACTTGATCAAATTTTGTGATGTAGCATGAATAGAGTTTGAGACAAGAAAAGCATAGATAGCTAGAGAAGGTTCTTAGGCATTCTTGTCCATCCACTTGGCTAAAAGAAAAAGAAGCCAATCACTCAAAACAACAAGTGGATGTCCTTGAATGAGTAAAATATGCACCAACATGCTCATTGCTACATCTCGAGCTTGCGTTGGTTTTCCCCGAAGAGGAGGGGGTGATGCAACACAGTAGCGTAACTATTTCCCTCAGTTTTTGAGAACCAAGGTATCAATCCAGTAGGAGGTCACGCGCAAGTCCCTCGTACCTGCACAAAACGATATCAAGTCGCAACCAATGCTTAGGGGTTGTCAACCCCTTCACGGTCACTTACGAGAGTGAGATCTGATAGAGATTTTTTTGGTATTTTTGGTATAAAGATGCAAAGTAAAAAGGTAAAAGCAAAACAAGTAAATAAAGTGATGGAGATTGATATGATGCGAATAGACGCAGGGGCCATAGGTTTCACTAGTGGCTTCTCTCAAGAGCATAAGTATTCTACGGTGGGTGAACAAATTACTGTTGAGCAATTGATAGAATTGAGCATAGTTATGAGGTTATCTAGGTATGATCATGTATATAGGCATCATGTCCGAGAGAAGTAGATCGAAACGATTCTGCATCTACTACTATTACTCCACTCATCGACCGCTATCCAGCATGCATCTAGAGTATTAAGTTAAAAACAGAGTAACGCCTTAAGCAAGATGACATGATGTAGAGGAATAAATTCATGCAATATGATAAATACCCCATCTTGTTATCCTCGATGGCAACAATACAATACGTGCCTTGCAACTCTTTCTGTCACTGAGTAAGGACACCGGAAGATTGAACACAAAGCTAAGCACTTCTCCCATTGCAAGAACTACCAATCTAGTTGGCCAAACCAAACGGATAATTAGAAGAGACTTGCAAAGATAACTCAATCATACATAAAAGAATTCAGAGCAGATTCAAATATTATTCATAGATAAGCTAGATCATAAACCCACAATTCATCGATCTCAACTAACACACCGCAAAAAGAAGATTACATCAAATAGATCTCCACAAGAGAGGGGGAGAACATTGTATTGAGATCCAAAAAGAGAGAAGAAGCCATCTAGCTACTAGCTATGGACCCGAAGGTCTGAAGTAAACTACTCACACTTCATCGGAGGGGCAATGGTGTTGATGTAGAAGCCCTCCATAGTGGATGCCCTCTTCGGCGGAGCTCCGGAACAGGCCCCAAGATGGGATCTCATGGATACAGAAGGTTGCGGCGGTGGAATTAGGTTTTGGCTCCTATTCTGATCATACGGGGATACGTAGGTATATATACAAGGAAGGAGTATGTCGGTGGAGCTCCGAGGGGCCCACGAGGTAGGGGGCACGCCCTGGGGCGCCCTCCACCCTCGTGACCTCCCCGGAAGCTTCTTGGAGTAGGGTCCAAGTCTCCTGGATCACGTTCGGTGAGAATATCACATTCCCGAAGGTTTCATTCCGTTTGGACTCTGTTTGATATTCTATTTCCTCGAAATACTGAAATAGGCAAAAAAACAACAATCCTGGGTTGGGCCTCCGGTTAATAGGTTAGTCCCAAAAATAATAAAAAAGTGGAAAATAAAGCCCAATATAGTCCAAAACACTAGATAAAGTAGCAGGGAGCAAACAAAAATTATAGATACGTTGGAAACGTATCACTCACACAATAAGGTGGCAAATGAAATATGTGGCAAAACTTGCACAACCAATTCTAGCATCTATCAAACAATTGGCGATGACTAGGTCATCTATATATGAGTATATTGACTTAGGAGTCAAATGAAAACATTTGATCATAGGTCATACTCATCGTTTAAGCTCAAGTGGGGTTACCACTTTTACATAATGCATTGATGTGTTCACACCATTAGAGTTGCTTTAACTCAATTCTTAGAGTTAAGCTCCCCCTAGATGTGAGATCCCCTTTTAGAGGGATGAACTAACCTTGGGTTTTGTCGATGATGACTTCATGTAGGTGTTGAAGATGTGGATGCTCAATGTTGATGTAGATCATTTGGAGCAATCCTTTGGAGTGAGTTGCACTTTCAACTTACCTACATGGGTTAGTCCCACAAGGAACAAACAGGAATATCCATAGACATAGAGTGATGCACACACAAGATGATGTCCATGAAATCATTAGGTTACCTTGTCCCTTGCCTTACCAACATGAGGGTTTGTGACTCCTTGAACTAGTGCAAGATGTGGAAGTTGATTGCACTTGTTCTTGCAATAATGATATGAGTGAAGAATGTTGGCGGAGTCACCCTCAAGAACTCTCTAGTTCTTCTTCTTCGGGATCCACATCATCTTGATGGGAATCCTTGGAGTTGTAGTTGTACTTGATGAAGTAGAACTTGACGTAGTCTTGGGAACCCACTTGAATGAGGCCTTAGGTGCTTTTTCAAATGCATCAATCTCTTCTTGAAGCTTGTCCTTGCCTTTGTTCTTTTGGTCTTGTGGTGGAAGATCATCTTGTGCTTGTGTTCCTTTGAAGGAAGTAGGATCATACTTCTCTTGTTGAGGAACAAACTTCGTCTTGGCGTATTGATCTTCTCCCCACTCAACTCCATTGGCATTGAACTTTCTTTCAAAACCAACACCTTGATTCTTCCGGTGCCTTCCTTGCTTGCGTACAATTTCCTCGAATTGCTTACTCCCGGCAAGGCTCTTGTAAACACCTTTGTCTATAATTCCCTTCAATAAGCTATTTTCTTGCTCATGTGTAACTTGGCTAAGAGAATCATTAGTGGAATCAAGAGCACTACTAGAAGCAACAATATTGGATTTGACATTATTATTGTTACTACTAGAGGAAGGATCTTTGTTGTACTTGTTATTAGACTTGACTTGAGGCACGTAAGTAGATAAGAGTAAACGCTTGGCAATGTAAGAATAACTTTTCTTACGGAGATCATCATTGATTGCCTTTAAGAACTCATGCTCTTGCTCAAGATTGAGCTTTTCAAAGCGTAAATTCTCATGAGCCCTTAAAAGTTCTCGATGATCTTTGAAGATAGTTTCATGAGCTAACTTAAGAGTGTTTAGTTCTTTAGTTAGAAGCTCAATCTTCTCCTTATCATTGTCATTCATTTTATCTTGATTAGCATGATTAATTGACGTTTCATCATAGTATCCATCACTAGAGTTGTCAACAAGTAAATCATCATCCACAAGCAAGTCATCTTCATCACTATCAAAGTCAACATACTCAGGATGTGTTACCTTTGGACCTTTGGCCATGAAGCATCTTCCAATTCCTTCATTTGGTGAATCAAATATGTCGTAGGAGTTGGTTGACACAAGTGCTAGACCGGCAACACCTTCATCTTGAGTATATTCGGAGTCGTAGTGATAGCTTCTCTCGGAGTGATTGTCGGAGTCGGAGCCGGATACCCATTCACCAACATGAGCTTGATGTCTTCGTTTTGTGTAGCTCCTTGATGACTTGTCCTTCCTTTCCGAATCCTTGCTTCTCCATGAGGGTCTTCGTTCATAACAATCGTCTCTACTCCTCCTCTCCCTCGATGGTGATTCTTCTCTTTTGCTTCCTCTTTTTGGAGAATCTTCTCTTCTTTTGTAGGGTGCCGTACACTCATTGGAATAGTGTTCGGGTCTCCCACAATTGTAGCAATTTCGCTCTCGGCTAGAAGATCTCTTGTCATTGTAAGACCTTAACTTGGAGCTTCTTTCTTTGCTTCTACTCTTGTAGAATTTGTTCAAGTTCTTCACCATTAAGCTCAATTCTTCATTGAAGGTTTGTTTCTCACTTGATGATGTGGGGGCTTCACTTGAGGCTTTGTAAGCACCACTTGACTTGTTGTGAAGTTCCTCCTTATCCTTGAGTGACATCTCATGAGCAACAATTCTTCCAATGACTTCCGTTGGCTTGAGATCTTTGTAATTTGGAATCATTTGGATCAATGTGCACTCGGTATCATACTTTCCATCCAATGCTCTTAGGATCTTCTTGATGATGAACTTGTCGGTCATCTCTTCACTCCCTAAGCCGGCAATCTCATTTGTGATAAGTGCAAGCCTAGAGTACATTTCAGCGACACCTTCACCATCCTTCATTTTGAACTTGTCAATCTTATTTTGAACTTGGATTCCTTGACGGAGTCGGTACCTTCATGCATATCAATCAAAGTATCCCAAATTTCCTTTGCATTCTCAAGATGGCTGATTTTGTTGAATTCTTCGGGGCACAATCCATTGAAGATGATATCACAAGCTTGAGCGTTGTATTGCAGCATCTTCAATTCTTCCGCATTAGCTTCACGGTTCGGCTTTCTCCCATCAAAGAATTCACCTTGCAAGCCAGTGCCCCAACGGCGGGGTTATGTCCGACAATATGCATTTTCATCTTATGCTTCCAACAAGCAAAATTTATACCATCAAAGTAAGGACCTCTACGGTGATAATTTCCCTTGCTAGACGCCATACTCTCCTAGGTTGTGAAACCAAGGCTATGACCACCAAAAGCTATGGAAATCAAAGCAAATGGAGACCAAAGCTCTGATAACACTTGTAGGACCTTGAAGTATGTCTAGAGGGGGGTGATTAGACTACTTGACCAATTAAAAACTTAACCTTTTCCCAATTTTAGAGTTTGGCAGATTTTAGCTATCTTAGGACAAGTCAAGCAATCATCACACAATTCAAGTAAGCATGGAAAGAGTATATAGGCAGTGGAAATTAAAGCATGCAACTTGCAAGAAAGTAAAGGGAAGGGTTTGGAGGATTCAAACGCAATTGGAGACACGGATGTTTTTGGCATGGTTCCGATAGGTGGTGCTATCGTACATCCATGTTGATGGAGACTTCAACCAACGAAGGGTAACGGTTGCACGAGTCCACGGAGGGCTCCACCCATGAAGGGTCCACGAAGAAGCAACCTTGTCTATCCCACCATGGCCGTCTCCCACGAAGGACTTGCCTCACTAGCGGTAGATCTTCACGAAGTAGGCGATCTCCTTGCCCTTAAAAACTCCTTGGTTCAACTCCACAATCTTGTCGGAGGCTCCCAAGTAACACCTAGCCAATCTAGGAGACACCACTCTCCAAGAAGTAACAAATGGTGCGTTGATGATGAACTCCTTTCTCTTGTGCTTCAAATAATAGTCTCCCCAACACTCAACTCTCTCTCATAGGATTTGGATCTGGTGGAAAGAAGTTTTGAGTGGAAAGCAACTTGGGGAAGGCTAGACATCAAGATTCATATGGTAGGAATGGAATATCTTGGCCTCAACACATGAGTAGGTGGTTCTCTCTCAGAAATGGTAAGTTGGATGTGTAGGTTCGTTCTGAAGGCTCTCTCCACGAATGAAGAGGAGGTGGAGGGGTATATGTAGCCTCCACACAAAATCTAACCGTTACACACAATTTACCAAACTCGGTGGGACCGATTCAATAGACTCAGTCGGACCGATTTAGTAAACCTAGTGACCGTTAGGATTTTCGATGGGACTGACATGCAACTCGGTAGGACCGATTTGGTTAGGGTTAGGGCATAACGTAATCTCGGTAAGACCGATTACATAAACTCCGTGAGACCAATTTTGGTAATAGGCTTTCCAGAGAGTTGGTCAGGTAAACTCGGTGGGACCGATTTACTCTTTTCGGTGAGACCGAAATGTTACAAAAGGGAAACAGTGAGTTTACATTGCAACCTCGGTGGGACCGATCGCGCACTTCGGTTAGACCGAAACGTTACGAAGGGAAACAGAGAGATTACAATCCCATCTCGGTGATACCGAGATCCCTATCGGTAGGACCGATTTGCCTAGGGCTCGTGAAAGTGGCTATGACATTTGAACTCGGTGGCGCCGGGTAGAAAGAATCGGTGTGACCAATTTTGGCTTTAGGTTTAGGTCATTTGTGGATGTGAGAAAGTAGCTGAGGGTTTTTGGAGCATATCACCAAGCACATGAAGCAAGAGGCTCATTAAGCAACACCTCATCCCCCCTTGATAGTATTGGCTTTTCCTATAGACTCAATGTGATCTTGGATCACTAAAATGTAAAATGAAGAGTCTTAAGATTTTGAGCTTGAGACAATCCTTTGTCATTAGTATTTTGAGGGATCCACTTTCATCATCCATGCCATGCCATTCATTGAGCTTTCCTGAAATAATAGTCTTGGAATAGCATTAGATCAATGAGCTATATGTTGTTATGAATTACCAAAACCACCTAGGGATAGTTGCACTTTCAAAAACGGAATGTTTATTTGAAGGTTTAGAGTTTGGCACATACAAATTTACTTGGAACGGTAGGTAAATACCGTATATAGGTATGTATAGTGGACTCATATGGAACAACTTTTGGGTTTAAGGAGTTTGGATGCACAAGCAGTATTCCCGCTTAGTACAGGTGAAGGCTAGTAAAAGACTGGGAAGTGACCAACTGAGAGAGCTACAACAGTCGTTAACATGCATTAGAATTAATTCACACCGAGTACAAGCATGAGTAGGATATAATCTACCATGAACATAAATATCATGAACGCTATGTTGATTTGATTCAACTACATGCGTGAACATGTGCCAAGTCGAGTCACTCAATTCATTTAAAGGAGGATACCATCCCATCATACCACATCATAATCATTCTAATAGCATGTTGGCACACAAGATAAACCATTATAACTCATAGCTAATCAAGCATGGCACAAGCAACTATAATCTCTAGATGTCATTGCAAATATGTTTACTTCATAATAGTTGACTCAGGAACGATGAATCATCATATTTACAAAAACAAGAGAAGTCGTGTTCATACCAGCTTTTCGCATCCCAATAAGTCCATCATATATCATCATTATTGCCTTTCACTTGCACGACCGAACAATGTGTATAATAATAAGAGTGCACGTTCATTGGACTAAGCTGGAATCTGCAAGCATTCAACTCAAGAGAGAAGACAAGTAATATGGGCTCTAAGTTAAATAATCCATCATGCCTATAAGAGCCACTAAACATTTTCAATATGGTTTTCTCGACCCCCAAAAGAAAGAAACGAAAATAAAAACTATTTACACGGGAAAGCTCCCAACAAGTAAAAGAAGAATGGGAAATATTTTTGGGTTTTCTTTTTAATTCTACTAGAAGAATGGAAAGTAAACTAAGTAATTTTTTGGTTTTTCTTAAAGTTTATCAAGCACACAAGAAGAAAACTAGAAAAAGAAATTTAAACTAACATGGATAATACAATGAAAAAGTATGAGCACCGACATCTAGCAATGAGTGTGTGTGAACATGAATGTAATGTCGGTAGGAAATATGTACTTCCCCAAGCTTAGGCTTTTGGCCTAAGTTGGTCTATTGCTAGGGATATCCTGGCGGATACCCGTAGGTGTAGCTGGGGTCATACTGCGATGCAGCAGCTATCGCCTCCTGAGCTGTGGCGTGGCATCGAGCAGCCTCCGCTCTCCTCTCGTACTCATCTGCCTCCTCTCTGGTAATAATATATCTTCCTTTTGTCTGAGAATCAAAGAAGGCAGGAGCAGGAAGAGCAATATGGACTACATGATGTTTGTTAAAGATTAGTCGATACTGGAGAGGTGGTTCAGTCCTCTCAACAAACTGGTAGGGAATCAAAATCTAAATAAGAAGGGGGTAACTCCATATCACCCTCACGAATGTCTATCTCAAGAAAATTAGCTAAGCGGGTTGCATAAATTCCTCCAAAGAAATCTTTGTTATGTCTATTTTGATGCAACCTGCGAGCTACAATGGCTCCCATATGATAAGATTGGTCTCCTAACACAGCACTCCTAAGAATGCTGAGATCAGGGACACACATGTGACATGCTTCATCCTTAGCATTTATGCATCTACCTATGAAGAGAGAAAAATAATGTATAGCAGGAAAGTGAACGCTCCCTACAGTGGCTTGTGTTATATCTCTAGATTCCCCCACAATTATTCTAGCAAGAAATTCTCTTTATTCAGATTTAGGGGGATCCCTGACATTACCCCAAGATGGAAGTTTGCAAGCCAAAGTGAAATCCTCTAAGTCCACGGTGTTGCAAGTATGGGACCTTGCTTCCTTGAAGAACCACCTTGGAACATCCTCCTAAACATATTGTTTCGTATGAAAAATTTCTGAAATTTTTAGTAACTTCAAATAAAAGTGAACCAACTTCAATAAAATTGATAGCAACAGCTCCCATAAGTGCCTAGAGCCTATACAAAGCATTGGAACTAGTTGGAACCATATAAATTTGGCATGCAAGCTCAAGAACATGGTCACCTATGCAACACAAATTTGCAATGAATAAAGCACTAGAACAAAAACTAATTGTACCAATGGAGGAGCCACATACCAAGGAACAATCTCCCCAAGCAGTTTTGCGAGAGGTGCTTTGAGCAAGGAGATCGAAAATCACAGCAACGGGGGCTGGAACTCGTGCTTGAGTTGGTTTTTCGTGTTTGTGTGAGGCAGAGGAAGAAGATGGGTGCAGGGATAAGTGGAGGAGGGCCACCATGGTAATTTTTGCACAGTAAATTCTCAAATATTCCCGAAAAAGTCATATTAAATTGGCATGGCATTCTGAGGACTTTTATTTTCGGGATATTTTTATATTGCACGGATAAGTCAGGAGACAGACAGAAAAATACTATTTTACTTTATTTCTACTAAATAACAGAAAATATAGAGAGGGTACAGAAGGTTGTGCTTCTAGTTTCATCCATCTCGTGATCATCAAAATGAACCCACTAACAAGGTTGATCAAGTCTTGTTAACAAACTCATTCCGAATAATCACGGAACTGGAGAAATTTCGAACAACACTAAGTTACCTCAACGGGGATATGAAAATCCCCGACAATAAGAATATCATACTTTTTCTTGACAGTAGGAAGAGGAAATTCAAAACCTCCAAATATAATCGATGGAATTTTTCCAATAGAGTTGATACTATAAACTTGAGGTTGTTTCCTCGGAAAATGTACCGTGTGCTCATTGCCATTGACATGAAAAGTAACATTGCCTTTGTTGCAATCAATAACAGCCCCTGTAGTATTAAGGAAAGGTCTTCCAAGAATAATAGATATACTATCATCCTCGGGAATATCAAGAATAACAAAGTCCGTTAAAATAGTAACGTTCGCAACTACAACAGGCACATCCTCACAAATACCGACAGGTATAGCAGTTGATTTATCATCCATTTGAAAAGATATTTCAGTAGGTGTCAGCTTATTCAAGTCAAGTCTACGATATAAAGAGACAAGCATAACACTAACACCGGCTCCAAGATCACATAAAGCAGTTTTAACATAATTTCTCTTAATGGAGCATGGTATAGTAGGTACTCCCTGATCTCCAAGTTTCTTTGGTATTCCACCCTTAAAAGTATAATTAGCAAGCATGGAGGAAATTTCAGCTTTCGGTATCTTTCTTTTATTAGTAATGATATCCTTCATATACTTAGCATAAGGATTTGTTTTGAGCACATCAGTTAAATCGCATACGCAAAAAGATGGGTCTAATCATTTTAGCAAAGCGCTCAAAATCCTCATCATCCTTTTTCTTGGATGGTTTCGGAGGAGAAGGCATGGGTTTCTGAACCCATGGTTCCCTTTCTTTACCATGTTTCCTAGCAACAATGTCTCTTTTATCATAACGTTGATACTTTGATTGTGGGTTATCAAGATCAACAGCAGGTTCGACTTCTACATCATTATCATTACGAGGTTGAGCATCAACATGAACATTATCATTAATATTATCACTAGGTTCATGTTCATCACCTGATTGTGTTTCAGCATCAGAAATAGAGATATCATTTGGATTCTCAGGTGGCTCAGCAATAGGTTCACTAGAAGTTTGCAAAGTCCTATCATTTTTCTTTTTCTTCCTTTTAGAAGAACTAGGTACATCAATATTATTTCTCTGAGAATCTTGCTCGATTCTCTTAGGGTGGCCTTCAGGATACAAAGGTTCCTGAGTCATTCTACCAGTTCTATTAGCCACTCTTACAGCATAATCATTTTTCTTACTATTCATTTCATCAAGCACTTCTTTCTGAGCTTTAAGTACTTGTTCTACTTGAGTGGTAACCATAGAAGCATGTTTGCTAAAAAGTTTAAGTTCACCTCTAATATCAGCCATATAATCACCCAAGCATTTAATCGTAAAGGTATTCTGTTTTAATTGTCTACCAAAATAAGCATTAAAGTCATCTTTCTTAAACATAAAGTCATCAAACTCATCCAAGCACTGACTAGCAATTTTAGTAGGAGGGACTTCAGCTTTATCATATCTATAGAGAGAATTTACCTTTACTACCTGTGTCGGGATATCGGGAGGTTCTTCAGTGAATAAGTAATTGAGAGCATATACTTCTTCAACAGGTGGTAAATTAAGACCGTGTATTTCTTCAATAGGACGTAAATTCTTAACCTCTTCAGCTCTAATACCTTTTTCTTTCATAGATTTATTTGCCTCTTGCATATCTTCGGGACTGAGAAATAGAACACCTCTCTTCTTCGGAGTTGGTTTAGGAATAGGCTCCGTAATTGGCTCTGGAATTGGCTCAGGCGGTGGCTCAGGAGGTGCCCAATTGTCTTCGTTTGTCAACATATTATTCAATAGAATTTCAGCTTCATCTGGTGTTCTTTCCCTGAAAAGAGAACCAGCACAACTATCCAGGTAATCTCTGGAAGCATCAGTTAGTCCATTATAAAAGATATCAAGTATTTCAGGTTTCTTAAGAGGATGATCAGGAAAAGCATTAAGTAACTTGAGAAGCCTCCCCCAAGCTTGTGGCAGACTCTCTTCTTACAAAGTTGTATATTTTCCTCAAAGCAGCTTGTTTCTTTTGAGCAGGGAAATAGCAGAGAAGTAATAAATCATATCCTGGGGACTTTGCACACAACCAGGATCAAGAGAATTAAACCATATCTTAGCATCACCCTTTAATGAGAACAGAAATATTTTGAGTAAATAAAGGTAGCACGATCTCTCATTATTAGTAAACATGGCAGCTATATCATTTAACTTAGTAAGATGTGCCACAACAGATTCAGATTCATAGCCATAAAAAGGATCAGATTCAACCAAAGTAATTATATCTGTATCAATAGAAAAATCATAATAATCCTTATCGGGAACACAGATAGGTGAAGTAGCAAAAGCAGGGTCGGGTCTCATTCTATCTCTAAGAGATTCTTTACTCCATTTAACTAGCAACCTCTTAAGTTCATATCTATCCTGGCAAGCAAAAATAGCTGCAGAAGATTCAGCATCAAAAAGATAACCCTCAGGAATAGCAGGCATATTTTCATCATCATATTCAGATTCAATAAATTCTCTTTCTCTAGACCTAGCAATTTGCCCATCAAGAAATTCACCAAGAGGCACAGTATTATCAAGCATAGAAGTAGTTTCATCATAAGTATCATGCATAGCAGAAGTGGCATCATCAATAACATGCGACATATCAGAATTCATAGCAGTAGTAGGTTTTGGTGTCGCTAGCTTACTCATAACAGAAGGAGAATCTAGTGCAGAACTAGATGGCAGTTCCTTACCTCCCCTCGTAGTTGAGGGCAAAATAGTAGTTCGATCATCTTTCAAGTTCTTCATAGTGTCCATTAGATATAAATCCCAAATGACTCAAAGAATAGAGCTATGCTCCCCGACAACAGCGCCAGAAAAAGGTCTTGATAACCCACAAGTATAGGGGATCGCAACAGTTTTCGTTGGTAGAGTATTCAACACAAATTTATTGATTCGGCACAATGGGAGCCAATGAATATTCTCAAGTATTAGCAGTTGAGTTGTCAATTCAACCACACCTGGAAACTTAATATCTGCAGCAAAGTGTTTAGTAGCAAAGTAATATGATAGTAGTGGTAACAGTAACAAAGGTAAAGACAGCAAAAGAAATGTTTTTGTATTTTGTAGTGATTGTAACAGTAGCAACGGAAAAGTAAATAAGCGAGAACTAGTATATGGAAAACTCGTAGGCACAAGATTAGTGATGGATAATTATGTCGGATGCGGTTCGTCATGTAACAGTCATAACATAGGGTGACGCAGAACTAGCTCCAGTTCATCAATGTAATGTAGGTATGTATTCCGTATATAGTCATACTTGCTAATGGAAAAGAACATGCATGACATGTTTTGTCCTACCCTCCCGTGGCAGCGGGGTCCTATTGGAAAATAAGGGATATTAAGGCCTCCTTTTAATAGAGAACCGGAACAAAGCATTAGCACATAGTGAATACATGAACTCCTCAAACTATGGTCATCACCGGGAGTGGTCCCGATTATTGTCACTTCGGGGTTGCCGGATCATAACACATAGTAGGTGACTATAGACTTGCAAGATAGGATCAAGAACACACATATATTCATGAAAACATAATAGGTTCAGATCTGAAATCATGGCACTCGGGCCCTAGTGACAAGCATTAAGCATAGCAAAGTCATAGCAACATCAATCTCGGAACATAATGGATATTAGGGATCAAACCCTAACAAAACTAACTCGATTACATGATAAATCTCATCCAACCCATCATCGTCCAGCAAGCCTACGATGGAATTACTCACGCACGGCGGTGAGCATCATGAAATTGGTGATGGAGGATGGTTGATGATGACGACGGCGACGAATCCCCCTCTCCGGAGCCCCGAACGGACTCCAGATCAGCCCTTCCGAGAGAGATTAGGGCTTGGCGACGGCTCCGCATTGTAAAACACGATGATTTATTTTCTCTGATTTTTCTCTCCTCGAAAGCCAATATATGGAGTTGGAGTTGGCGTCGGAGGGCCACCAGGGGGCCCACGAGGTAGGGGGCGCGCCCAAGGGGGCACCCCCACCCTCGTGGACAGGGTATGGGCTTCATCTTTGGCGAGGATTTTTTATTATTTTTTCTAAGGTGTTCCGTGGAGTTTCAGGTCATTCCAAGAACTTTTATTTTCTGCACATAAAACAACATCATGGCAATTCTGCTGAAAACAGCGTCAGTCCGGGTTAGTTCCATTCAAATCATACAAGTTAGAGTCCAAAACAAGGGCAAAAGTGTTTGGAAAAGTAGATACAACGGAGACGTATCAGAGCACAGGAGCAAATCTTTGATTCTGGCTATATTTTCAGGTTGTGAAGCAAGTGTATTTTATAATGCTTCAAAAATCCTGATAAATTACCAGATCATTCTTATACCCATAAAACTTCCCTCCACACAATTTGGCATCATCTCAATGAGCCATTTGACCACCATAATTATTCCAAGTTTCTGTCCAAAGGAGATGTTTGTGAAGCAAGTACTAGTTTGGCTTTGCCAACTGGTATGAGACTTTTTGAGCATCTTCATAAGCTCAAGTGGCATCACCATTTGAGTGCATCATCCTAAACTAGTTTCTGGACCATTTTGGTCAGTTGTGAACCAATTGCAATAAATCTTGGTCCATTTCTTCCCAAACTCCCCAGGACTATAGTCCTTCCTAGCCTAAACACCCCAGACATAACACTTGACACATAGCAGCTCCCTGTTGATCACATTGAGCTGATAAAGTTTACTGTAGTAAACTTCAGAGCTCACTAAACCCTTTAACCATAGCCGTTTTCACCAAGCTACCACCGTAGTTGAAGCCACCCTTCGAAGGACTTACCACTAGACAACATTTTCCAGCCATTTGGCTCTTCTTCATGCCAGTCTGCGCGGTGACCACCGCTTTGGCGTGCAATGGCCGCGCCCAGAGCGTCTTCTTTCTTGGGCCCCTCCCCCTCTCGCCGTCTTCGCGATCGTGAGCATGTCCCTTGGCTTCCTCTCATCGTCGTTGTTCCCCTGGACCCCTCTCCCCATCCGTCCGCTTCCTCACCGATGCTCGCAGCCAAGCGCCCACGAGAGCACAATGCACCGACCGTCGTCTTCCCCCTCGGGCGCATCCTCCCTACACTCCCATGGCATTCTCCTCCCCGTGAGACTCCCCATGTGCCTCCTGCGTCGTCTACCTCCAAGCTTACAAGCGTGGGCACGCATCCGCGGCGGTGCCAGCTCGGCCACCTCGCCCCACGGCTATATAAGCCCACCCCGAGGCCTCTCGACCTCACCACTGGTCTCGCCTCTCTCCCAGCTCCCTCCCCATCCACTCGCTCGAGCTCCAGGAGCTCTCTGTCCCCCCCCATCGCCGCCATGGCCGCCGCGGTGCTCCGCCTAGATTTCGGTGAGCCGCGCCTCCTCTCCCTGTTCCAACACCACTAGTAGATCCCCACCACTCCAGCGACCATCCCCAGGTCCTCTCCCCTCGCCGGAGCTCCATTTGTCACGAGCCCAACTCCACCCGAAGCCCTCCTCCACCCTGTCCCAGGCCCCGCCTCTCCCGGTGATCCTTGACGGCCGTGACTTGTCTGGATGTATCCGCCTAGTCGCGCTGATCACGCCGGTAGGTCGCACGCCGCGGGAGGTGGCCGGAGCCGCCGGCAAGCCTCGCCGGAGCTTGCCCCGTCCTCTGCTCCGTCGGGCGAGCGCGAGGAGAAGAAGGAGACGGCGCCCCTCCCTGCCAGCTGGCCACGGGCCCCGCCAGTCAGTGGCTGTGGTGTTGACCCCGCCCGATCCAGCTGGATAAGTGGCGGGACCCACCTATAAGCCACACGTGTTGACCAGCCCCCGCCATGTCAGATAAGTGAAAGCGCATTTCCGTTTTATGTTTTCGCTAACCGAAAGCATATTTCTAACTTTGCGTTTCTGCCTTATCCACTCATGGACTTGTTTGCGATGAAATTTTTACGGAAAAGTCCATGAATTTCAACCCTCCATAACTTTTTAATCGTAGCTCCAAATGAGGTGAATCCAAAGCCTACTTCTTCGTTTTATCGGGCCCGTTATGTTGCTTTCACTTTCACCATGGTTTGACATTGTGAAAATGACCATTTTGCCCCTGCCCTTAATCAGCCCCCTCCGAGAGAGAACGATTTCCGGCGATTCTTTCCGCGAGTTTCTCGCACTTTCTTCCGGTGATTTCTTCCACCCCAGGCAAGCCACACCCTCCATTTGCCTCACTGTAATGCAGTGACATGGGTTAACTTATTTGAACTTGTTTAAAATATTGCTTTAGCTACATGACACTGTGCATGGCATTTTATCGGAGTATTATTTTGATCCTGTTGATGCCATGCTATTGTTTGGATTACTAGGAGTTATGCTTGAAATTGGTGAGTATCATGTTGCCATTGGAGTATTAGTGGCTGGTATTATGATTATTTCCATGGTGATATCTGTGATTATGTTTGGAATATTACTTTGGATATCATGCTACCTTTGGATTATTAGTGGTTAGTATGATGATTTTCATGATGCTAGTTGATGTTCTTGTAACGCCCCGGATTCGATGCGCCAGGTGTCCGCCAGTTATTCACTGTTGTTGCCATGTCATTTGCTTGTGTGGTTGCATTTTATCATGTCATCATGTGCATCTCATTTTGCATACGTGTTCGTCTCATGCATCCGAGCATTTTCCCCGTTGTCCGTTTTGCAATCCGGCACTCCTATGTCCTCCGGCGTCCCCCTTTTGTCTCTTGTTGTGAGCGGGTGTTAAACATTCTTAGAATGGCCCGAGGTTTGTCAAGCGACCTTGGTATAGCACCGGTAGACTGCCTGTCAAGTTTCGTGCCATTTGAAGGTCGTTTGATACTCCAACGGTTAACCGGGTAACCACAAAGGCCTCTTTTGTGTGCAGCCCAACACCCCTGCCAAAGTGGACCAAAGCCCAGCAAACTCCCCTCCATGCTCTCGGTCGTTCGATCACGATCGCGTGGCCGAAAACCGCTCCTCATGTGGACTCTCCTAACTCCCTCTACCTATAAATATGTGCATCTCCCTCGAAATCCCGGTCTAACCCTAGCGTCTTCCTCCTCGCGCTGCCGGACATGTCCATCCGCATCGGACATGTCCGCCGGACATGTCGCTCCGGCCAATGGCGCGCTGCCACGTCACCCCGCCGCCGCTCCCCTCCACTCGCGTTGCGCCACATCACCGCCGCCAGCGCCCAACCTCGCCGCCGCCGCCCGGGGCCCAGATCCGGCCCGCCCCGGGTCGGTCCGGGCCTCGCCGGGCTCGCTCGCCTTTGCCGCCGTCCCGGCCAAGCGCC
>NC_041389.1:359807822-359845522 GCF_002162155.2 Triticum dicoccoides
ACCCTCCTCTGTCCGGCCCCGCTCAGCCGCCGAGGGCTCCGCCCAGCGCCTCGCCGGTTCCCGTGCCGCTGACCCCGCACCGGCACCTCCCCGGCCACCCCAAGCCGTCCCTACCCCGCACCGGCGCAGCCGCGTCGCCCTCAAGCTCCGTCGGGCCTCGCCGCGACCGGATCCGGCCGGGCCCCTCCTCCGGCCACCTCCTCCCTGAACTCCGCGAAGCTTCCGACAAACCTCGTGGAACGCGCCAGATCCAGATCCGAACGAACCCTAAGGTTGACCCCATTTTTGCCTGTCCCTGAGATTTTTGACATTATAATGCCATGTCCATCGCATCATAACTCCATGCATACTGGTTCGTTTCGTGCGTGTAATATGTCAAATTGTTCGACTCGACGAGTACTTCATTTCATTCCATTGCATCATTTTCATTTGAGCTCATCTTGATGCCCGAAATGCTGTTGGAAGAGTGCATGTTGATGTTGATCTGCTGAAACTGTTATAACATGCTCATTTGTCATTTTTGCCATGTTTGATGTGTGCATCCTATGAGGTTGACATCTACATGTGTTTTGATCTATGCTATGCCATCTTTCCAGAGGTGCAATCCATGTATTTTTGTGACTTGTGTACTGAGTGCATCAAGCTTGTTAAGTAGGGTACTTGATGTTGCTGTTTTGCTGACTGATTCTGTTATATTTTGTTGCTATGTAAACCTGCTGCTACAAGTCATTTCGTGCATTATTCTGGAGATGTTCACTAAGGATGTTTTGTTATAAATGTCTTGCTCTATCCATTCATGCCCCTGGTTGCAATTATAGCCTGCCGAGGAACATGTTGTTATCTTGCTCCAAAGTTTGCTAAATAATGTTGCTGTCAACCTGTTAACATGAAGTTCAGTTTTGGCCATGTGCTTTTCTAGTGATCCATGCACCCTATGAACTTTCTATTGCCATGCTTAGCTTCATAAACATGCCGTCTTACTGTTGGTTGCCTTGTCATGCCATGTATTGCTCTGTGGTGAGTGGTTCAAGCTCACCAACATGCCTACTTATTGTTGTTCCTGCCATGTATGAATCTGTAATATAACTTGCCATGTTTACATGGGTGCCATCATATCTTCTGATCCTTTTTGGCTCATGGTCAGTAAGGGACTTTTGTTATATGCAATTAGTAGATTCATGCCATGCCTTTGTTTGCCTTGTTAACTTCCTGTAACATGTCGTTTGATAGCTCTAAACATTGCAACCTGATGTTATTTCTGCTAAGCCTGAAACTGTTATTATTTGCAATCTTTCCATGTCTTTTTAAGCATGATCTATTGATTTCTGGAGATAGCTCAGTGTTCATGTTTTGTCATGCTTTACCTGTACTTCATGCCCATGGCTTTTGTTCTTACGTTGAGATGCTGTAGCATGTTGTTTTGATGCTTGCAATATGCCTAGTTGCTGTTTTGGACAGATTGTTGCTATAATTTGTATAGAGTGTATGTGTTGAACCGTTTCTCCGTTTTGAGTGTGCTATATATGAAACTTGCTTAGAATTGCATGTAGTTTCATATTATCTTGATGCATCCTTGTTTTGGTGTGTTTGCTTGATGTTTGGGTGCATTTTGGATCAATGCCATGTTTAACTTGTTTTGGTCATATCTTCTAGGCCATAGCTCCGAATCTAATGAACTTCATATGTAACTTGACTAGAATTTCATGTAGATCATCTTGGTGCATCTTAACTTGCTGTTTAAGAACTTGAACATAAGGTTTATTCAGATCTGGACCATTTTCTAAATTTGAATATGAGGACTTACCAGAATTGTTATATGTTGTTTTTGGCCTCATTTAAACTTGCCTTGATGTGTTGTTCTTGTTTGCATCATCTCTTGCCATGAGTAGCCTCATCCAGCTTTTCCACGCATCATGCTTGGTTGTGCATCATGTCTTGTCTATGTGTGGTGTGTTTACCATGTGGTGTGCTTTTTCTCGATAGTTCCCATTTCATTGCGATCGTGAGGTGCGTTCGTCTACGTGTGGTTCGTCTTCGTGGCTTCATCTTCTTCATGGACTCGTTCTTCTTCCTAGCTGGATTTTAGGCAAGATGACCGCTACCCTGGATCTCACTACTATCATTGCTATGCTAGTTGCTTCATTCTATCGCTATGTTGTGTTACCTATCATTTGCTCTTCAAGCCTCCCAAATTGCCATGAACCTCTAACCTTTGACACCCTTCCTAGCAAACCATTGCTTGGCTATGTTATCGCTATGCTCAGCCCTCTTATAGTGTTGCTAGTTGCAGGTGAAGTTGAAGATTTCTCCATGGTGGACAGGATTTTGGTTAGGATATCACAATATCTCGTATATTATTAATGCATCTATATATTTGGTAAAGGGTGGAAGGCTCGGCCTTATGCCTGGTGTTTTGTTCCACTCTTGCCGCCCTAGTTTCCGTCATACCGGTGTTATGTTCCTGGATTTTGCATTCCTAACGCGGTCGGGTGATTTATGGGACCCCCTTGACAGTTCGCTTTGAATAAAACTCCTCCAGCAAGGCCCAACCTTGGTTTTACCATTTGCCTCATCACGACCTATACCTTTCCCTTGGGTCGGCCAACCTGAGGGTCATCTTTATTTTAGCCCCCCCAGGCCAGTGCTTCTCTAAGTGCTGGTCTGAACCGGGCAGACTGCGGGGCCCCCTCGGGGCAACTCGAGGTCTGGTTTTACTCGTAGGCTGACCTATCCGGTGTTGCCCTGCGAGCAAGATATGTGCAGCTCCTATCGGGATTGTCGGCGCATCGGGCGGCTTTGCTGTTCTTGTTTTACCATTGTTGAAATGTCTTGTAAACCGGGATTCCGAGACTGATCGGGTCTTCCTGGGAGAAGGAATGTCCTTCATTGATCGCGAGAGCTTATCATGGGCTTAGTTCGGACACCCCTGCAGGGTATAAACTTTCGAGAGCCGTGCCCGCGGTTATGTGGCAGATGGGAATTTGTTAATGTCCGGTTGTAGATAACTTGACACCAGATCCGAATTAAAAGGCATCAACCGCGTGTGTAGCCGTGATGGTCTCTTCTCGGCGGAGTCCAGGAAGTGAACACGGTTTCTATGTTATGATTGACGTAAGTAGGAGTTCAGGATCACCTCTTGATCATTGCTAGTTGACGACCGTTCCTTTGATCCTCTTCTCGCTCTCATTTGCGTATGTTAGCCACCACATTATGCTTAGTCACTGCTGCAACCTCACCACTTTACCCCTTCCTTTCCCATTAAGCTTTGCTAGTTTTGATACCCATGGTAATGGGATTGGTGAGTCCTCGTGGCTCACAGATTACTACAACAACAGTTGCAGGTGCAGGTTATGCGATGGTCATGACGCGAGAGCGATGTTTACTTGTTTTGGAGTTCTTCTTCTGCTTCTTCTTTGATTAGGGGATAGGTTCCAGGTCGGCAGCCTGGGCTAGCATGGTGGATGTCGTTTGAGTTTCTGTTTGTGTTTCATCCATAGTCGGATGGTGCTCTTATGTAAGATGATGTTGTATTCGTGTGGCATTGTTTGCCTCTTGTATGTATCCCCATCTATTATGTAATGTTGATGTAATGATATCCACCTTGCAAAAGCGTTCCAATATGCGGGTCTATCCTTGGTGGGACTTTCGAGTTCCTTTTGGATAGGGTCGCATATTGGGCGTGACATTTTTGTTGCTTTGGAGTATTATTTTCGGAGATGATGTTTACATGTGGATCTTAGTTGGATAGCTTGTTCTTGCATATTGGAGTAGTACTATTATTGTGGTCAGATTCATCATGATAGTAGTGTTGTGCTACCCTTGGAGTATTTTGAGATGATGATATTATGCTTGGATTAGTTGTTGGATATTGCTATGACTTGGATTATAGTTTGATAGTTGACATCGGAGTATCCGTTATCATGGTTATATTTTTGGGGATAAATTCCGTCATTAATTTGGTCAGGTGCCGCCGAACCGGACTTTTCCAGTGCAACCACATTTTCCGGTATGGGATGGCCCTAATGCGGTCTATTGTCGTGCCTCTCACCGGTGCGTCCAACTAGGGAAGGTTATGGGCGTCCTGTACCCTAGCCCGGTAAGCAGGCATAACCTTGTGAGCCCGTTGTTATGTTTTTGCGTGCGGGTCCCAATGTGGATCGGGCCACGACGATGGTCGTTGTGTCTTGTGGTAGACACGGGGCCACCCATGGTTTGGCCCAGAGGGGAGTGAGTCGGAGTGGCCGGGAGAGTATCAGGGCAGTAGAACGGTTTTGTCGGAACGCCATTGGTCCACCCAAATGGGAGTGCGAGGCCATGGGTTCTGTAGTGTGGGTACAGTGCGCTACCTCTGCAGAGTGTTTGTTTAAACTATCGATAGCCGCGTCCTCGGTCGTGGGCATGGGTTCGTACTAGGTCACATCGTTCGATCAACACTCACATGACGGAATGACTTATAGGTGATGGATATGTGGATGTTTGGAGTAGTACAGATTGGCCAAGTATTGGTCGTGGTTGTGATCGCCATAAGGATCACATGCCATTTATTTTTCATGGTTGTGATCGCCGTAAGGATCACGGGCCATTTATTGGTCGTGGTTGTGATCGTTGTAAGGATCACGGGCCATATATTGGTCGTGGTTGTGATCGCCGTAAGGATCACGGTTTGAGAGATGCTGATTCATCAGTATTGTAGTAGTTTCATATCATGCTTAGGAGTTGCTGTTGTATCATGGTAGCTGTTTATTTAATTAACCTTCTTAATGCTATGTTATTGTCTTGCCTTGATGTTTTTGGTTGTTGTGAGCTTGCAAGTACATTCAATGTACTGACCTGGCGTGTCATGCCAGATTGCAGGTGATGCCGTGATTGCTTGATTGCTTGTCGTGGTTTCCGTTCGTGCGAGCTAGATCGTGTCCCAGCCAGAGTCCCTGCGGAGTGGAGTTCACCACCTTTGTCGTTGTTCCGCTGCTAGAAGATTTCCGCTGCTACGAGTTGTTCCGCTGCTAGCATAGAGCAAGTCTAGAACCGCAGGCGTAGTGTCGCCTTGCTGATGCGAACCTTGTAAAATCAGACCCTTGTATTATTATTCTTGTAACAAGAGCTTATTTGTTCTATGTCAAGCAGTGCCGTATTCCAGAAGACTTCTCCTCGATCTCTGGGTTGGAATACGGGGCGTTCCGGTTTCTCTGAGCCGGGGTGCCACAACTTGTGTGCACAAGGAGGGTAATTTTGTTTGATATGAAGACGTACTGATTTTGAAATGAAGACGTGAGTTCATCGTTTCGCCTCTAAATTTTCCCACATGAAGCAATCACCATTATACCACGGGTTTGATTTGCTAGCACGTTTCAGGTCTCGTGTGCTATATTTAAGACACTTTTTGGCATTTACCGTGCATTTTTGCATTTAAATCAAATCCTAGCCGGACTACATTTCCTGTTGAAAGGGATGAGGATTGCTATTCAATCTGGAAACATCCAACAGTGCAGACGTACGATCCATGGGATTTAGGTTCTAGCCAATCAGAATGCACGACTCAGATCGCGCACGCAGCAAGGGGGGCATCGGCCATGGTTTGGTTGGCACACGTATTTCGTGAGTGAACCGTGTGCTATTTGGAAACATTTACATGAACGAACAACATATTTTCGTTTGAATGAAAACAAGAGTTCATCGTTCGGCCTCCAAATTGTTTTCCACTATAATAAATCATCATTGTACCCTATTTTTCGATTTTCTCGTGCATTTGAGGTATCGTTTGCTATACTCTCAACTACACATGGGTGATAGCTAGCAAGATCACTTGTTTGTAGCTTTGGGAGTTTTCATTCATTGTTTGAGAAACGGGAAAAAGTTCAAACAGTTCAGCCGCAGGGTGCGGCCAGAGGCATAAGCCTTGTTGGTATTCTAATTACAGGAAATGCATATAGAGTCCAGAAATAACGAAAATCGATGTGTCACTATGGCGTGCTCTCAGGATCACATGGATTTGTTTTGGTAAAGATGGCACAAGTTTTGATGCTCACACCTTCTAAATCAGAGCATCTCACAAGAAGGATCATAGTTTCCAAAAGGAGATTCGGCACTTTGGACTACAACCGTTGGTGACTACATCATTCCGCCTTGAATTTTTTCACGGTAAACAATCACGTATATACCCTATGTTTGATTTTCTGGCCCATTTCAGGTCTCGTTGCTATATTTAAGTCAATTTTTTTGCACTTACCTTGCATTTAGTGCCTATAATTAAATTGAAAACCGTTCTACAACTACATCTGGGTTTTAGATAGCAAAGAAAGTGTACAAATCATTTGTGTGTCGCTTTGCGAGTTTTCGTCCATTGTTTGAGAAACAGGGAGAAGTTTCAATTTCGGTCACGAGGTGCGGCCACCGGCATAGGCCTAGTTGGTATTTTAATTACTGGGAATTCAGATGGAGTCCAGACATCATCAAAATCGGTGTGTGCCCGTGGCGTGCTCTCACGGCCCCGAGGAAAAAATTTGGTAAAGTTTGGCACAAATCGGAGCATCTCACATGAAGCACCATGGTTTCCAAAAGGAGACGTGTCAATTCAAACTCCAATGGTCGGTGACTTCATCATTCGGCCTCATAAAAATTTCCATGGTACGCAATCACCATTTACCATGGTTCTAACGCATTTCAGACATTTTTTGAATTTAGCGTGCAATTTCTGGATGTAAATAAAATCAAAACCAGAACTGCGTGCGATGTCGAAAGGGATGAGGAACGTCGTTCGATCAAGGAGAATCCAATGGTGCAGACATACGATCCGTGGGGTTTGGGTTCTAGCTAATCAGAACACATGACTCAGATCGCGCGCGTGGCAAGGGAGCATCCGCCATGGTTTAGTGGACACACAACTTTCATGAGTGAACCTTGTGCTATTTGAAAACATTTACTTTACCTAACAGCATATTTTCGTTTGAATGAAAACATGAGTTCATCACTTCTTCTCCAATTTTTTTCCATGGTAAGAAATCATGATTGTACCCTATGGTTCGATTTTCTGGTACATTTTACCAAGCGGCAGGCCTGGCTAGCAATCTCAAACTTTGAATATGCAAAAAAAAGATGTTGTTTCTATATATATAGTCGCAACTAAACATGGGTGTTAGCAAGATCATTTGTGTGTCGCTTTGCAAGTTTTCATTCATTGTCCAAGAAAGCTGAAAAAACTTCAAACAGTTCGGCCGCAGGGTGCGACCAGAGGCGCAGGCCTTGTTGGTATTTTAATTTCAGGAAATGCATATAGAGTCCGAAAATACAAAAATCACTATGTCACTGTGGCGTGCTCTCAAGATTGCATGGAAAAAATTTGGTAAAGTTTGGCACAAGTTTTTGTGCTCACACCTTCCATACCGGAGCATCTCATAAGAAGGATCATAGTTTCCAAAAGGAGACACAACAGGTTGGACTCCAAATCGTCAGTTACTACATCGTTCTGCCTCCAAGAAATCATGGTAAACAATCGCGAATATACCCTTGGTTTGATTTTCCAGCCCATTTCAGGTCTCATCTCCTATGTTTAAGTCATTCTTTGCACTTACCTTGCATTTTAGTGCATATAAAGTCAAAAACCCTACTACAACTACATGTGGGTGTTTTAGTTAGGCTATACTTAGGCTACTCATAGTGGAGAGTATCATATACTAGTATCATGCATATATATGATACTAGTGTATGATACTACCTTTAATTATAGTGCATAGTATAATAGAGTAGTATCATAGATGATCGTATTTATTGCCATGCATGACACAAATTAGCATCACATTTAACATGATATGGTATCTACCTATATGTTACTCTAACCCTCTCTATCTCTTAATTCTTTGCCACATCAGCATACTTGCTATTTCCGAGTGCATGATATCGGCTATGATACCACCACTATGGCCAGCCTTATAGTGGGGAGTATCATATACTATAGTATCATGCATATGATAGTAGTGTATGATACTACGTACATACCTTCATAGTGCATAGTATCATCGAGTAGAATCATAGATGACTGTATTTATGGCCATGCATGACACAAAGTAGTATAGCATTTATTATGTTACGGTATCTACCTATGTTACTCTAACCCACTCTCCCTTATTTAATTCTTTGCCACATCATCATATTTGCTATTCTTGAGTGCATGATATTGGCTATGATACCCCCACTAGGGCCACCCTTAGCAAAGAAGGTGTGCAAATCATTTGTGCATCACTTTGCGAGTTTTCATCCGTTTGTCCGGGAAGCGGGGAGAAGTTTCAAACATTTCGGCCGCAAGGTGCGGCCACTGGCGTAGGCCTAGTTGCACTAAAAAAATACACTTCCATGATGATACGTGTATATCACAGTAGGTTACGTTTTCTGTCATGTATGTACATCCATGACGATTTTATGATCGAATCAAGATAGTCATACATCTGCTGTCATAGAAGTGTTCCGTGACATTACCAAAATTATCATCACGGAAGTGTCCACTTCCATGATGATAAATCACGCATCATGGAAGTGCTTTTGTCAAGGGTGACCGACACGTGGCATCCATCATAACTGGTCGCTGTTAAGCTATCGGGTTCGGTTTTGGATCCGATAACCCACTAACAGCCACAGCCAATGGGGATTTTCCACGTGTAAAATTATCATTGGCTGGAGAAAACACGTGTTGGCTCATCGTTGGGATAGATGTCATCAACTCATTGGACCGAAGGCACCTATGATACGTCGACACATGGCACAACCGAATAGAGGCCCATTCCTGTGAAAAGGCCGACCCGTTTGACTTGGTCAAAAGGTAGCGGGCCGGCCCATGAAAAGCCTATTAACGGCATGTTCGCATATAGCCCATTTACAGCCCGCTAACCTAGGGCCCGTTACAGCCAATCCGAATTAGGCCCAGTAGCGTCATCTAGGCCGTCCAATATGATTCCAGCCTGTTTTAACTTCCAGCCCATGTAGGGCCCATGACGTCTTTCGGCCCATATGAGGCCCTTTGTAACTCTTGGCCCATTAACGGCCTGTGGTGATTCTGGCCCGTAACGAACAGTGTATCACTTTATACCCATTAACGGCCCATTATTCCATTGGGCCGTTTCTTGACCATGTTATCTTTCGGCCTTCTCAGGGCCCATTTATTCTTGGGCTCATTGAGGGAGTTCGGGATTAGGGGGTATCCGGACAGCCGGACTATATACTTTGGTCGGACTAATGGACCATGAAGATACAAGACTCAAGACTTCGTCCCGTGTCCGAATGGGACTCTCCTTTGCGTGGAATACAAGCTTGGTGATTCGGATGTTAGATCTCCTTCTCTGTAACCGACTCTGTGTAAACCCTAGCACCCTCTGGTGTCTATATAAGCCGGAGGGTTTCGTCCGTGTAGGGACAATCATAATCATCATAGGCTAGCTTCTAGGGTTTAGCCTCTACGATCTCGTGGTAAATCAACTCTTTTAATACTCATATCATCAAGATCAATCAAGCAGGAAGTAGGTCTTTACCTCCATCGAGAGGGCCTGAACCTGGGTAAAACATCATGCCCCTTGCCTCCTGTTACCATTAGCCTTAGACGCACAGATCGGGACCCCCTACCCGAGATCCGCTGGTTTTGACACCGACATTAGTGCTTTCATTGAGAGCTCCTCTATGTCGTTGATGCAAGGCTCGATGGCTCCTTCAATCATCAACAACAATGTTGTAACACCCACGATGCGGCTATATCTCCCACGTGTCGGAGCACGACTTAGAGGCATAACCGCATTGTGGTTTTGTCGCAAGAAGGGTCATCTTCACACAATCCCATGTAATGAACAAGACTGGGATAAAGAGTTGGCTTACAATCGCCACTTCACACAAGTAGTTAAATAAATAATACATCATTCAGAGTACACACATAGTCCGACTACGAACGAAGCCAAAAGAAAAGAAGATAACCCAACTGCTAGATCCCCGATCGTCCCAATTGGGCTCCACTACTGATCAACATGAAACGAAACACAACAATGACCAAGATCTTCGTTGAGCTCCCATCTGAGCTTGGTTGCATCATCTGCACTAGTATCATCGGCACCTGCAACTGTTGTGATAGTATCTGGTGAGTCACGAGGACTCAGCAATCTCAAAACCATCGAGATCAAGACAATTTAAGCTTATGGGTAGGAAGTGGTAATGAGGTGGAATTGCAGCAAGCACTAAGCAAATATGGTGGCTAACATACGCAAATAAGAGCGAGAAGAGAAGCAACGGAACGACCGAGAAGCTAGAAATGATCAAGAAGTGATCCTGAAACTGCTTACGCACAATCATAACACCAAGACCGTGTTCACTTCCCGGACTCCGCCGAAAAGAGACCATCACGGCTACACATGCGGTTGATGCATTTTAGTTAAGTCAAGTGTCAAGTTCTCTACAACCGGATATTAACAAATTCCCATCTGCCACATAACCGCGGGCATGGCTCTCGAAAGTTTATACCCTGCAGGGGTGTCCCAGCTTAGCCATCACAAGCTCTCATGGTCAACGAAGGATATTCCTTCTCCCAGGAAGACCCGACCAGTCTCGGAATCCCGGTTTACAAGACATTTCGAGAATGGTATAACAAGACCAGCAAGACCACCCGACTGTGCCGACAAATCCTGATAGGAGCTGCACATATCTCGTTCTTAGGGCACAACGGATAAGCAATCCGTACAACTAAAACCAGACCTCAAGTTTCCTTGAGGGGGCGCTGCAAAGGGCTCTAGTTTGGACCAACACTCAGAGGAGCACTGGCCCGGGGGGCTTAAAAGAAAGATGACACTTGAGTCTGCAGAACCCAAGGGAAAAAGGCTTAGGTGGCAAATGTTAAAACCAATATTGGGCCTTGCTAGAGGAGTTTTATTCAAAGCTGTCGGCGTTCTGGGAATGGGGGTCCCCAAACTTGCCTGCCTGCGGCCTGCAGCATGGCTCAAAGAAGGCCCAGTACAGCCCATCTTCATCAACACAAGCTCCAGACCCTCGCGAGGGGCCAAGCCTCACGGGGCGGACGACAAGGAGCTTCCTCAGGCACAGTCTCGTCAGGCTGGCTCACGAGGAGGCGGAGAGTTCAAGGCAGGGTACCTCGCGAGGTGCCCATGACGCAAGCCATGACGACCAAGGGCGCCAGTCGGGCGCTAGCCCGCGCAGTGTCCTCCTTTCCTCTTTGGTGCAAAGGGAGCAAGCGCAGGCGAGAGCATCAAGCAAAGGCGTCCATTTCGGTGCAACAAGACCAAGACCAGCCCAACGGCCGGAAGGAAGTCATTGTGGAGCCCAAGCCGGCGTCACCACCAGAGCCTTTGACAGGCGAGGACCAACTTTAGTCAGGATAAGTGTACCCGCTGTTCCCCTTCAAAATGGCCAATTGTTTGCGCCCTTCCCGCTCAATATTTGGGAAGAGGCCTAGGGTCTCTGCCTATAAATAGGGCTAGCCACCCACAGGGTAGGGGCATCGAAAGAACAAGGATAGAAAGATACAGAGAGAGAGAGAGGTGACTGAACTCCCCCTAGCAGTTCATCGCGCCAGCCAAGAACAGACCCTCGCGAGGCTGTTCTTCCATTGTACTGTTCCTCATATGCCCAAGAGGCAATCCACCACACCACACACTGGAGTAGGGTATTACACCACAATGGTAGCCTGAACCAGTATAAATCTTATGTCTCTTGTGCTGTTCTGTTTAGTAGTTTAGGCCCTAGCGATTCGGTGAGGAGCGAGCCGGTAGAGGGTTGAATCTCCGCGTGCACCCCAGCGTTCGAACCTCAAGGGTCTGCCGGAACCCAAAATCCGACATTTGGCGCGGCAGGTAGGGGTGTGCTGGGATCCACCTTCCGCCGCTCCGCGCCCCGTCGCATCGTCATCACCATGTCCGGCGACCAGGCGGGCAACCCAGATCCCTGGGCGGCTTGGCCCGCCCGCGCAGATCCGCTTGCCCCGGGCGACCCCATGCCCCAGGCAGCTCGCGGTCCGTAGAATGCTGCGGACCGTGGGCGACGTGGACAGGCTTCGACGGCTCTAACACCGCGACAGACGCGGTCGGTAGCAAGAGCCTCCAACCGCGCCACGGCCACGGCGCCATACACCCGCCGGGAGCAGGCGAACTCAAGGGCCGCACTCATGGTAGCCAGAGAGCTGCTGCAGTGCAGGCTGATGGAGGGCGGCCACGACGTGTTGCTGGAACGGGTGGCGGAGCTCCTGGGCTACGCCGCCTCGGGGGCTCACCCCTTCTGCACCCAGCTCCCGCCCCTGGCTCAGGGCGGCCCGCGCAGGGGCCCCGCGCGCAACCGCGGGCCCCACGACTACTCCAACACCAGCGAAGCTGTCGACACCGAACCGACGGCAGCGCTGACTCCGCTCCCCGCCAGCGAAGAAGGACCCGTCGCGACCCACGGCCCCAGCGGGCCACCGCGCTACCACCCCCAAGTAGGCGCGTCTGGCAGAGCTGCATGGCGCGCGGAGCCCTATGGCGCGGCCTTCGGGATAACGGCCCCAGATGAGTATGTACCCCACATGATGGATCAAGGGCACCCGCGCGAAGGCGAACAGGGCTCACTCCTCAGCCCGACCTGGGGGGACGAGGCGCTAGAAGCTGAGCTCTTCCAGGAACCCAGGGACAGCCCCACCGGCCATGCTGGAAGCGACGATTATCGGGTACCACTAATCCCTCAGGAGCAGGCATACACTAATCATGGGTCACAGGAGGTGCAGGTCACCACAGCAAGCAACTGCCCCACTCCAGCGGCCTCTTACCCCTCAGGAGGAGGGCGTCGGGGACTGCAGGAGAGGGGCCGAGATCCGGCATCACCACCGTGGCGTTCGGAGCAAGGCGTTCCCAGGAGGTAGGCCCTCCGCTGGGGAGGTGCCTTAGGGCCTGCCCCTGGCGAAGGACCCGTGGTCGTCGTTGATGGCACTAGAGTGTGGCGCAAGGCGGGGCCCTCGTCAGGCGATATGAAGCAAGGCCAGTACCTGTGAAGAAGGCCCAGTGCCTGTGAAGCTCGCCGCCCCGTGACACTCTCACGTAATAATGAGTGGGGCTCTACACGCCCCGGAGTCTCAGGGGTGCCGGCCTCAGGCCCTGGGGCTCCCTCCCATGCCCAGTGGCAGCACTTAGCTCCGCGCTGGTGAGAAGACGTCCAAGACTAGACTAGGTGCCGGACGTGGCCTTTTTCTGCTTTCATTGCTTTTCTCTTGGCTGTAGCTTTCCCCCGCTGGATTTAAGTTGGACTCGAATTTGAGATTTGTGTGTGTTTGGGGAAGGGTTGCTTAGTCTCGTTCGAGCAATCTCTCACATTTCGGTTACGACATCACCTCAGCTGCCTCCCCTCGCGAGCCCCTCGCGAGCCGGGTGTGGCCAAGCTTGCGTGCAGCCCAGACTGCCGCTGACGTACCCTCTCAGGAGGTTTTTCACTTCAGATCCCACGGATTCAATCAGGAGGCGTGCGGGGCGCCACGGCCTCCAGCGAGTTATCTCGAGGCCCACTCGAGGCAAAGGTAAACTAGTCAGCAGGCTCGTCACATGGCCAACCGCTTGGCACGGGCATGTGAGCGAAGTAGCATTCTCTAGTACGCTGAACATAAGTTTTACATGAGGGGCCCCCCTCCCCAAAATTCTCTTACAACTATCGGGAAAAAAGCCGAGTTCTATTCATGCAGGATAAGGAAACAGGAACAACGCGCTGTCAGTCAGACAAATCCCCCAATGCATCCTCAGGAGCGCCGCTCGAGCTGTCACTGGCGCCGCAGGCCTCGCCATCGCCCTCTGCATTGTCGCCAGCGGCGTAAGGGCCGTTCACCACGCCGCCCTCGTCGGCGGCCACAATCACTCCATCGTTGTCTGAAGCGAAGGCCCTGACAAGGGCGTCCACGTTGTCTTCCACCCAATACGCCAGGTCGTCTCGGACGGCCTGAGGGACTGGGGCGATGGCAGCGTCAAAATCAAAATGAGGATCCATGTTCCGGAGATGGCTGAAGACGCGGGAAAAGGCATGCTCGAGCAGGGTCCGGCTCCTCTCCTCCACCAACCTGTTGGAGCGAACCGACCGCGCCTCCAGCTGTGTCACGATGTCGGTGAAGAACTGAAGGTTGTCGGCGTAGTTAATGGCACGCGGCTCGCCGACGGCCGCCTCGCAGATGTTACCCAAGGCCGTGTTGGCCCTCTCTCGAAGCGTGGAGAGCATGGGGGCGTGCTCATGCTCCAAGAGCTGACGCATCTCGTCCGCGTTTTGGCGAGCGACGGACTCAGCCTCAACCACCTGTTGGCGAAGAAGAAGCACCTCGGCATGGGAAGTAGCTGACTCCCCCTGCGCCGCCTCAAGTGCGACCCGCAAGGCATCGGCCTGCCGCATTGCTTCCTCCAGTTTGGCCCTGAGGGCGTTGGTCCTACCTTCAGCCTCGGTCCGGACCAACTCCAGCCTCTCCTTGAACTCGCGCTCAAGGTTGAGGCGCGCCGTCGCCACCCGACGTCCGACCTCCTCCAAGACATGGGTCTCCCGCGCAGCGACATCGTCCTCCGCCCGCGTCACCAAGCGCTCCCTCGTCTCCAGGCTCTCGTGCTCTCGCGCGCGTTCGGCGGCTTCCAGTATCAGCGCCTCCTCACGCTTCTGGAGCTCCACAGGGTCGCTGGAGACCACCTTCATCGATGCAAGGGCCGCCTCGCGCAACTCCACCTGCTCCTCCAGTGAGCGGCACCGGGCCAGAAGTTCCCGCGCCCGCTCCTCCGTGGCCCCTCGTTGCTAGTAAGCTTCCCGGGCATCTTCGACGGCCTGGGAACGGGCCTCCCGAGAGGCCACCAGCGACGCCTTGGCCTCCTCGTCGTCGAGGTTGCGCTGGCGGCACGCGAGGGTGGTAGCTGCCTCCAACTCGCGCCTTGCTGCCACCAGGCGCAGGCCCTCGGCCTCAAGGCGCGCATCCTCATCAGCAAGCTCTTCACCAAGCAGGTCCACCGCGTCAGCCGCCCTCCGGAGAAACCCTTGGCGAAGGGCGCGACGCTCCCGGGCACGCTCGAGTACGTCTTCCACACCACCATCCGCCCCAAGCGAGCACCGTGGGGCGCGGATCAGCACTCCCCCCTCGGGCAGGGGGCTGGGGGATGGCGCCCTTGAGATGGTCGGGCGCGCCTTGCCAGAAGCCCGACCTGAAGCCCGTCCATCCCCGGGAGAAGAACGCAGGGAGTACCTCAACCAATCACGGTGCACCACCAGGCGAGAGGCCCACGGCAGGCTGGCTATGCCACGAGAAGGCCCGCGAAGGAAGACCGCAGGGAGCACAGGGCCGCGTTGCGCTTCGGGATGACTCGTCTCGCCAACCGGCCTCACCACAAGGGCCCGGCTGCTCGGAATGATCGAAGACGACGGAGGAGGTGGAGGCGAGGGGGATGGCTTCTCATCCATCCCCGTGAGCTCGGAAGGAAGGGCCCTGCGGGGCAAAGATCAGAACAAGCAACGGAAGAGCCAGGAATGGGAAATGGGGAAGGCTTACTCGTCGATGGTGTAGTACTTCCTACGCTTCAGCAGGCGATAAGGGTAGTCATCACCCAGGGCCTCCCTCCTCTTCCGTAGGGCCTCAAAGTCCAGTCAGAAGCGACCCAAGAGTTGAGCGCAGGGGTCAGCCTGCGATGAAGAGGAAGCTCCGAGGCAACTCACGTTGGGGGCATCCGCCTGGGGCACGGTGCTGGTCGCCTCACCCAGAAGAGTGGCTGGGGCCCCAGGGGCCTCAGCAACAGGCACCGCGGGCGGCCGCTTGCCACCCTCAGCTGCGGCAGGGCGGGCCTCGTGGGACGCTCCCTCATGAGCACCGCCCAGCACTGTCGCCTCAGCGGAAGCACCCTCGGCCTCTGGAGGCTCATGCCTCCCTGCCTCGCCACCTGAGGAAGAACCGCCCTGGACGGCTGCGAGGGCGACCACCACCACTGGGTTCTCGCGAGGCCCCTGGAGGTCAGCACGTCGCGGCCCCCATTCGTCGAAGATGGGCATCTGCCTCACGAAGTCACCCCTATTCGAGCAAAGGTACAGCAAGACCCCCCCTTGGCGAATGCCGCCGGGGGAAGGATCCCCAGTCAAGACTAAGAGCACCTTCCTCATCGCTTCAGGCGTCAGGTCCTCTTCCTGGAGCCGCATACGGTCTCCACTGCCGCTGAAGGCCCACATTCGATGAGAATGGCGCTGGAGGGGGCGACGCGGCGTAGCAAGAACTCCTTCACCACCTTGGGTGCCATCACGCCAAGCTCCCTCAGGAACTCGAAGCGACGCCAAACGAAGGCGAGCCGGGGGCTCGCAAGCGTCTCCTGGCCCCAGCCCGAGTTGGGGACAGCAGGTGAAGATGGCTCCATCAGCAGGGGGCTGGGCACCCCTACGTCCACATACAGCCACCGCTCCCGAAACCCAGGCGTGGGCGGAGGAAGACTGAAGTCAATTCTAGAAGCCGATGTCTCAGGCGCAGCAATGAAGCTCACGCACCCCGAGCATTGGGTGGGGTTGACAAGGCGTAGAGAGAAGAAGTGGCGCAGTAAGGCAACCGAAGGAAGGATGCCCATCATTGCCTCGCAAACGAACGCAAATACTGCAAGAAGGGTGATGGACTCAGGACCCAGGTGCATCATATGGATCTGATAATGGGAAAGCACGACGTTGAAGAAATCAGAGAAGGGGGGAACCAGTCCCGCCCACAGGGCGTCGGCAAAATACAGGACCTCGGTGGGAATCCTGTCAACGGAGAAGCGAGACGTGGGCCAGGCCGTCGTCCTCCCGCACTCATTGAAGATGGTGGCCAGGGCAGGGCTGACATTGCCCAGGCCTTCTTGATTGATTATGACAGGCAATCGACGACGGGGGCCGCCGTCGACGACGAGCGAGGCAGCGGCACGGGCTTCTTCCCTTTTCCCTTCCTCGGCGGAGCCATGACGGCGGGAGAGGAAGGGGGGAGGTTCGAGATTGGATTGGATGCGGAAGCTGGAGTTCGAGAGAAGAAAGGACAGCGAGCGCTCAAGCAGCAGAAAAGGGGAGCGGCTGTGTGTGGCAGCGAGTCCGCCTAGCAAGGCACAAAATAAGGAGGTGTGAGTGAACAATGCTGCCCACGTCCAATCAACCTCCACGCGGCGCCCAAGGCCACAGGCTATTAGGGCCCGCGACGCTTTGCACTTGCCCTTTCGCCTCTCTGCCCGGCCAAGTTCAGGCGTGCCATGGGCCCGGGGGCTACTGTCGGCGTTCTGGGAATGGGGGTCCCCAGACTTGCCTGCCTGCGGCCTGCGGCGTGGCTCAAAGGAGGCCCAGCACAGCCCATCTTCATCAACACAAGATCAAGACCCTCGCGAGGGGCCAAGCCTCGCGGGGCGGACGACAAGGAGCTTCCTCAGGCACGGTCTCGTCAGGCTGGCTCACGAGGAGGCAGAGAGTTCAAGGCGGGGTACCTCACGAGGTGCCCATGACCAAGGGCGCCAGTCGGGCGCCAGCCTGCGCAGTGTCCTCCTTTCCTCTTTGGTGCAAAGGGAGCAAGCGCAAGCGAGAGCATCAAGCAAAGGCGTCCATTACGGTGCAACAAGACCAAGACCAGCCCAACGGCCGGAAGGAAGTCATTGTGGAGCCCAAGCCGGCGTCACCACCAGAGCCTTTGACAGGCGAGGACCAACTTTAGTCAGGATAAGTGTACCCGCTGTTCCCCTTCAAAATCGCCAATTGTTGGCGCCCTTCCCGCTCAATATTTGGGAAGAGGCCCAGGGCGTCTGCCTATAAATAGGGCTAGCCACCCACAGGGTAGGGGCATCGAAAGAACAAGGATAGCAAGGTACAGAGAGAGAGAGAGAGGCGTCTGAACTCCCCCAAGCAGTTCATCGCGCCAGCCAAGAACAGACCCTCGCGAAGCTGTTCTTCCATTGTACTATTCCTCATATGCCCAAGAGGCAATCCACCACACCATACACTCGAGTAGGGTATTACACCACAATGGTGGCCTGAACCAGTATAAATCTTGTGTCTCTTGTGCTGTTCTGTTTAGTAGTTTAGGCCCTAGCGATTCTGTGAGGAGCGAGACAGTAGAGGGTTGAATCTCCGGGCGCACCCCAGTGTTCGAACCTCAAGGGTCTGACGGAACTCGAAATCCGACAAAAGCAAACTGTCAAGGGAGTCCCATAAATCACCCAACCGTGTAAGGAACGCAAAATCAAGGAACATAACACCGGTATGACTGAAACTAGGGCGGCAAGAGTGGAACAAAACACCCGGCATAAGGCCGAGCCTTCCACCCTTTACCAAGTATATAGATACATTAATTAAATAAGAGCTATTGTGATATCCCAACATAATCCTGTCCATCATGGAGCAATCTTCAACTTCACCTGCAACTAACAACGCTATAAGAGGGGCTGAGCAAAGCGGTAACATAGCCAAGCAATGGTTTGCTAGGAAGGGTGAAGAAGTTAGAGGCTGACATGGCAATATGGGAGGCATGGTAAACAAGTGATAGGTAGCGCAGCATAGCGATAGAACGAAGCAACTAGCAAGCAAATATAGAAGTGATATCGAGGGTAATGGTCATCTTGCCTGAAATCCCGCAAGGAAGAAGAACAAGTCCATGAAGAAGACAAACGAACGTAGTCGAACGAATCCTCACAACTCCGGAACGAAACCGAGGCTAACGAGAGAAGCAAACCGGAAAGAAGCAAACAACATGGTAAAGACACAAGCATAAACATGTCATGATGCACAAACAAGTATGATGCATGTCCATTTTAATGAGGCATGGCATGGCAATATGCACAAACAACACTACAAGTTAAGTGGAGCTCAATATGCAACGAGTTGCATATTGACGAAACACCACATCAATTATTTAGTTCTCTCTTATTTAGGTACAACAATATTAAATGTTATTAAACGTGGCAAGGGGTGAAGCATAATTAAACTACATGTTTAGGCAAGTTTAAATGAGGCCGGAAACACAAACAACAATTCCGGAAATCCCCATATGTTATTTAGCAATTTAACGCAAACAAAAAATTTAAACATTTTAAATGTTGTTATCATGATGCGGATGACATATGTAAGTTTTATGCAATTTTATTAAAATGTTGACATAAGTATGTTATGAAGCATTTGGTCACCATGGCGGAACAAAAAGGGTGCCACGGCGGCGAAACGGAAATGGTGCCACGGAAACATTCCGATGTTGGTGCGAACGAAAGTGTGGATGTCTAGAACATGCAAAGACGGTGGGGGTTATCCCGGTTACCGGGTTCCCACATGGCGGTGGCATGGCAAAAGAGGGACGTCCACGAAACAAACGGGCACGGTGCAAACAAGTGGTACATCTCATACATGCAAGGGCATCTCATCACGGTCGTCTCGGGTTATACCTTCGAAGCGTGTGTTTTGGGGCGGATCGAGTTCGTCTAAGGAAGTAGTGGTACACGGGCCGTAGTGGAAGTAGTCGTACTCGCGACGGTACTGAAAGTAGACGTTCACGGGTCGTCGTGGGAAGTAGTGGTACTCGCGGGCTTGGCGACGACAGTTGTACACGTTTGGAGAGGAACTTGTCGCATCCAAGTCCTTCGGGGTTCGTCGGTAGTGGTACTTGGCGAAATGCACGTTGACGGTAGTCGTTCTAGGCAGGAAACAGTAGTTGTACACGGTTCATAGATGTTCATGTCGACTTAGTCGTTCACAGGGCCCAACACAGGGTCTTGGCGAAACCAGGATGCATCTTGGCGGTCTCGTCTCGGTCTTCAAACCAAAACGAAGCAAGGAAACTCGGTGCGGTGGTACTTGGAAACCCACGGCAAAGAGGAACCACGAAGGGTGGCTCGCGGAAGAACACTACAGTGAGGCGGCGAGGCCAAGGGAGGCGCAGCGGCAAAGCAGGGACTCGTGAGTAGAGGAGGAAGTCGCGGCGTTGGTGCAAGGTGGCGACAAGACGAGGTGGTCGCCGGCGGCTACGAGCTGAAGAGCGATGGGGACTAGGTGGCACAGGGCCTGGCAAGATGAAGCAACAAGATGGGAAGGCTCTCGAGCGAAGGGTGAGCGGGTGACATGGAGGGCGGCAACAGAACAGCGGCAACAGGGTGAGGACGACGACGACTGGTACTAGGGCCCCAGCGAGCTCCGGCTAAAATGACGGGGACGAGCGGCGCAAGGATCGGGAGCTCCTCTCCCGATCGAGCGGAGGCTACAGGAGGCAGAGGCGGCAAGCTTGGCGCGCCGGAGGAGGAGAGGGTCAGGCGCGGGGCGTTGGCGGGCGACAAGAGCGGTGGATCGGGCGGCGAGGTCCGGCGACCCGGCGACGGGGCGCATTGGTGAGGAAAGGAGCAGGTAGAGGGGATCAGGCGCTTTCCCTGGCAGCGATGTGTGGCGGCGGCACGGGAACGAGGGGAGAGATGGGGATCAGGAGAGAGCGTGGTGAGGGGCTAGGGTTATAGGCGCGGCTGGGCCTTGGGCCAAATGGACTGCGGGGATGCAGGCCGGCCTGGCTGCTGGGCTCTCTTCTCACTCTCACTCTAAAGAAGAGAAAAAGAAAAAGAAAACAGAGATAAGAAAGAAAAGAAAGAGAGGTTAGGGGTGCAGCTTGAGCAGGAGGGTATTTTTCTCGGACTCATAAAAATGAGCTTGATCCCAGAAAAATAGAAAAGAGGCACGAATGCAAGATTTAAATTCAAACTCATTTGAAGATCATTCCAATGGGTTTGAATTGGGACTATGTTTGGTGTGGTCAAAAATGTTGAATTTAAGGAGGAGCCTCGATTAAAGAGATAAGAATTGTTGGCAAAGTTTGGTGACCAAACTGGAAGTAGAAAGGGCATGGGAATTTTGCAAGTGGGTTGCGGTTAATTTCAAACTAATGGAATATTTATAATAGCTCCATAAATATTAGGAGGATATGTTATAAAGAGAAATCACCATGTGAATTCCCTCGATCTAAATAGATCAAAAGATCTACGCAATTTATTTAGTTGAGGTTTTAAAAATTAAATGACATGCTGGCATGATGACATGATGCAATGCAAAAAAAAATAGAGCAAGCACAAATAAAAAACACACAGAGGTCACAAAAATATGGAAGTCTTCTGGATCGCCGGTCTTGGGGCGTCACAACACTCCTCCACTTACAAGAGATCTCGTCCCAAGATCAAGGATGGCGCCGGAGAGAAGCGGAAGAGAAAGAGGCAAGACAAAGTTGCTTCTTTGACAAACGAGTGAAACCAATAAACCTCGAGAGGTTGAAAACTTGAAAGAATAACACAATAGAGTTGAACGAAACTGAGAGCATTCCAGAAGAAAAGAGAAACAAGGAACACCATGTTAACATTGGAGGTTGCAAAGCTGTGAATGACGAGCACAATGAACAAGAAGGAATTGAAACCACTCTGGTTGAAACGAGATAAGAATGAATAAGAATGATATAATTTTGGCAGCAGTCCGAATGTAAATGGAAGGAATTGAACATGAACTTGAGAATATGGGACGATACTTGATGAAATCAACAACACACTGCCTCCGGAACTATTGAAAGAATGGCACAAGGGGTAAGAAGGATTTCAGACAGCAATCCGGTTGAAAAGAGAGGCAAAACTTGATAAGATGAAAAGAACTTGAAAAAAGGACATGACACTCCGGTTAAATGGATAAGCACAAAAAGGACACTATCCTCACAATTCGAGATGATAGAGTGAAAGGAGCAACATCACAATGCCTCCGGAAGAAAGAATAGAAGATAGATCATTGGAATAATAGAATGGAGAAGAAAAAGGCAACTTCTGCCACAAATGAGCTTGGAAAGCACCCTTCCAAGAAGGTTATAACGGAGTCGTTGGAAAGCCAACAACGAAACAAATAAACTTGTAGTGGGCTTATGGAAAACTTTTCAAAATTATGAGGTGACAACCGGCCACGAACGGAAACAATTGCTTGCTTGAGATCAACGAAGAGAAGAAAACTACTTTCGCCGAGGAGATAGGAGAAAACTTGGATCATTGATAAGCACCATAATAGCAACATTCCTTAGGGAAGGCTTTAGGTGAAATATGACACAAGATAACTCCAACAACGAGGTTGATGGTTGAAAAGGTCTCTTGAACAAAGAGAAAATGATGGATTGAAATATCTCATTCCTGACAACTTGTGAATCATGAAGCACGAAAGGAAATTGTCAAGAATGACATAACACCACCTCGAAGATAAGGTAGAAAGAATTGCACTTCAAAATGCAAGAAGAAGAATACTTGAACTCCTCAAAAAAACATGTGTTGAGCACCATGTTTATTTTTGAGTATAGCTTGGCGGATCTTAGCTTCAAGAGAAATCTTGAAGAACAATTGAAGAATGAAAAGAAAACTTGACGACCCACCATGTAGAGCCTCCAGGAAGAACTCTGGTAATAAAAGGATGATAAAAAGAAAGGGAAGTTGAAGACACAAGGTGAAGCCTTGCGATGATTTAGATGAAGCTTCGCGACGATATAACCGAGAAAACTTGGAACTCCGGAAAAGGAAAAGATGAAACACTAGATCCGAGAATTACTTCAACATGAACAATCTCCGGAAGAAAAAGAATTGAATCACCTCAAGGAAATAAGAATAAGATTTATTGTATGCTTATCCTTCATCAAATAAATTGATGACAAGCAATGGATTTGGCATACTACTTATTCTCGTAGAAAGGATTAAGAAAGCTATAGTGCAAACTTGAGAAGGTATTGATGGACCCACCGATGGAATTGAAACAACGAAAGAACGAATGAATTGATACGATAACGAAGGAAGAGAAATCTTGAACGAACCACCGTAAGAATTGAAAATGAAAGTAGCAAAGGCACAAGTCACCGGGAAGAATTGGAAAACAAATGAAGATACATGAGGGGATTTAGATACATCAAAGAAAGATATCATGAGCTGACTAAAGAGTATACTTGAACGATCCACTAGTAAGATTTGGAGAACTATAACTACACGCTGAGAATGAAGAATTATGACATGATGGCCTTTGGAGGAAAGAAATGGAAACAACTCATGAAATGCTCCGGATGGTAAGAAAAGAATTGTCACAATCAAAAACAATTATGAGAGGATGGCATCAAGATTGAACTACGCATCATTGGAAGAACGGGTAAGGATTTAAGAGTAACTCTTCTTCGGTCTTCAAAATCCGCGAATGACAACGAGAAGCACCACCATGAATTGTTGAGATACTCCGGGAGAATGAAAAAACAAAAGGTTGAGCCAACACTGAAAAATAATTTGAAATCGATCTTGGAAAACGTCTGACTGATGAGATTCATTCTTATGTCAAACTTCGAAAAGAATTTGGGAATAGCTCCGGGAAAATTTAGGAGAGTTAGGTAAGATCCTGGGGAAAGACCTGTGGGTTAGGGCCCACTCAAAAGGAAACAGCGTTGAACGATTTTTAAAAGAGAGATTGCACCGGTTGAATTAAATGACTTGAATGAGATAATAATCTCCAAATAGCTTGAACGGATCTTGAACGAAAAGACGAGCCTTCGGAGATATCTTCAGCACTCCAGAACAATTCAATAGCGAGAAGTGAGTGATTGACAGGTGCACCGGTATGAGAAAGCATTTGACACGAGGAAAACAATATGATCAACACTGAAAGCTTGCATTGGATCCATCGGAGAAGAAATAACAACGAAGGATGATGAACTTGAAACTATTGAGCATCTTCATGGGAAATCACCGGATAAGAACATTGAAAGAAACGAATGAAGAGACTTCTCACAAATAAAAGGATACATGATTAAGAAATCTGAGTCCTCAAAGTTAAGGGTGGGAGGGCGGGAAAACAAAGGCAACTTGGGGTAGATGGAATGGATACCGTTGAGAAAAGTTAGAATTGAACTCGCAAATGTTGAAATGATCGGATCCACTTGAAGAGAAGCACACCGGTTGGAAAAGAATTAACATGACGACTGAGGGAGTCCTGGATTAGGGGGAATCCGGATAGCCGGACTGTGTATAACGTCCGGACTATTGAAGCGTGAAGCTGCAAGACTCAAGACTTCTGCCCGTGTCCGGATGGGACTTTCCTTGGCGTGGAAGGCAAGCTTGGCGATCCGGATATTATGTTTCCTTCCTTGTAACCGACTCCATGTAAACCCTAGTCCTCTCCGGTGTCTATATAAGCCAGAGAGGTTGGTCCTTAGAAGGCCGATCACAATTACATTCATACCATCATAGGCTAGCTCCTAGGGTTTAGCCTCTACGATCTGGTGGTAGATCTACTCTTGTACTACCCATATCATCAATATTAATCAAGCAGGAAGTAGGGTTTTACCTCCATCGAGAGGGCCCAAACCTGGTTAAACACCTATGTCCCTTACTTCTTGTTACCATCAGCCTTGACGCATAGATCGGGACCCCCTACCCGAGATCCGCCGGTTTTGACACCGACATTGGTGCTTTCATTGAGAGTTCCTCTGTGACCTCGCCGTCAGGCTCGATGACTCCTTCAATCATCACTAACGACGCAGTCCAAGGTGAGACTTTTCTCCCCGGACAGATCTTCGTGTTCAGCGGCTTCGCACTGCGGGCCAATTCGCATGGCCACTTGGAGCAGATCGATAGCTATGCCCCGGCCATCAAATAAGGTTCGGAAACCTGAACTACACGGCGGATATCCGCATAGACTTGATCTTCGACGGATTCGGGCCAGCGCCAGAAGCGCCGAACAGTCGCGATGAGCACGGCTTAGACCTGCTGTCAGACGTCGCTCGGGATATCATCCCGGCGGAAGCCTCGGATATAAATCTGGGACAGGTTGCCTCGCCCAAGGACGGAGGCCTGGGCTGTGCCCCGCAGGCCGTACCTTCATCGGCGATGGAGCCGAACACATGTTTCACCTCTGAGGAAACCTGTGACTCTGGACCCCCGGATTCATATCCGGATGCAGGTTCCAGTCCGCGCGCCTCCGAGCCCACCGATCCTGGTTGGGCTCCGGTGAGCACTCGCCCTTTGGTAACATGCTGGACTTATTGAAGTCTCTCTCCTTGTCAGGAGACTCCGGGCCGAACTATGTCCGGCTCGAGTGGGAAGCAGACAACGACAGAATTCGTTGACCACCCACCACCCACTTCATTGCCACGATCGATGATCTAACCGACGTGCTTGATTTCGACTCCGAAGACATCGATGGTATGGACGACGATGTAGGAGAATCACAGGAGCCACCGCTCACCGGGCGGTGGACAGCCACCTCCTCATATGATATATATATGGTGGACACTCCGAAGGAAACTAATGGCGGCGAGGCAACGGAGGACAACCCCTCGGGAAGAAGATCAAAGAATGGGCATCGTCGGCGCCGCTCCATGCCCCGCCATAGCAACACCGGCCCCGGAGGCAAAAATAATCCGGATGGCGCCGAAGAAGAATATGACCCTGATCAACCTACCTTTGAGCAGGCCGAACAGGAAGATGAGCATGCCATCCCAGAAGAACAGGCGACAGACGCATACCGGGACGAGGACAACTACATGCCCCCCTCCAAAGACGAGATTAGCCTCGGCGACGACGAGTTCGGCGTACCTGAGGACCCCGTGGAGTAGGTGCGCTTCAAGCGTAGGCTTATAGCCACTGCAAGGAGCCTAAAGAAGAAGCAGCAGCAACTACAAGCTGATCAAGACCTGCTCACAGATAGATGGACTGAAGTCCTGGCAGCCGAGGAATATGGACTCGAATGCCAGACGGCTGACCGGCCACCACGTGGCCGGGACAAAATGGGGTACCAGCCCGGATACCAGCCCACAGCCCCACGCCGATACACTACGGCTCAGGGTAACAGGCACGACCTGCCAGATATTCTGGACAATAAAGCAGGACAACCAAGATTGATCTACGAATTATGGGGGCGTGCCCCAGCGCGCGACGACGGCCGTCACGCCGGATACACCATCAACAAATCCGGCCGGGCCGAGCATAGCAACCCAGATCAATCCGACCTGCGTAGCCACATAGCCCGGCACAGAGGCGCCGCACACCCCCTCTGCTTCACAGACGAAGTAATGGATCATGAATTCCCAAAAGGGTTCAAACCCGTAAACATCGAATCATACGATGGCACAACAGACCCCGCAGTATGGATCGAAGATTTCCTTCTCCACATTCACATGGCCTGCGGAGATGATCTACACGCCATCAAGTATCTCCCCCTTAAGCTCAAAGGACCAGCCCGGCACTGGTTAAACAGCCTGCCAGCAAATTCCATTGGCAGTTGGGAAAACCTGGAAGATGCATTCCTTGACAACTTCCAGGGCACATATGTGCGAACACCAGATGCCGATGACTTGAGCCACATTACTCAACAGCCCGGAGAGTCAGCCCAGAAATTCTAGACTCGGTTCCTCACTAAAAAGAACCAAATAGTCGACTGTCCGGACGCCGAAGCCCTGGCGGCTTTTAAGCAGAATATCCGTGACGAGTGGCTCGCTCGACACCTCGGCCAGGAAAACCCAAGTCTATGGCAGCTCTCACAACCCTAGTGACCCGTTTTTGTGCGCGTGAGGATAGCTGGTTGGCTCGCAGCAGCACCATGCCACATTCCGGCACTTCGGACGGCCGCGATGCTAACGGCAAGCCACGACGCAACAGACATAAGAGATGGAACAATGGCGACAGCACGGAAGACACGACAGTCAACGCCGGATTCAGCGGACCTAAATCCGGACAGCGGAAAAAGCCGTTCAAAAGAAATAATCAGGGACCGTCCAGTCTGGACTGCATACTAGAGCGCTCGTGCCAAATTCATGGCACACCGGACAAACCAACCAACCACACCGATAGAGACTGCTGGGTATTCAAACAGGCCGTCAAGATAAACGCCGAAAACAAGGACAAGGGGCTGCACAACGACGATGACGATGAGCCCCGGCGTCCGAATATGGGGGGGGGGGCAGAAGAAACTTCCCCCAGGTGAAAACAGTCAATATGATCTACGCCACCCACATCCCCCAGCAGGAACGGAAGCGGGCACTACTGGACGTCTATGCGATGGAGCCAGTCGCCCCCAAGTTCAACCCATGGTCAGCTTGTCCGATCACCTTTGACCGTAGGGATCATCCCACCAGCATCCGTCATGGCGGCTCAGCCGCATTGGTCTTAGACCCAATCATCGACAGATTCCACCTCACGCGTGTCCTTATGGACGGCGGCAGCAGCCTGAACCTGCTTTATCAGAACACAGTGCGCAAGATGGGCATTGATCCTTCAAGGATCAAGCCCACCAAAACCACCTTTAAAGGTGTTATTCCTGGAGTGGAGGCCCGCTACACGGGTTCTATAACATTGGAAGTGGTCTTCGGATCCCCAGACAACTTCAGGAGCGAAGAGCTGATCTTCGATATCGTCCCTTTCCGCAGTGGCTACCACGCACTACTCGGGCGGACCGCATTTGCAAGATTCAATGCGGTGCCACACTACGCATATCTCAAGCTCAAGATGCCGGGACCACGCGGGGTCATCATTGTCAATGGAAATATGGACCGCTCCCTTCGAACAGAAGAGCACATGGCAGCCCTCGCGGCAGAAGTACAATAATGCGGCCTCCTCCGACAAACCAATCCGGTGACAACTTTGAGCACTGTCAAACGGGTCCGGAGCACCCCGCAACAGGATCAACACGAATGTCAAGATCGTGATTAGCAGTTGATACGTCCATTTTGCATCATGCTTTTATATCGATATTTATCGCATTATGGGCTATTATTTCACGATATGTCACAATACTTATGGCTATTCTCTCTTATTTTACAAGGCTTACCATGAAGAGGGGGAATGCCGGCAGCTGGAATTCTGGCTGGAAAAGGAGCAAATATTGGAGACCTATTCTTTGCAACTCCAAAAGTCCTGAAACTCCACGAAATATCTTAAAATAAATAAAGAAAAATCATTGCCAAAGATGAAGGCCAGGGGGCCCCCACCCTGCTCACGAGGGTGGGGGGCGCACCCCTCCCCCCTGGGCGCACACCCCTACCTCATGGGCCCCCTGGTGGCTCTCCGACGCTCATCTTCTCCTATATGAAGTCTTTCGATGAGAAAAAAATAAGAAGGAACCTTTCCGGACGAGACTCCGCCGCCATGAGGCGGAACCTTGGCGGAACCAATCTAGGGCTCCGGCAGAGCTGTTCTGCTGGGGACACTTCCCTCCGAGAGGGGGAAATCATCACCATCGTCATCACCAACGCTCCTCTCATCGGGAGAGGGCAATCTCCATCAACATCTTCACCAGCACCATCTCATCTCCAAACCCTAGTTCATCTCTTGTATCAATTCTTGTCTCCAAGTCCGGGATTGGTGCTAGTAGGTTGCTAGTAGTGTTGATTACTCCTTGTAGTTGATACTAGTTGGTTTATTTGGTGGAAGATCATATGTTCAGATCCTTTATGCATATTATTACCCCTCTGATTATGAACATGAATATGCTTTGTGAGTAGTTACGTTTGTTCCTGAGGACAAGGGAGAAGTCTTGCTATTAGTAGTCATGTGAATTTGGTATTCGTTCGATATTTTGATAAGATGTATGTTGTCTAACCTCTAGTGGTGTTATGTGAACGTCGACTACATAACACTTCACCATTATTTGGGCCTAGAGGAAGGCATTGGGAAGTAATAAGTAGATGATGGGTTGCTAGAGTGACAGAAGCTTAAACCCTAGTTTATGCGTTGCTTTGTAAGGGGCTGATTTGGATCCATATGTTTCATGCTATGGTTAGGTTTACCTTAATACTTTTGTTGTAGTTGCGGATGCTTGCAATAGAGGTTAATCATAAGTGGGATGCTTGTCCAAGTAAGGGCAGTACCCAAGCACCGGTCCACCCACATATCAAATTATCAAAGTACTGAACGCGAATCATATGAGCGTGATGAAAACCAGCTTGACGACATTCCCATGTGTCCTCGGGAGCGCTTTTCTTATTATAAGAGTTTGTTCCATCTTGTCCTTTGCTACAAAAAGGATTGGGCCACCTTGCTTCACTTTATTTACTTTTGTTACTTGTTGCTCGTTACAATTTATCTTATCACAAAACTATCTGTTATCACTTATATCAGTACTTGCAGAGAATACCTTGCTGAAAACCGCTTATCATTTCCTTCTGCTCCTCGTTGGTTTCGACACTCTTACTTATCGAAAGGACTACGATAGATCCCCTATACTTGTGGGTCATCAGCAGTCCGGCCTCCGCTCAAGCCCCTTCAAAGCAGCATTCGTGCCACGCGTACACAATTACGCACTCAAGATACCTTGGGCATTGGCGGAGGCTCATGAACGACTCAGTCAATAATGCGGGTAACCGCTAAAGTACCTTCATACTCTTCCCCTTTTTACCTTTCAGGACACCGCGTTAGTGCAGCATCCTCAGAAGAGCCGAATCGCCGGACTCATATGGAAGAGACACCCAAGGAGGCAACAGACGTTGTGCGCAGAAGGAAATACTCAGGTGGAATCTATTTATGATCATTAATACCTGCTTCACCTATCTGTACACAAGCTCGCCCCTGGATAGGACATGTTAAAGAGTCCTATTTTTATCTCTTCTTAATGCATCCATTGTAAACATACGCTTAAACGTATTTTTCGTCAATGGGAGATTATATATAGCGACAGCTTGTTATCCTTATTTGAGTATTTTTCTCTTATAAATGTTTATTTGGTATTGCATCCGTACATCTTGGTACGGCCAGTTTGCCAGGGGCTTCTGACGGTACCCCGAAGTATGGCAAGAAAAGTCCGAACACTTTAAACAGTGCGGAACCCCGAACTTATAGCATTATATGCATCAGCTCCGAATCATGTCTTGGGTCTACAGTTGGGATAGCCCGGCTCCCTTGTTTTGGTGCCTTACGTTCCGTTATATCGGCTAAGGTAGCGCAGGGAGAACTACTGCGATTGTGTCCCGGTTCTTCCGGACGAGCACCTCAGTAGAGAAAGCCGAAAACTGACCAGCATGATGTGGCGAGAGCTGGTCGCTGTTCGAGAGGTAAGAAAATCCTTAAAGATTTTCCGCTTTAGGCGATAAATCGGCTTTGTCCGATAAAGGCGTATACAGCGCCCCAATTCGGCCTTCCGAACTCTAGGGGCTTCGCCGAAATTTAAAATTGTAGACTTCTATGGCTAAGCGAAAGTTATAAAGCCGCATAGTCCGATTGCCTCGTTCGATGTGCTGGACACCTTCTTAAGGGACCAAACATTTGGATAAAGAATGTCCGGGTTTTCCACGAACACCCCAGTGCTAGTCGCATGGGGGCGGAAGCCGACGACTGGCCTACTTTCAGGATTTTATAAACAGCTGCATAGAAGGTAATATTTTAAATAACAAAAGCGCTACATAGTGCAAGTAACTTCGTCCTTAAAATACAACCATGACAAAAGCGAATTCATTGAAAAATGGTGTCCTTGGTACATTCATCAGCCACGAGGCGAGCACCCTTCATAACGCCATCATAGTACAGCTCGGGATGGCGATGCGCCTTGCCCTCCGGCGGTCCGTCCTTGACCAGCTTCTCCGCATCCATCTTGCCCCAATGCACTTTGACGCGGGCAAGGGCCCGGCGGGCACCCTCGATGCACACGGATTGCTTGATCACCTCAAGCCGCGGGCAGGCATCCATCATCCACTTGATCAGGCCGAAGTAGCTACTGGGCATGAGCTCACCAGGCCACATCCGGACTATGAACCCCTTCATAGCCAGTTCGGCCGCCTGGTGGAGTTCGACCAACTGCTTCAGTTGGTCACTCAGAGGCATCGGGTGTTCGGCCCCAGCATACTGGGACCAGAACAGCTTCTCCATTGAGTTCCCCTCCTGGGCACGGTAGAACTCTGCAAAGTCTGATACGCTGCGTGGCAGATCTGCAAATGCCCCTGGAGAGCTCCGAATTCGAGTAAGAAAAAGAAAGGCCTCCTCCACCTGTTTGCTTTGCATAAAGAACTTCTTACCCGCTGCTATCTTTTTGGCCTCCTGGATCTCCTGTTGTGCTTTCTCGGCTTCAGCCTTGGTGTCTTTTAAGCTCGTAAGGGCCTTCGCAAGCTCGACCTCTTTCGCCTTGAGATCATGCTCCACGGACTCGCATTTCTTGCCGAGGTCCTGGAGCTCCTGCTGTACCTCACCTACCCCTAGCACTTTGCTTTTCACGCTCCTTACACTCCGAGGCCGCCTTGTCTTTGGCCTCGGACAACGCCTTCTTCAGGGCCGCCACTTCGGCGGGGGCCCCTGTTACACGGTCACGACACTTAGTTGTTAGACCCACCAATTCTACATACCCTTAAATATATCAGAACGGGAATTACTTACATTTGTTCTCCTCGAGCTGCCTCTTCGTGAGGTCGAGCTCTCCCTGTGCCTACTCCAGGTCCCGTTTCAGATTGGCAACCTCGGCAGGACGGGCAGCAGCAGCAAGCAGCACAGCCTGCTTATTCAAAACAATACTCATGATTAGACTCCTGCGGATATTAATTGACCCTCTGCTCGACTTTTCTTTCCGAACGCCAAATAGAGTATCAGGGGCTACTACCTATCGGGTGGTAATTTTGCACATATTTATTACTCACCTCGAAGCCTGTTAGGAGGCTATTGCAAGCTTCGGTTAGTCCGCTCTTGGCAGACGAAACCTTCCGAATCACCGTACTCATAAGAGTACGGTGCCCTTCGTCCAGGGAAGCACTGCAAAGCGCTTCCAGCAGACCGTCCGGCGCCTCATGCACAACGGAAGTTCGTGACACAGACGGCTCGCCCTCCCTAGCGAGGGGTCGCCTGCCTGAGTCCGGAACCATCGATGGTTCCGAAATTGTGTTCGGCTGAGAGCCCGGCTGGCCGTGGCTCTCATCGACACGGTCCGTGGGGATCTTGAACCCCGCGTGTCCGACGATTGGGACCCCGAATTCATCTCCGAATTACTCAGGGACCAGGAGGAGGATACCTCGGGGTGAACCCTGGCCGGACTTCACATATTTTCGGCATTATAAATACAAATATTGTGAAGTGAAGTCATGATAGGGTGAGAACACTTACGATCATGCTAGGGGCTTCCCCTGGGCAGCCACCCCTCCTTGCTGAGAGCGGCCATGGCGGAGTAGTCCGGAAGGGGCCCCTTCCCGTTCTTGGACGCCCTAGCTTCCCCTCCGGGGGCGGCTTTTCTCTTCTTCTCCCCCCCCGGTGGGGGAAGGTAGGATCTCTTCCTGATTCCCCCCGCCTCCGTGGAAGGAATCCGACTCATCGTCATCAGATGACAGGGGAATGATGGCCCTGCGCCGAGGACCTTTTTCGGCCCCCGGGTCCGCCTCCTCGGACCCCTCATCCTTTCCGGATGGGGCGTTTTCTTCTTCTTCCTCCTCCCCTCCATGAGAGGAGTCCGCCTCGTCGTCTTCGGACGAGGCTTCGGGCACAACCTTACGCCGGAGACCTTTTCAGAACCCCGGGGCCTTCTTCTCGGCCTTCTTTTCTTGCACCTTGTACAGCGCCGGGACTAGCATCTCCGTCAGGAGAACATCTGCTGGGTCTTCTGGCAGCGGATCCGGGCAGTAAACCTGCTCCGCTATCTCCATGTAATCCTGAAATAAATATACATAACTACTTAAGGCACTCCCGTGAATATACCGGGAAGAACTGTGTCCGGTGTCGGTCTAAGAACTCACCGGACTAGGGGCCCATGCAGCGTGAAGCCCGCGGTCCTCGGATGTCGGAGGAGGCACTTCGGAGGCCTTGAACAGCTCCTTCCATGTGCCTTTGTGCGTCATGTTGTAGAGCCTCTGGAGCGTCCGATGCTCGGTGGGGACGAACTCCCACAGATTGACTGCCCGCCTCTGGCAGGGCAAGATTCGGCGAACGAGCATGACCTGGATCACGTTGACAAGCTTGATGTTCTTGTCCTTCATGCTTTTGACGCATGTTTGGAGTCCTGCTAGCTCAATGGAATCGCCCCAGGACAGGCCCTTCGTCTCCCAGGTGGTAAGCCGCATGGGGGCTCCGGATCGAAACTCGGGGGCCGCCGCCCAGTTGGCGCCGCATGGCTCGGTGATGTAGAACCACCTCTATTGCCATCCTTTTACGGTCTCCGCAAAGGAGCAGTGGAGCCATGTGACGTTGGGCATTCTTCCCACCATGGCCCCTCCGCACTCCGCTTGTTGGCCTCTTACCACCTTCGGCTTCACGCAGAAGGTTTGTAGCCATAGGCCGAAATGAGGCCGGATGTGGAGGAAAGCTTCGCACATGACGATGAACACTGAGATGTTGAGGACAAAATTCGGGGCCAGATCGTGAAAATCCAGCCCGTAGTAGAACATAAGCCCGCAGACGAAGCGATGGAGCGGAAATCCCAGTCCACGGACGAAGTGGGCGATGAATACGACCCTCTCGTGGGGTCCTAGGGTCGGAATGACCTGCCCGGCGTCTGGTAGACGGTGCGCTATGTCCGCGGCCAAGTATCCGGCCGCCCGAAGATTGGCGATGTGCTTCTCCTTGACGGTGGAAGCTACCCACTTGCCTCCTGCTTTGGACATGTTTATCTATGCGGGGGAGACTTGGGATTGGGCGCTGGAGCTCGAGGGGGCAAGAGTGGGCAAAGGAGGAAGAAGGCGTGGGTGAAAATGGGGGGAATCTTATCCCTTTATAGAGGCGCCGGAAGCGGTGCGCCTCCCCACTTGCCCGTTGGGAATCGCTTGTTTCCCAAGTGCCACGGTTAATGGCACGGTTAGATTACCCATGCCCGTATTGATGAGAATCCCGTAATAAGGGGACACGATCTCTGCTTTGACAAGACGTGTCACAGAAACCGCCTCGTGATCTGCGTTGTAGCTGGTTGTGTGGAAACGGTTCGAATAATGGATCCGATCATAATAACGTGTCACGTCATCAGAAAAAGTTGTCAGCAGATTGCATTTGTGAAATATCCTTCTCTCTACGATGGTATGCGAAGATCATTTCCCAGATCCGGACACGATTTGAGTGTTCGGTAATTACTCTGGAGTATTTGGAGGAGGAACCCGCCTTGCAATGCTGAAGACAATACTGGATGCCGGACTTATCGTCATTGAAGCCTGGTTCAGGGGCTACTGAGGGAGTCCTGGATTAGGGGGTATCCGGATAGCCGGACTGTGTATAACGTCCGGACTATTGAAGCGTGAAGATGCAAGACTCAAGACTTTGGCCCGTGTCCAAGTGGGACTTTCCTTGGCGTGGAAGGCAAGCTTGGCGATCTAGATATTATGTTTCCTTCCTTGTAACCGACTCTATGTAAACCCTAGCCCTCTCCGGTGTCTATATAAGCCGGAGAGATTGGTCCTTAGAAGGCCGATCACAATTACATTCATACCATCATAGGCTACCTCCTAGGGTTTAGCCTCTACGATCTCGTGGTAGATCTACTCTTATACTACCCATATCATCAATATTAATCAAGCAGGAAGTAGGGTTTTACCTCCATCGAGAGGGCCCGAACCTGGGTAAACACCTGTGACCCTTACTTCTTGTTACCATCAGCCTTGATGCACAGATCGAGACCCCCTACCCGAGATCCGCCGGTTTTGACACGGACAACGACCTCGATGATCAAGAGGGATTAGTATTCACATAACAATATGAGAACACCATTTAGGAAAGGTATGGATTCAACATTTGACTTCGAAGCAACTCGAATACCACAAATAAAACAAAACAAAGGATTTGGCTTGCAGAATAAGCCGGAAACAAACATATGATAGATCCCATATCGTATCATATGTCTATTGGAAAGATATCCTACGAGATACTTGAATTCCCACTTATAAAATCCCGAAACTTTCTGGTTATGCAATCTGGTGTTGGGGATACATGGGAAGCAATATATATCTCACCCAAAACTAACAATTCCTACATCCAAGCTGTATCCATCCATCAACACATAACCAAGAAACCTTCGGAAATCATGTACCTCAACCTTCGAAAAGCATCTGTTATACGAGCTATGGCAATACTCCCAAACTCCCCAGTACTGGGTGGTGTCGAGGTTATCTTACCACTAGCTGCATAAAAGAGATTTTCGATGTCGGCGAAACTCAAGTATTCCAGAACTGCAACGATAAAATTATGACGACAACACCTCGGGGCTCAACTCCCCGGGACACTGCCACAACCCCTAAATGTCAAGAGGCACCAAGAACAATGTTCTCGTCATAAGAATATCGAAACGATCCCAAGATACCTGCGTGATCCTAAAAAAAATTTAGTGAAATTTGAGGAGAGGAAAGTCAAAACATCTACGTCAGGAGACCTCACTAGAGCGGCGAAGGGACTGAGAAGTAAAAAGAATCCTACTCTCCAATATATATAATCCTAAGACTCAAAACATTTTTGTTCTAGACTCCACAACACCAGCAATTCGATCAAGCAGGGGGCTCCTAAGTCGGGGATGGCTCTGATTACCAACTTGTAACATCCACAATGCGGCTATATCTCCCACGTGTCGAATCACGACTTGGAGGCATAACCGCATTGTGGTTTTGTTGCAAGAAGGGTCATCTTCACACAATCCCATGTAATGAAGAAGACTAGGATAAAGAGTTGGCTTACAATCGCCACTTCACACAAGTACTTAAATAAATCATACATCATTCAGAGTACACACATAGTCCGACCACGGACGAAGCCAAAAGAAAAGAAGATAACCCAACTGCTAGATCCCCGATCGTCCCAACTGGGCCCCACTACTGATCAACATGAAACGAAACACATCAATGGCCAAGATCTTCGTTGAGCTCCCATCTGAGCTCGGTTGCATCACCTACACTAGTATCATCGGCACCTGCAACTATTGTGATAGTATCTGGTGAGTCACGAGGACTCAGCAATCTCAAAACCCACGAGATCAAGACTATTTAAGATTATGGGTAGGAAGTGGTAATGAGGTGGAATTGCAGCAAGCACTAAGCAAATATGGTGGCTAACATACGCAAATAAGAGCGAGAAGAGAAGCAACGGAACGGCCGAGCAGCTAGAAATGATCGAGAAGTGATCCTGAAACTGCTTACGCACAATCATAACACCAAGACCGTGTTCACTTCCCGGACTCCGCCGAAAAGAGACCATCACAGCTACACACGCGGTTGATGCATTTTAGTTAAGTCAAGTGTCAAGTTCTCTAGAACCGGATATTAACAAATTCCCATCCTCCACATAACCGTGGGCATGGCTCCCGAAAGTTTATACCCTGCAGGGGTGTCCCAACTGAGCCCATCACAAGCTCTCACGGTCAATGAAGGATATTCCATCTCCCAGGAAGACCCGATTAGTCTCGGAATCCCGGTTTACAAGACATTTCGACAATGGTAAAACAAGACCAGCAAGACCACCTGACTGTGCCGACAAATCCCGATAGGAGCTGCACATATCTCGTTCTCAGGGCACAAGGGATGAGCAATCCGTACAACTAAAACCAGACCTCAATTTCCTTGAGGGGGCACTGCAAAGGGCTCTAGTTTGGACCAACACTCATAGGCGCACTGGCCCGGGGGGGTTAAAATAAAGATGACCCTTGAGTCTGCAGAACCCAAGGGAAAAAGGCTTAGGTGGCAAATTTTAAAACCAATGTTGGGCCTTGCCGGAGGAGTTTTATTCAAAGCAAACTGTCAAGGGGGTCCAATAAATCACCCAACCGCGTAAGGAACGCAAAATCAAGGAACATAACACCGGTATGACGGAAACTAGGGCGGCAGGAGTGGAAAAAAACACCAGTCATAAGGCCGAGCCTTCCACCCTTTACCAAGTATATTGATGCATTAATTAAATAAGAGATATTGTGACATCCCAACATAATCCTGTTCATCATGGAGCAATCTTCAACTTCACCTGCAACTCACAACGCTATAAGAGGGGCTGAGCAAGCGGTAACATAGCCAAGCAATGGTTTGCTAGGAAGGGTGAAAAAGTTAGAGGTTGACATGGCAATATGGGAGGCATGGTAAACAAGTGATAGGTAGCTGTAACACCCCGAATTCCATGCGCCAGGTTTCCTCCAGTCATTCGCTGTCGTTGCCATGTCATTTGCTTGCGTGTTGCATTTTATCATGGCATCATGTGCATCTCATTTTGCATACGTGTTTGTCTCATGCATCCGAGCATTTTCCCCGTTGTCCGTTTTGCAATCCGACACTCCTATGTCCTCCGGCGTCCCCCTTTTGTCTCTTGTTGTGAGCAGGTGTTAAACATTCTCGGAATGGATCGTGATTTTCCAAGCGGCCTTGGTACACCATCGGTAGACCGCCTCTCAAGTTTCGTGCCATTTGAGTCCATTTTACACTCCAACGGTTAACCGGGGTACCGTAAAAGCCTCTTTTGTTTCAGCCCAACACCCCTTCATTACAGCCCATGAGCCCATCCAAAACCCCTCCATGCTCTCGGTTGTTCAATGACGATCGCGTGGCCGAAAACCGCTCTCCATTTGGAGTCTCTTAGCTCCCTCTACCTATAAATACGCCCCTCCCCCTCCATTTTTGGGTCCAAAACCCTAGCCCCGCTCCCCTCGCGCCGTTGAACGAAAACCCCGCCGCCGAACATGTCTGCCGCCACCCCTTGACCATTTGTAGCTCGACATGTCAGCGCCGCCGCCATTCTCTCTCCTCCTCCATCGCGCCAACCACCGCGGCCTGCCCGGGCCCGGGGCAAGCCCGCGCAGGCCCATCGGCGCCCAGCGCCGCCGCCCGCGGGGCCCGTTCG
>NC_041389.1:359845934-359881676 GCF_002162155.2 Triticum dicoccoides
CCTCTGCCGCCCAGCGTCGCCTCGCCTTCCCGCCGCCGGCGACCCCGAGCCCCGCCGGAGCGCGCCTCCACCGCCCCTCGCCGCCCGCCGTCGGACCCTAGGACGCCACCGCCGCCCCACCGTGGCGCCCGCTTGCCCCGCCTCCACTTCCCGCCGCCCCGCCGCTGCAACTGAGGGTCGCTGCCTCCCTCCGGCCCCCCTCGCCGACCCTCCCCGGCCGGCCCCGACTCCCTCCGGCCTTCCCCGTCCTCGCCGGCGTCTTCTCCGGCCTCTCCCTCGCCGGCCCCATCTCCCTCCTCAACTCCGGCGAGAACTCTGGCCAACCTCGATCCGCGTGCAACCCTAGATCTGGATCTGGGCGAGGTGAAAATTCTTCCAAGTCCCTGAAAACTCATCATATGTGTGCATGTTTGACTCATCATATCTCCTAGCATACTGCTCCTTTTTGCGTGCATGATATATCAAAATGTTTGTTGTAAGATGTTCTTAGTTTTGTTCCATTGTGCCATGTTTGTTTGAGTCAATCTTGATGCCCGAATCATCGTTGCAAGAGTGCTATATGATGTTAACTCCTGTCTGTTAACATAACTTGCTGTTTTGTCTTTTTCATTGTAATTTTTGTGTGCATCCTATGAGATTGATGTCTACATGAGTTTTGTGCTACTTCATGCCATCTTCACAGTGGTGCCATCCATGTATTTTTGTGAGTATTGTAGTGAGTGCATCGAGCTCGTGAAGTAGGGTACTTGTTGTTACTATTTTGCTAGGCTGAAACTGTTATGCCATGATGCTATGTAAACCTGCTGCTACAAGTCATTCTATGCATAATATGGAGATGTTCACTAAGAATGTTTTGTTATAAATGTCATTCTCTATCCATCCATGCCCCTTGTCGCATTTATAGCCTGCCTTAGCTTATTGCAATATTGCTCCAAAGTTGCTAAATAATGTTGTTGTCAGCCTGTTAACATTAAGTTCAGTTTTGCCATGAGCTTTGCTAGTGATCCGTGCACCCTATGAACTTGCTATTGCCATGCTTAGCTTCATAAATGTGTCTTCTTACTGTTGGTCACCTTTTCATGCCATGTATTGCTCTGTGGTGAGTGGTACAAGCTCACCAACATACCTACTTATCGTTGTTCCTGCCATGTCTGAATCTGCCATATCATTTGCCATGTTTGCATGGATGCTACCATGTTTTTTGTTGATCTTTGGAATTAGTTCAGTAAGGGAGTTTTGTTCTTTGTCTTTAGTATTAGCATTCCATGCCTTTGTTTGCCATGTTAAGTTCCTATAACATATTGTTTGATAGCTCTAAACATAGCAACCTGATGTTATTTCTGTTAAGTCTGAAACTGTTATTATTTGCAATCTTGCCATGTCCTTTTGAGCATGTTCTTGTGATTTATGGAGATAGCTCAATGTTCATGTTTTGTCATGATTTACCTGTAATTCATGCCCATGCCTTTTTTGTGCATGTTGAGATGTTGTAGCATATTGTTTTGATGCTTGTTAGATGCCTAGATGCTATTTGGACAGTTTGTCCTTTAAACTTGTTTCATGTGTATGTGTTGAACCGTAGCTTCGTTTTGAGTGTGCTCTATATGAAACTTGCTTGATTTTTCATGTAGTTTCATATTATCATGTTGCATCCATGTTTTGAGAGTGTTGCTTGATGTTTGGATGCATTTTGCATCAATGTCATGTTTAACTTGTTTTGCTCATATCTTCTAGGCCGTAGCTCTGAACTAATTGAACTTTATATGTAACTTGACTAGAATTTCGTGTAGATCCGCTTGGTGCATCTTAACTTGATGTTTAACAACTTGAACATAAGGTTTATTCAGTTCTGGACCAATTTCTAAATTTGCATATGAGGACTTTTCGGAATTGTTATATGTTGTTTTCGGCCTCATTTAAACTTGCCTTGATGTGTTGCTCTTGTTTGCATCATCTCTTGCCATGAGTAGCTTCATGTAGCCTTTGTCATGCATCATACTTGGTTGAGCATCATGTCATATATATGTGTGGTGTGTTTACCTTGTTGTTTGCTACTTTCCAGTTGTGCTCCTTCTCGTTAGTTCCTATTTCGTTGCGATCGTGAGGATTCGTTCATCTATGCATGGTTCGTCTTCGTGGCTTGATCTTCTTCATGGACTCATTCTTCTTCCTAGTGGGATTTCAGGCAAGATGACCACCACCTTGGATCTCACTACTATCATTTCTATGCTAGTTGCTTCGTTCTATCGCTATGCTGCGCTACCTATCACTTGTTCTTCAAGCCTCCCAAACTGCCATGTCAGCCTCTAACCTTTTCACCCTTCCTAGCAAACCGTTGCTTGGCTATGTTACCGCTTTTGCTCAGCCCCTCTTATAGCGTTGTTAGTTGCAGGTGAAGTTGAATATTGCTCCATGGTGGACAGGATTATGTTGGGATATCACAATATCTCTTATTTAATTAATGCATCTATATACTTGGTAAAGGGTGGAAGACTTGGCCTTATGCCTGGTATTTTGTTCCACTCTTGCTGCCCTAGTTTCCGTCATACCGGTGTTATGTTCCTTGGTTTTGCGTTCCTTACGCGGTTGGGTGATTTATGGGACCCCCTTGACAGTTCGCTTTGACTAAAACTCCTCCAGCAAGGCCAAACCTTGGTTTTACATTTGCCTAACAACCTATTACCTTTCCCTTGGGTCGGCCAACCCGAGGGTCATCTTTATTTTAGCCCCCCCGGGCCAGTGCTTCTCTAAGTGCTGGTCCGAACCGAGCTACCTGCGGGGCCACCTCGGGGAAACTTGAGGGTTGGTTTTACTCGTAGCTAGTCTCATCTGGTGTTGCCTTGAGAATGAGATATGTGCAGCTCCTATCGGGATTGTTGGCACATCGGGCGGCTTTGCTGGTCTTGTTTTACCATTGTCGAAATGTCTTGTAAACCGGGATTCCGAGACTGATCAGGTCTTCCTGGGAGAATGAATATCCTTCGTTGACCGTGAGAGCTTGTGATGGGCTAAGTTGGGACACCCCTGCAGGGTATAAACTTTCGAGAGCCGTGCCCGCGGTTATGTGGCAGATGGGAGCTTGTTAATGTCCGGTTGTAGATAACTTGACACCAGATACAAATTAAAATGCATCAATCGCGTGTGTAGCCGTGATGGTCTCTTTTCGGCGGAGTTCAGGAAGTGAACACGATTTTGGGTTATGTTAGACGTAAGTAGTAGTTCAGGATCACCTCTTGATCGTTGCTAGCTTCACGACCGTTCTGTTTGCTTCTCTTCTCGCTCTTATTTGTGTATGTTAGCCACCATACATGCTTAGTCGCTGCTGCAACCTCACCACTTTACCCCTTCCTTTCCCATTAAGCTTTGCTAGTCTTGATACCCATGGTAATGGGATTGCTGAGTCCTCGTAGCTCACAGATTACTACAACAACAGTTGCAGGTACAGGTTATGTGATGATCATGACGTGAGAGTGATGTTTGCTTGTTTTGGAGTTCTTCTTCTGATTCTTCTTCGATCAGGGGATAGGTTCCAGGTCGGTAGCCTAGGCTAGCAGGGTGGATGTCGTTTGAGTTTCTGTTTGTGTTTTGTCCGTAGTTGGATGGTGCTCTTATGTAATATGATGTTGTATTCGTGTGGCATTGTATTCCTTTTGTATGTATCCCCATCTATTATGTAATTTTGATGTAATGATATCCACCTTGCAAAAGCGTATCAATATGCGGTTCTATCCTTGGTGGGACCTTCGAGTCTCTTTAGGATAGTATCGCATATTGGGCGTGACAGTAGCGCAGCATAGCGATAGAACGAAGCAACTAGCAAGAAAAGATAGAAGTGATATCGAGGGTAATGGTCATCTTGCCTGAAATCCCGCAAGGAAGAAGAATGAGTCCATGAAGAAGACAAACGAACGTAGTCGAACGAATCCTCACAACTCCGAAACGAAACCGAAGCTAATGAGAGAAGCAAACCGGAAAGAAGCAAACAACATGGTAAACACACAAGCATAAACATGTCATGATGCACAAACAAGTATGATGCATGTCCGGTTTAATGAGGCATGTCAGGGCAATATGCACAAACAACACTACAAGTTAAGTGGAGCTCAATATGCAACGAGTTGCATATTGGCGAAACACCACATCAATTGTTTAGTTCTCTCTCGTTTAGGTACAACAATATTAAATGTTATTAAACATGGCAAGGGGTGAAGCATAATTAAACTACATATATAGGTAGGTTTAAATGAGGCCTGAAACACAAACAACAATTTCGATAATCCCCATATGTTATTTAGCAATTTAACACAAACAACAATTTTAAACATTTTAAAATGTTGTTATCATGATGCGGATGACATATGTAAGTTTTATGCAATTTTATGAAAATGTTGACATAAGCATGTTATGAAGCATTTGGTCACCATGGCGGAACGAAAAGGGTGCCACAGCGGCAAAACAGAAATGGTGCCACGGCAACATTCCGATGATCCAACAACTCATCAAGATGTTGGTGCGAACGAAAGTGTGGATGTCTAGAACATGGAAAGATGGTGGGGGTGATCCCGGTTACCGGGTTCCCACGTGACGGTGGCATGGCAAAAGAGGGACGTGCACGAAACAAACAGGCACGGTGCAAACAAGTGGTACATCTCATACATGCAAGGGCATCTCGTCGCGGTCGTCTCGGGTTATACCTTCGAAGCGTGTGTTTTGGGGCGGATCGAGTTCGTCGAAGGAAGTAGTGGTACACGGGCCATAGTGGAAGTAGTCGTACTCGCGACGGTAGTCGAAGTAGACATTCACGGGTCGTCGTGGCAAGTAGTGGTACTCGCGAGCTTGGCGACGGCAGTTGTACACGTTTGGAGAGGAACTTGTCGCATCCAAGTCCTTCGGGGTTCGTCGGTAGTGGTACTTGGCGAAATGCACGTCGACGATAGTTGTTCTAGGCAGGAAACAGTAGTTGTACACGGTTCATAGATGTTCATGTCGCTGTAGTCGTTCACAGGGCCCAACACAGGGTCTTGGCGAAACCAGGGTGCATCTTGGCTGTCTCGTCTCGGTCTTCAAACCAAAACGAAGCAAGGCAAAAGACTCGGTGCGGTGGTACTTGGCAACCCACAACAAAGAGGAACCATGAAGGGTGGCTCGGGGAGGAACACTACAGCGAGGCGGTGAGGCCAAGGGAGGCGCAGCGGCGAAGCAGGGACTCGCGAGTAGAGGAGGAAGTCGCGGCGTTGGTGCAAGGTGGCGACAAGACGAGGTGGTCGCCGACGGCTATGAGCTGAAGAGGGACGGGGACTAGGTGGCACAGGGCCCGGCAAGATGAACCAGCAGGATGGGAAGGCTTTCGAGCAAAGGGTGAGCGGGTGACATGAAGGGCGGCAACAGAACAGCGGCAACAGGGTGAGGACGACAACGACCGGTGCTGGGGCCCCGGCGAGCTCCGACTAAAATGATGGGGACGAGCGGCGCAAGGATCGGGAGCTCCTCTCCCGATCGAGCGGAGGCTACAGGAGGCAGAGGCGGCAAGCTTGGCGCACCGGAGGAGGAGAGGGTCAGGCGCAGGGCGTTGGCGGGCGACAAGAGCAGTGGATCGGGCGGCGAGGTCCGGCGACCCGCCGATGGGGCGCGTTGGCGAGGAAAGGAGCAGGCAGAGGGGATCGGGCACTTTCCCTGGTAGCGATGTGTGACGGCAGCACGGGAACGAGGGGAGAGATGGGGATTAGGAGAGAGCGTGGTGAGGGGCTAGGGTTATAGGCGCGGCTTGGCCTTGGGCCAAATGGACTGCGGGGAAGCAGGCCGGCCTGGCTGCTGGGCTCTCTTCTCACTCTCACTCTAAAGAAGAGAAAAAGAGAAAAATAGAGATAAAAAAGAAAAGAAAGAGAGGTTAGGGGTGGAGCTTGAGCAGGAGGGTATTTTTCTCGGACTCATAAAAATGAGCTTGATCCCAGAAAAATAGAAAAGAGGCACGAATGCAAGATTTAAATTCAAACTCATTTGAATATCATTCCAATGGGTTTGAATTGGGATTAGGTTTGGTGTGGTCAAAAATGTTGAATTTAAGGAGGAGCCTTGATAAAAGAGATAAGAATTGTTGGCAAAGTTTGGTGACCAAACTGGAAGTAGAAAGGGCATGGGAATTTTGCAAGTGGGTTGCGGTTAATTCCAAACTATTGGAATATTTATAATAGCTCCATAAATATTAGGAGGATATGTTATAAAGAAAAATCACCATGTGAATTCCCTTGATCTATATAGATCAAAATATCTATGCAATTTATTTAGTTGAGGTTTTAAAAATTAAATGACATGCTGGCATGATGACATGATGCACTGCAAAAATAAATAGAGCAAGCACAAATAAAAAACACACAGAGGTCACAAAAATTTGGAAGTCTTCTGGATCGTCTGTCTTGGGGCGTCACAAATGTGGTCCAGGGTGAGACTTTTCTCCCTGGACAGATCTTCGTGTTCAGCGGCTTCACACTGCGGGCCAATTCGCTTGGCCATCTGGAGCAGATCGACAGCTACGCCCCTGGCCATCAGGTCAGGTTCGGAAACTTGAACTACACGGGAGATATCCGTGGAGACTTGATCTTCAACGTATTTGGGCCTACGCCAGGAGCGCCGAACAGTCAAGACGAGCACGGCTTAGACCTACTGTCGGACAATACTCGGGATATCACACCAGCAGGAGCTCTGAACCTAAATCTAGGGCAGATCACGTCGTACGAGGACGGGTGGATGGACCCCGCCTCGGAGGCCGCACACTCATCGGCGGTAGAGTCGAGCACAGACTCCACCTCCAAGGAAACCTATGACTCCGGACCCCCGGACTCGTGTCCGGCTGTAGGTTCCAGTCCGCGCACCCCCGAGCCCGCCGAATCTGGTTGGGCTTCGGTAATGGAGTTCACCGCAGCGGATATCTTCCAGCACTCGCCCTTTGGCGACATGCTGAACTTGTTAAAATCTCTATCTTTGTCAGGAGACCCTTGGCCGAACTATGTCCGACTTGAGTGGGAAGCAGGCGACGAGGGAATTCATTGCCCACCCACCACCCACTTCATTGCCACGGTCGATGATTTGACCGACGTGCTTGACTTCGACTCCGAAGACATCGGCCATGTGGACGACGGTGCAGAAGAAGAACAGGAACCATAGACCAAGATTTGCTCACAGACAGATGGACCAAGGTCCTGGCAACCGAGGAATACGGACTCGACCGCCCCACCAAGGGGTACACAAAGCACAATTCGCTACCTCAACCTGAGAAGGAGGTCCTAAAGCCCACACCCCGCGCCAATACACCATGGTCCAAGGCAATGCGTAGGAAACACGAGGCAGTATACATAAACCTCGATGCAATAGACATAAGCGTCACAAAAATAATGATGACGACCAAGACAAGGGAGTTGGTGCCGAATTCCATGGCCCCCAGTCCGTTCAGCGGAAAAATAACAGCTCAGGCCCATCCGGCTCGGGCAGCATACTCGACCAACCATGTCAAATTCATGGTACCCCTAGAATGGTGGCCAAGTATGCCAATAGAGAATGCCGGATCCTCAAAACAAAATGGCCGGCCGTGCGCCAGAAACAATGAAAGGAGGTCTCAAACAACGAGAAGCCCAGACCACCAAACGTGGCGAGGTTAAAGGAAGATCCTCCGCAGTACAAAAATATGGCCGATCATCTCCGATCACATAGACCGTCCGGACAATATCCACCATAGCAATTTAACTGCACTTACCATCGGCCCAATAATTTGTGGGTTCCATATCACACGAGCCCCTATGGGCATAAACCGCAGCCCAAACTCGCTACGCCAGGACAAAATTTGCCAGATAGGTATTGACTGCTCGAGGATCAATCCCATTAACGACATCTTCTAAAAGATGACGTCCCAGGCGAAAAGGCCAAGTTTTATAGGCCCACCACCCTGGAGGTTGTCTTCGGATAACCAAACAAATACCATGCCGAAGAATAAGTCTTCGGCATTGTCCCCTTATACAGTAACTACCATATACTATCGGGACAAACCGCGTTGGCTAGACTCAACGTGGTACAACATCAGGCCAAACCCACGTGACATGGTCACAATTATGGGCAAGGCCGAACTCCACCCTAACAGTGGAAATTATACCGCCGCTGAGATAGCAAGTTGTGCCCGTTTATCAAACTTCGAGTCGGCAGCCAACCTCCCGGACACCAACAGAGGAGTCTAAGCTACTTTACAGCATGATATCTTGGCTCAACCAGGCTCCGATCAGGCACCCGTGGTTCAACCACCATATGACATGTAACTGCCTCGAAGCATTTGTCTTTACAGACAGACTTTTGCGCAGAACAGGACTGGCGACATGGAATCAGCTCGGACACGCAAGGCGGGAACACATAAGTACCCCTAAAGGAGACAGTCCGGATACACTTCAGATCCGCACACAACATCCTCCAGTCCGGCCACGACAGGTTCTGCCAGCACACCTCTTTTCATAAGCATAAACCGTACTCATACGCGTACTACAATACGTAGACTTAAATAACACTTCTGCCAGGGGCTTCATAGTACTCATAATATGGCAACAAAGTCCGGCCACCTTCTCGGTCGGTTGGCACCCCGAACTTATAGCACTATATGCATCAGCTCCGAATCATGTCTTGGGTCATTAGTTGGGTTTGCCTGGCTCCCATGTTTTGGTACCTTACGTTCTGCTCCATCGGCTAAGGTAGCGCTAGGAGAACTACTATGATTGTGTCCCGGTTCTTCCGGACGAGCACCTCAGTAGAGAAAGCCAAAAACTGACTGTCATGATATAGCGAGAGCTGATCAGCTGTTCGAGAGGTTGTAAAATCTTTAAAGATTTATTCCGCATAATGCCATAACAAATGCAAAGTGTGATGGATCGGTCTTCCAGTCAGGCGCCGTTAGAGCCCCTCGTACGGTCTTCCAAACACCAGGGGCTGCGCCTACCATACTCGAATTCCTATGGCTAAGTGAGACTGATAAAGCCCTATAGTCTGATTGCCTAGTTCGCGGCGATGAACACCTCCTTCAAGGACCCAAAAATGGGATAAAGAGTGTTTAGGTATGTCCCGAACACCCTCGTACTTTCTACATGGGGGCAGAAGCCGACGACTGGCCAACTCTCAGGATTTATATAGACTAAACGGCTGCAGAGCAAGAAAAAACGTTCATATAACAGGCAATAAACAATAACAGTGCCAGTATCCCACATTACAAAGGACAGCATGACTGCCTTCAGGGAAATATAATGTCTTTGGTACACTGTTCCGCCACAAGGCGGGCTCCTTTCAGGACACCTTCATAGTATAATTCGGGCTTGCGATGCTCCTTACCCTCCGGTGGTCCCTCAATCATCAGCTTTTCAGCATCAAGCGTCCCCCAGTGCACCTTCGCATGGGTAAACGCCATGCATGCACCCTCTATACAGACCGATCGCTTAATGACTTCGAGCTGAGGGCAAGCACCAACAATCTGCTTCATGAGTCCGAAGTAACTGCTTGGAATTGGCTCCGCGGGCCACAGCCGGACAACTAAGTCCTTCATGGCTAGTTCGGCCGCCTGGTGCAGTTCGACCAGCTGCTTCAGCTGATCGATAAAGGGCACTGGATAATTCGGTGCCAAATACTGCGATCAGAAATGCTTCTCCGCAGACTTCTTCTCCTCAGCTTGGTAGAATTGGGCAGCATCAGATATGTTGTGCGGCAGGTCCGCAAACGCCCCTAGAGAAACAAGAATTTAGTTTGTCGCTTAGAGTTCCTCCCATTACTATGTAAAAATTGCTTTGAGTACAAAAAGCCTTACCAGCCGCAACCCTCCGTGTCTCCTGAATGTCCTTCAGAGCACCTCGGGCTTCTTCCCGAGCATCATCTGCAGCTTGGAGAGCTTGGGCGAGTTCGGATTCTTTCCCTGCTAGACTCTGCTCCAAGGTCTCGCTTTTCTTCACGGCCTCCTGGAGCTCTCGCTCAGCTTCAACAACCCTGGCCTCATGCTTCTCGTGAAGAGCCTGCTCTGCGGCGGCCTTCTTGTCGGCTTCGGCCACAGCCTCCTTCAGTGCCTCAATTTCGGCACTCGCTCCTAGAGCATACAATACAAATACTTTCATCACGCACAACTACTCATTCATGCTCAACTTAGCAAACGGTTTCGACATACCTTGCTTGCCCTCCAATTGCTTCTTCACGCGGCCAAGTTCTTCTTCGGCCCGTTCCAGACTCTGCTTTAGTTCGGACACCTCCGCATTATGAGAGGCGGTCGTCGCTACAGACGTCTGTTTTCAAACAAAGGGTTATATGTCATTAACTGAGTCTCCTGCGAAGCGGAAATTTGATTCCCTATCTGACTCTCTCTCTCTCTCTCTCTCTCTCTCTCTCTCTCTCTCACCGGACAGTGCATCAGGGGCTACCACTCATATTATGACAATCTTCAAAGGTTTCTAAAAACATACCTCAAAGCCTTTTATAAGGCTAAGGCAGGATTCATTCAGTCCGCTCTCAGTGGACTGAATCTTTTCAATCACCGCACCCATGAGGGCGCGATGTTCATCGATGATGGACGCACTCTTTAGTGCTATCGATAGGCCACCCGGCAGCTCTGCTTGGACAGAGGTTGATGGCGGAGCGGTCTTGCCTCCCTCCGTCGAGGGGGGATGCTCGCCCGATCCTGGAGCTTTAAAGGTCTCCAGGACCGTGTCCGGCTGCGGGCCGAATCTAAGATCACCCCACCGTCGACGATAATGGGAACCGCTGCTCCCGTGTATCCGGCCCCAGAGATATGCCCTCCCTGGTCTGGGTCCCGCTGAGACGACACCTTGGTGTCGCGCCTAGGCTTCAGGGAAGGGGCCTCCGGAGGCGTCTCGCTCTCCAGGGCATCTAAGCTCAGTGAATCCTCCGATGAGGACTGTTCGACATGGGACCTCGCCGGGCTGCACAAAGTATGGAGACAGTTAAACTACCACATCCTAATTACCCCGGGCGCGTATGCGTGTTTGGATTTCATGTACTCACGACTTTACCAGGCGCTGGGCCCTGGGATCCCACTCCGGGCTGCTATTGGCAGAAGTGGTGCACGCCTCTGGGAGGGAACTTTTCCCCATCTTTGGCGATTCGGCCTCCAGGGATGAGGAAGCCGTCCTTTTCTTCCCTTCCCCCATAGAGGACTCGTCTTCTTCCTCCTCGTCTTCGTCTTCGGAGGAGGGATGGGCGCTGGAGTCTTCGGATTTTGTGTCCGAAGCGTCGCGGCGACGGAGGCCACTCCGGGTCTTCTTGACCTTCTTGGAGGCCTCTTTCTTCGGCGCCTCGTAAGGCGCTGGGACCAGCATCTTCGTCAGAAGAGGTCCTGCTGGTTCCTCTGGCAGCGGGGCCGGACAATGTATCCGTCCCGCCTTCTTCGTCCATTCCTGGGATTATTGTAGAAAGCATGATAAAAGCGTCTCCCTCGGGATATGCTAGCAAAACATGGATAGACAGAACATAGCAATGACCTCCAGACTTGCAGAGCGAGACAGATGATACCAGAGCGCCTTCCAGATGTCCTTGTGTGAGGAGACATAGAGCTCACGTAGAGTCTGGTGCTCGGCTAGGCCGTAATCCCACAAACTACAGGCTCGGTGCTGGCAAGGGAGAACTAGGCGAACTAACATCACCTGGACTACATTGACGAGTTTGACATCCTTTTCAACCACGCTCTGGACGTGTGTTTGGAGCACCGATAGCTCATCGGATGAGGACCAGTTCAGGCCTTTCTTGGGCCAGGACGTGAGCCGCAGCGGGGCTCTGGATCTGAATTCAGGAGCAGCGGCCCACTTTTTACCGCGCTGCTCGGTGATATAGAACCACTGCTGTTTCCACTCCTTGACGGAATCATTGAAGGTGCCCGTCGGCCATGTGACCATGGGCATCTTGCTCACCATGGCGCCGCCACACTCAGCGTGCTCGCCTTTAACCACATTGGGCTTCACATTGAAGATCTTCAGCCATAAGCCGAAGTGGGGCGAAATGCGGAGGAAGGCCTCACACACGACGATAAATGTCGAGATATTGAGGAAGGAATTAGGGGACAGATCATGAAAATCAATCCTGTAATAATACATGATGCTGCGAACAAATGGGTGGAGGGGAAACCCGAGCCTGCGGACAAAATGAGGAAGAAACACGACCCTCTCGTGGGGCTCCGGAGTGGGGATGGTTTGTCCCGCCGTCGGGAGACGGTGGCCGATTTTTTTGGCCAGGTACCCAGCCTCACAGAGCTTTTTGATATCCTTCTCCCGGATGGTAGAGGCCATCCATTTGCCTCCTGCTCAGGATCCGGACATCTTCGAAGAGCCTCTCTTCGGTGGAGAAGACGAGTGCTTGGGCATTAGGGCTCGAGCAAAGGGGAATGGATGAGCGGAATGGAAAGGCGTGGGTAAAGAGGAAGAGACCTTATCTCTTTATAGAGGCGATAAAAGCTTTTGCGCCTCCCCACTTGCCTAGTGGAACCCGCTCGTTCCCCACTCGCCGCGATTGACGGAGCAATTGGGCTACCCGTGCCCGTGTTAATGAAAAGCCCCATGATAATGGGAACACGATCTCTGCTTCGACGAGACATGCCCAAAACCGCCTCGCAATATGTATGGTGGTTGGTTGTGGAGAGATGGTTTAATAATGACTCAACCACGGTGCTATGTCATGTTATCTAAAGATGTCGGCAGATTATATTTGTGGAATATCATTCTCCCCATGATGGCATGTGAAGATCGTATTGCAGATCCGGACACGATTTAAGTGTTAGGTAATTATTTGGAGTATTTGGAGATGGAACCCGCCTTGCAATGCCGAAGACAATCTACGCGACGGACTCATCATCATTGAAGCCTGGTTCAGGGGCTACTGAGGGAGTTGTGGATTAGAGGGTATCCGGACAGCCGGACTATATACTTTGGCCGGACTGATGGACCATGAAGATACAAGACTCAAGACTTCGTCCCGTGTCCGGCTGGGACTCTCCTTTGCGTGGAAGACAAGCTTGGTGATCCGTATGTTAGATCTCCTTCATTGTAACCGACTCTGTGTAAACCCTAGCTGCCTCCGGTGTCTATATAAACCAGAGGGTTTGGTCAGTGTAGGGACAATCATAATCATCATAGGCTAGCTTCTAGGGTTTAGCCTCTACGATCTCGTGGTAGATCAACTCTTGTAATACTCATATCATCAAGATCAATCAAGTAGGAAGTAGGGTTTTACCTCCATCGAGAGGGACCGAACCTGGGTAAAACATCGTGTCCCTTGCCTCCTGTTACCATTAGCCTTAGACTCACAGATCGGGACCCCCTACCCGAGATCCACCGGTTTTGACACCGACACTCATTTCCAGCATTCGGTTACTTACGGCCCATTACTGTCCATTTTTGCTTGTGGGCCAAATTCAGCCCGTGGTTACAGTCGGCCTGTTTGTGGCCCGTCAATCCGTTGATCCGTTTTCATAGTGTCATCAAATACGACCGATTAACAACGACCCGTTATGGTCGGCCCATGAACGGACGATTCCAACTCTAGCCCGTTTACGGCCCATAATACAGTCTGTTATTGGCCAGTAGAAGTCCCATTGATGATACGGCCCGTAGAAGTCCCGTTGTTTCTATGGCCCGTAGAAGGCCCATTGTCTCTACGGACCATAGGAGGCCCAGGGTCACTACAGTAAATATGTAGCCCATGGTTATTGTGGCCTAGTTTTTAAAAATAGGTTATTGCGGCCACTAGCAAACCGCGGAAAAAGAACTGCACTGACTACAAGCAAACAAATAAACAAGACAACAAGGAAATAAATAAGCAAGCCACTTACACTACGCTATCACGACTATTACACATATTACATCCACTAGGCATCAAAATTCGCCACCAGTGCAAATATAGGGAACAAAGTAGCATATCACATACCACTACAAGGAAACACGCTATAAAGCAACAAAAATTCTACAACGTTTTGAGTATATGTTGTAAAATTCAGAATAGATACACATATATGCGTTGTAGTATATGCGTTGCAGATTTGTAGCTCATGACCCTATCATGATTATAAAAAAACAGAGGAAAGGAGAGGGAGACGCGTGAGAAACAGAGCCCACGACTCCCTCGTCTCTCCCAAATCGCCGCCACCAATGCCTCATCTCCCTCCTCCGACCCGCCTCGTCCCCCTTGCGCCGACCCTCCCCCTCCCCTCCTGCCACCTCACAGCTCCGGAGGCTGCCGGATCCGCCACATCCCCACCCAACCATCCCTCTCGCGTCCCATCCCGATCTCTTCACGCGGCTCCTCGCCGTGCTACCTGCGGCGGCTGCATCAGGTGATGTCTGGCGAATCCCGCCGGCGCCAAGCATAGCCCGATGTCCGTTTACTCCGTGGAGCCCTCCCATCCAGCTAGATCGAGTGCTCGATGCCACCAAAGCCCACCCGCGACCCATCCCCCATGGCTAGCGTTTGGGGCGTCAGATCCGGTGTCAATGGCCATGTCGTCCTCGTCTCATCCGGTGAGTGCATCCCCTCCCCTGGCTTCATCCTCCCTCTCTCTCTCTCCCGCTTCTATAACCTCAGCTCTTCACTTCTGATGTAGACATGCGGGGAGGAACAGCCAGTGGACAATCTTGCTGTGGCTCGGGATGAAGCAGCCACGAGCTTCCTCCTCCTCCCGCTTCAGGTGAGTTGGTCCACTCCTCCCTCTACTCTGGTTTGTGGCACATCAGGAGACATTGTTGTTCTGGTGGTCTTAGGATTTTCTATTGTCTGGGATCAAGTGCCTGCTTGTTGAGGTCAATTTGATTTTGTTTTGCTGCCAAAGTGTCAAAGCAGAGGACAACCACATGCTGGACTGAGTCCTGATGTGTTGAGACTTGGAAGGTCGGCATGGCCTCCAACCGTGGCAATGCATCTACGCTGCTGCTGCCTTGCAAGAAGTAGTGGCTGTATGGAGGGATCTTGAAGCCCATCTACGCAGTAACGAGTGTGTTTGAGGCAATTAGTACAAAAAAACGTAGGTATAGTTAAAAAATAGGTTAGGGTCTAATTAATACAGTATATATCTCCAAGGCCCTGATTATTTTCTTTTCCAATCTTTAGTATTCTCCTGTTTCAAGTTTTGACCATGGCAAACATATATTCTTTTAGGCTAATTACTAAATCAATCTAACGATGGTTCATGTGGCAGCTGAGGTGTAGCAACGGCAGTTTGAAGCAGCGGCCGCGGGCATCTTTGGCGGCAAGGCTGTCGAGTGAAGGAAGTGCCGGTGTGGCGATTTGTGTTCTATTCTCCATCCTTTAAGCTCATAACAGAAGAAGGAACTGTACAATTGACTGTATCACTATTGTTTTATTAAGAAAAAAACATGTTCTGTACGCATGTGTTGATGAATACTCCTCTTCACTTGATTGTGTTGTAGGGAGTGAAAGCATCCAGTTGGGGTGGTCTACAGCTGTGGTCGCCTCAGGGATAAATTCATTGAGCAAGATGTAAAGTTGCCACGATAGTAACTAGGACACATAGAATGGGACGAATATAGATTCTCTTCTTTTATTATATAGGAACTTGATGAAGCTTTACTTTTGTTGCGTTGTTCTAGAGATGCACGAGACACCTGTAACCTTTTTCCCTTGGCTTTGCAGCTGCACGCACCAACTTGATGTTGGGGGACACCATGGAAGGTATACACTCTCCCTCTCCCTACCGTACTACTGCTCATTGTGTTCATGACCATTGAGCTATGCTAGGTTCTATGCTGTTGTTGATGCAAATTTATAGGATTTTGGGCTGTAGGCTTCAATAGATATATTTAGCAATAAATAAATCTGTCAGTTCACACAAAACTTTTTGACTGTAGGTGTACAAAATTAGCAATGGATCTCTAGGCTGGTGATGACCATGTAAATTTGTTTTAGTGGACTTGGGGTTGTAGGTTCATTCAAAAGCGTGGTGAGCACCTGTAGGTTTGTCTATTTCCTGTTGGATGACTCAAACCAACTGGTGCTAAATGTTTTTGTTTAGTTTCAGATGACAAACTGTTTTGGTTCAGTTTGCTAATTAAATGGAGAAGAGAAGAGAAGTAGCACAATAGCGCTTAGGCTACTGTCCATATAATGTTATTGAGCCATGTTGTTCTGTAGGCTATGTCGTATATTGTGGAATCTTTATTAGTCATCAATGATCACTAACACTCATGCCAGTATATTTTCAGAATCATAACAGGGACGTAGTTCTTTCTATAGTTCCAAGTTATGATCCTAAATTTAAACTCGATGGTGTTGAAATTAAAATGCATTTTGGGCAGTGTAATACAACACTTGCGAAAAATAAAGATTTCGTACAGAGTCGCAAAAACTGCAATCATATTGGTAATGCAGAAAAAAATATTGCATGGCCTTCAACCTTTGTACGTGTCTAATATCCTGCCTTTATCACTACTTGCATCATGTCAATGCATTATGTTTTAACAGTTTATTTTGTTAATTTTCTTTGTAGATTCAAAAGATATATGGATGATTATATGGTTGCGTAACAAGTATACTGCAATGATGATGACGACGACGACAACAACAACAACGATGATATTCTGGTTCATGATGCTGATGCTGATGGATGCTTTCAGTTTTAGTTAAGTTGTGGGATGTTCCTTTTGGACGCTGTTCCTCAGTTAGTTTTATTTAATTTGTAGGGATGTTGATGGACAATTTTAGTTTAGATTTTCCTGTCAAGAAAATATTAGATTATGCATCACATTTGGATGATGTTCCTCTTGTAATACCCATTGTTGTAATCCAATAGTTTTAACTGATATATGATTTCTTCCTCTTGTGAATATTTTCTCTTATTTTCTTCCTCACTTGATACACATAATTATCATCATTATGTGGAGTATTAATTTAATTGCTGGCATTATACAATATTATTCATGTTATATATGCACCAACACCTGAAGCCTTGCAAATTCTTTGTTGCCTAGCAATCACCAACGTATAGGATTGTTGTAAAAATCGGTTTTATGTGTTGTACTCTTGCAACGGTCCCTTTTACCAACGATAGTATAAGAGTTGCATTATGCGCTAGCAACGCCAGATAAGGCTACGCATCTGAATCCGTTGGTAAAGACCCTAACAACGCATATATGGACTTTTAGATACGGGAAAAAGCGTTGCTATAGGTGGGGTCATGTTGTAGTGTACACTGGTTGTCAAAGTTGGCGACCAGAATAAATGCCGCAGGAAAATAAGTCCAGAATTGAAACCACTTCAGAAGAGATCAAGAAACAATATCCTGGGTACCCATAATGATGGCAAGATGCATAGCAAGCTTATTAACTTTCTCTTGTTTGGCGCTTAAATCCTCCAGCACTTGCTGTTGCACCAGAAAGTATGGATCTGAATTTTGCAGGGACTTCCTCAGTCCTTCGGCTTCCTGTCGCATAACATCTGATCGATGTCTTTCAACTTGAAGTTGAGACTCAAGAAGCCGAACTAATTCAGGCAGCAAGTTCGAAGAGCTGGTGCCAGCAGTAGTAGCCAGTAACTCGAACACTACATCAAGACAGGACTTTGGGGTTGTCTCAGTGTCTTCAATATAGTTTTTATCAGCTTTCTTGGAGAACAACAGGGATGTCTCACTATCTTGAACCTTATCTACATTACTTCCTTTACCATTGCATAACGGGGTACTCTTCTCCAATATTTTATCCGCATTCTAAAAGAGAAACAAATAGACATATCACAGGTTTACCATGTTGTATATGAAAATCATTTTGGTAAACCAGTTCAGTAGTAAGGTGGACATGATAACAGCATGAAACAAATATATATTTATGTAGTATGGTCACTGTATGGTCTATACCATTCTAGTTTATGTTGCCAAATCAAGATAGAGACAGTTCAAATCACATCTATTTAAGACAAAGCAGCATACACAGAATATAAGTGTGGGAAACTACACAACAATAACAACATTTGTAATGTGCATGCAATGAGAACATAACTTTTTATTCAATTGAAACTGAAATTAACATAGAGAAAGTTACAACAGCAAGCACGTTAAAGAAACAGGTTTAAAACATACCTGTTGCATCCTTCAAACTTGAAATTAGTTGGTATGAGTAAATACAGTGATGCAAGAGCAAAGGAGTATGAACCATAGCTACGGAACCTGGCTGGAGAACAATTCTTCTTCTGCTTTAGGCGTTGACTTGGGGTCCGGAGTGGTGGTCCTCTTGTTTTGGGCACTGCAGTTGCCTTACTAAGTGCTCGTGTTTGGTTGCTCTGTGGTGGAGACAGTGTTGTGTCAACTGGAACTGGGTTACTATCTGCTGGGGTTGGGGTTAGAAGGGGTGTAGCTGGTTCTCTGTCCAACTGGGTAGGGGTACAATTTGCGTGAGTCTGGGTTATGTGTGGTGGGGCTGGTTCTTGGGCAAGTACAACTATGGTTCTATCTGCATCGGCTGGTAGCACGATCTTTTCTGAAGACCCTGGTTTTACTCCCACAGATACTGCCATCAACCCCTCCAATTCAAATGGATGATAAACAAGAAAAGTAATTGAATGTACAGACATTTTAAGATAGACAGGTGCAATGGATGGTAGGGAAGAAAACAGGGCATGAAATAATTCACATTTATGTTGTCGAACCAAACAGAATAGCATGACATAATTTCACATATATGATGGCTAATTAATACTTTTATGACTTTGTGCTACTTCATGGATCTTTTAATGAGATGGCTGCATGCATCATTATGATGCAGAGGCCGGGGGTATGCCTCCATTTCCAAAAAATTAAATAGGATAGTATAACACAATTTCACATGTATGATGGCTAACTAAATAGGATAGAATGACATACTTCAAAATATGATGACTATGTAAACAGGATGACATGATAGAACTATATGATGTGTCTATTAAAGTGGTTGGAATGCCATAAGTCACAAACATGTCGTCGATGGAAACATGATGGCATGATATAATTCACGGATAGAAGGACATAATTCAAAATCTGCTGACTATGTAAACAGGATGAGATGATATAACTATATTATGTCTTTAGAAAATGGGTTGACATGCCATAATTCAGATACATGTTGTCTATGTAAACATCATGGCATGATATAATTCAAATATATGATTTATATACTAAGCAAGTGAGCAGACGGCAGACGCAAATATGATGTGTCAACTAAGGAGATGGCATTCAATATTGTGTATATGATGTAAAAACTAAGCATTGCAATACAACATATGCATGATATGAGTAATATAACCCTGACAAGTTTGAGAATACACCTCAGGGGGATAATAGGACTGGTCATCTGCCTCTGAATCCTCCTCAGCGGAGCTATCTATAACCAGCCAGATATCTGCTTCAAGAGGTAGCATTGCGTGCTCTGAAGACCTTGTTTTCACTCCAGATTTCTCCATCACCAATTCAAATGGCTGATGCACAGGAAGAGCAGTTGAATATACAAACATTGTCAACAAATGCAATGAGAAATACAAAAAAACGACGGCATGATATAATTCATATATATGACGCTTGGCTAAACAACACGGCATTGCATAATTCACATATATAATGCCTTGCAACAAGATAGCATTGCATAATTCACATATATAATGTCTTGCAACAAGATGGCATTGCATAATTCACATATATGGTAATTAGACACTAAACAGGTGGCATTCACACAAAGCATGTCCAAACTAAGCAAATGACATAGCAATGCAAGACACCATACACACGATATGAGCAACATAACCCTGTAAGTTAGAGCATGCACCTCGGGGGGGGATAGGACTGGTCATCTGTCTCTGAATCCTCCTCTGAGGAACTTTTTGTAACCAGCAAGACATGTGCTTCAACAGATAGCATTGTCTGCTCTAAAGACCTTGTTTCCACTCCAGATTTTTCCATGACCGTGTCGAATGGCTAATGCATAGGAAGAGTAATTGAATGTACTAAAATTGGTGACAAATTTAATACGTAATAAAAAAATGATGGCATGATATAATTCACATATAAGATGACTGGCTAACCAGGGTGGCATTTCAAAATTCACATATATGATGTCTGGCTAAACAAGACGGCATTGCATGATTCACATATACGATAAAGAAACTAAACAGATGCCATTCACACAAAGCATGTCTAAACTAAGAAGATGACATATTTGATGTATAAAGTAAACAATGCAAGGCACCATATTCATGATATTACTAACATCAGCATGCCAACTTAGAACGAAGACCTCAGGGGGTAAATAGGAGTGGTCTTCTCCTTCTGAATCCCCCTTAGAACAATTATCTTCCTCTTGATTACAATCCGAGATGGATGGAGGGGGGCTGCTGTCGGTGTCAAAACCGGCGGACCTCGGGTAGGGGGTCCCGATCTGTGCGTCTAAGGCTAATGGTAACAGGAGGCAAGGGACACGATGTTTTACCCAGGTTCGGGCCCTCTCGATGGAGGTAAAACCCTACTTCCTGCTTGATTGATATTGATGATATGAGTATTACAACAGTTGATCTACCACGAGATCATAGAGGCTAAACCCTAGAAGCTATCCTATGATGATTATGATCGTCCCTCTATGGACTAAACCCTCCGGTTTATATAGACACCGGAGGGGGCTAGGGTTTACACAGAGTCGGTTACAAAGAAGGAAATCTAATATCCGGATCGCCAAGCTTGTCTTCCACGCAAAGAAGAATCCCATCCGGACACGGGACGAAGTCTTGAGTCTTGTATCTTCATGGTCCAACAGTCCGGCCAAAGTACATAGTCCGGCTGTCCGGATACCCCCTAATCCAGGACTCCCTCAGTAGCCCCTGAACCAGGCTTCAATGACGATGAGTCCGACACGTAGATTTTCTTCGGCATTGCAAGGCGGGTTCCATTTCCGAATACTCCAAAGTAAACCCCGAACACTTAAATTGTGTCCGGCTCTGCAAGAAGATTTTCACATACCACCGTAGAGAGAAAGATATTCCACAAATATAATCTGATGACAACTTTGGATAGAGTGACATGACACCATGGTCGAGTCATTATTGAACCGTCTTCCCACAGCCAGCTACCACACATATCGCGAGGCGGTTTCCTCAGCACGTCTTGTCGAAGCAGAGATCATGTCCCCTTATCACGGGATTCTCATCAATACGGGTACGGGTAACCCAACCGCGCCATCAATTGTGACGCTTGGGAAATAAGCGATTTTCAACGGGCAAGTGGGGAGACGCACCGTTTTCGCCGCCTCTGTAAAGGGATAAGGATCCCCAATTTTTACCCATGCCTTCTTCCTCCTTTGCTTATCCATTCTCGCACCCTCAAGCTCCAGCGCCCTAGTTCACACGTTCTCCGCACAGGCAAACATGTCCGGAGCAGGAGGCAAGTGGGTGGCCTCCACCGTCAAGGAGGAGCATATTACGAAGCTCTGGGCGGCCGGATACTTGGCCGCAGATATCGCGCACCGGCTGCCGGACGCAGGGCAGATCATTCTGACTCCAGGACCCCACGAGAGGGTCGTGTTCCTCGCCCATTTCATCCGCGGACTGGGATTTCCACTTCATCCCTTTGTCCGTGGGCTCATGTTTTACTATGCGCTGGACATCCATAATCTAGCCCCAAATTTCGTCCTCAACATCTCGACGTTTATCGTCGTGTGCGAGGCCTTCCTCCGCATCAAGACCCACTTCGGCTTGTGGCTATGAATCTTCTGTGTGAAGACGAAGATCGTGAGCGGCCATCAAGCGGAGTGCGGAGGGGCCATGGTGGGCAGGATGCCCAATGTCACCTGGCTTCACGGTTCCTTCGCGGAGACCATGAAAGGGTGGCAATGGGGGTGGTTCTACATGACCGAGCCGCGCGACGCCAACTGGGCAGTTGTCCGAAATTCCGATCCGAATTCCCATGTGGCTCACTTCCTGGGAAAAGAAGGGCCTGGCCTGGGGCGAACCTGCAGAGCTGACAGGACTTCAGAACTACATCAAAAATATGATGGACAAGAAGATCAAGCTTGTCAACGTGGTCCAGGTCATGCTCGTCCGCCGAATCCTTCCGTGCCAAAGATGGGCATTCAATCTATGGGAGTTCAATCCGACCGAGCACTAGACACTTCAAGAGCTTTACGGCATGATGCACAAGGACGCATGGAAGGTGCTATTCAAGGCCTCCGAAATTCCTCCTCCCACATCCGAAGACCGCGGACTCCATGTCACGCGGCTCCCTCATCCGGTGAGTTTTCTGACCGTCACCAGATGTAGTTTTCTCAGCATACTCATGGGAGGATTTTAAGTCATCGTGTATATTTAATCAGGATTACGTGGTGACGGCGGAGCGGATCGACTGTCCGGCTCCATTGCCAGAAGGTCCAGCAACCGCTCTCCTGACGGAGATTCTAGTCCCGGCTCCTTACAAGGTGCCGGAAAAGAAGTCCAAAAACAAGGCTCCGGGGACCAGGAAGGGTCTCCGGCGTAAGGTCGTACCGGACGCCTCATCCGAAGACGATGAGGCACACTCCTCTCATGAAGGGGAGGAGGAAAAGGAAAAGGCCACTCCATCCGGGGAGGCTAAATCGCCTAAGAGGGCGGCCTAGGGGACCAGGAAGGGTCCCCGGCGGAAGGCCGTCATAGGCTCGTCGTCCGAGGACGACGAGGCAGATTCCTCCGGCAGAGGCGGGGGAAAACATGAGGAAATTCCGCCTCCCCGCACTGGGGAGGAGAAGAAAAGGAAAGCCGCCCCGCAGGGGGAGGCTAGGACACCCAAGAAGGGAAAGGCGTCCCTTTCGGATCACTCCACAACGGCTGCCTACAACGAGGAGGAGTGGCTTCCCAGGGGCAAGCCCCTAGTAAGATAGTAAGTATCCGCACTCTGTTGTACTTTAGTGTGACTTATCTTCATAGTTTGTTATAACGCCGAACACGTATATGAAGTTCGGCCAGGGCCCATCCCGAGGTATCCTCTTTGGATGGGTCTTTGGGCGATTCGGCGATGAATTCGCTCCCAACGGCCACCTCCCCTCGGCATGTAGATGACACGGAGGTGTGGTCCCAAAGGGTACCAGAGCAGGGGGAGGCGGATCTGGAGACGTCCCAGGGCGAAATTCCAAATGCTAGGCACAAGGGGAGTAAGATCCCCGCAGATTGTGCTGACGAGAGCCGCAGCAAGTCGGGCTCCTAGCCGGACACTGTACCGGAACCTCCACAGGTTCCGGATTCGGGTAGGCAGCCCCTCGCTAAGGAGGGCGAGCCGGCCATGCCGATGACTTTCCTAGCGCCAGAGGCGTCGGATAGTCTACTGGAAGTGCTTCGCAATGCTTCCATGGATGAAGAGCACCATACTCTTATGAGTGCGGTGATTCAGAAGGTTCGGTCCACCAAAAGCGGATTGACCGAAGCCTGCACCGGCCTCCTGACGGGCTTTGAGGTAAGTAATCAAAACTATGTGAAATTATCACCCGATAGACAGTAGCCCCTGATAATCTGTTTGGTGTTCGGAAAGAAAAGCCAAACGGAGGGTCAACTCTAATCCGTAGGAGACTAACAGTAGGTGTCTATGTGATTAAGCAGGCAGTGCTGCTTACCACTGCTGCCCGCACAGCCGAGGTCACCGGACTCAAACGGGACCTTGAGCAGGCCAAAGAGGAGCTTAGCCTCACAAAGAGGTAGCTCGAAGACAACAAAGGTGAGTGATACCCTGTTCACATATCATATAGATGAGGAAAAATTGGTGACGCTAACAAAAAGCGTTATGATTTTGTAATAGGGGCCACAACCGAAGCTGCGGCCCTAAAGAAAGTGCTATCCGAGGCCGAAGATAAGGCGGCCACGGAGAGCATTGAGCATGAAAAGCATAATGCTAGGGTGGGCGAGGTACAGCAAGAGCTCCAGGAGCTCGGCAAGAAGTTCGAGTCCTTGGAGCGTGACTTCAAGAGGAAAGAGTCTGAGCTTGCGAAGGCCCTTTTGAGCATGAAAGATGCCAAGGCCGAAGCCCAAAAGGCCTAGCAGGAAATCCAGGCGACCAAGAAGATAGCGGCGGGTAAGACATTCTTTATGCAAAGCAAGCATGTGGAGGAGACATTTCTTTTACTTAGCCGAATTCGGAGCTCTCCAGGGGCATTCGCAGATCTGCCACGCAACATATCGGATGCCACGGAGTTCTACTGTGCCGAAGAGGGGAGCTCAACAGAGAAGCTATTCTGGTCCCAGTATACTGGAGCCGAACACCCGATGCCTCTGAGTGACCAGTTGAAGCAATTGGTTGAACTCCACAGGGAGGCCGAAGTGGCTATGAAAGATTTCATAGTCCGGATGTGGCCTGGTGAGCCCCTGCCAGCCAGCTACTTCGGCCTTATAAAGCGGGTGGTAAATGCCTGTCCGCGGCTTGAAGTTATCAAGCGATCCTTTTGCATTGAGGGTGCCCACCGAGCCTTTGCCCGTGCGAAGATGCATTGGGCCAAGTTGGATGAAGAGAAGCTGGTGAAGGATGGACCGCCGGAGGGCAAGGCGCATCGTTATCCCGAGAAATATTATGATGGCGTTATGAAAGGTGCTCGCCTCATGGCCGATGAATGTACCAAGGACACAATCTTTGAGTGAATGTACTCCAGTCGTTTTTGCAATAAAAGCGAATTTGTTTGCGCTATATAGCACTTTGTTGATTTAAAATATTACCTTCTGTGCGACTGTTTATAAAATTCTGAAAGTAGGCCAGTCGTCGGCTTCCGCCCCCACGTAACTAGTACTGGGGTGTTCGTGGAAAACTCAAACACTCTTTATCCAAATTTTTGGTCCCCGAAGGAGGTGTTTGGCGCAGCGAACAAGGCAATCAAACTATGCGGCTTTAAAACTCTCACTTAGCCATAGAAGTCTATAATTTTTAATTTCGGCGAAGCCCCTAGAATTCGAAAAGCCGAATTGGGCGCTATATACGCCTAAATCAAACGAGGCCGATTCCTCGCCTAAAGCAGAAAAAAATCTTTAAGGATTTTTAGACCTCTCAAACAACAACCAGCTCTCGCCGTATCATGCTAGTCAGTTTTCGGCTTTCTCTACTGAGGTGCTCATCCGGAAGAACCGGGACACAATTGCAGTAGTTCTCCCTGCGCTACCTTAGCCGATATAACGGAACGTAAGGTACCAAAATAAGGGAGCCGGGCAAACCCAACTATTGACCCAAGACATGATTCAGAGCTGATGCATATAATGCTATAAGTTCCGGGTGCCGCACTGTTGAAAGTGTTCGGACTTGTCTTGCCATATTAGGGGGCGCGATGAGAAGCCCCTGGCAAACTGATCGTACCAAAGTGTACGAATTCAATATTAAATAAACATTTTTAGGAAAAATATGAATATAGGAATAATAAGCTGATGCTATAAATTATCTCCCATTGATAAATAATACGTCCAAGCGTATCTTTACAATTAATGCGTTGAGCAGAAGTAAAGAAGACTATTTGACATGTCCTATTCAAGGGCGGGCAGCATGTAGGTATATAAAACAGGTATAAGATCATTAATAGATACCACCTAGGTATTCCCTTTGTGCGCAAAGCCTTTTGCCTCCTTGGTTTTCCCTCCTGTGAGGAGTCCGATGATCCGGCTCTCTAAAGAGGCTGTCCGCAAGTAGGGTCCTGAAAGGTAAAGGGGGTTATTAATGTATGTTGCGGCTGAACCGCACTATTGACCGCATCACTATTGCGCCTCCACCTATGCCCAAGGTATTTTGAGTGCGTAATTATGTACGCGCGGCACGAATGCTGCCTGAATGGGGCTCGGGCGGAGGCCGGACTGCTAGTCACGCTCTTGGCGTACCTGGCGATCTTGTTGCGGGGTACTCCGGACTCGCTTGACGGTGTTCGCGGTTGTTGTCACCAGATTGGTGGTTTGCCGGAGAAGGCTGCTTTGTACTTCTGCCGCGAGGGCTGCAGTATGCTCTTCTGTACGGAGAGAGTGGTCCGCGTTCCCATTGACTATTATAACCCCGCGAGGTCCTAGCATCTTGAGCTTGAGGTATGCGTAGTGTGGTACCGCATTGAATCGAGCAAATGCGGTTCTTCCAAGCAGTGCATGATAGCCACTACGGAAAGGGACGATATCAAAGATTAACTCCTCGCTTCGGAAGTTATCCAGAGATCCGAAGACCACTTCTAGTGTTATGGAGCCCGTACAACAGGCCTCTACTCCTGGAATTACACCTTTGAAGGTGATTTTGGTGGGCTTGATCCTTGAAGGGTCGATGCCCATTTTGTGCACTGTGTCCTGATAAAGCAGGTTCAGGCTGCTGCTGCCGTCCATAAGGACTCGCGTGAGGTGGAATCCGTCACTGATTGGGTCTAGGACCAATGCGGCTAAACCACCGTGACGGATGCTGGTAGGGTGATCCCTACGATCAAAAGTGATCGGACAGACTGACCATGGGTTGAACTTTGGGGCGACTGGCTCCATCGCATAGACGTCCCGTAGTGCTCGCTTTCGTTCCCGTTTGTGAATGTGGGTGGCGTAGATCATATTGACCGTTTTCACCTGGGGAGGAAATTTCTTCTGTCCTCCCGTGTTCGGATGCCAGGGCTCCTCGTCATCGTCGTTGTGCAGCCCCTTCTCCTTGTTCTCGGTGTTTATTTTACCGGCCTGTTTGAACACCCAACAGTCTCTGTTAGTGTGGTTTGCTGGCTTATCCGGGGTGCCGTGAATTTGGCACGAGTGATCAAGTATGCAGTCCAGACTGGATGGTCCCTGATTGTGTCTTTTCAATGGCTTTTTCCGCTGACCGGATTTTGAGCCACTGAATCCGGCGTTGACTGTCGTGTCTTCAGTATTGTCTCCATTGTTCCGATGCTTATGTTTGTTGCAACGTGGCTTGCCGTTATTGTCACGGACATCCGAAGTGCCGGAGTTTATTGTCGTGGTGCTACTGCAAGCCAACCAGCTGTCCTCGCCCGCGCAAAAGCGGGTCATGAGTGTCATGGACTTTTGTTTTCCAGGGCTCCGGCGTCCGGACAGTCGACAATTTGGTTCTTTTTAGTTAGGAACCGAGTCCAGAATTTCCTAGCTGACTCTCCGGGCTGTTGGGTAATGTGACTCAAGTCATCAGCATCCGGTGGTCGCACGTACGTGGCCTAGAAGTTGTCGAGGAACACGTCCTCTAGGTTTTCCCAACTGCCGATGGAATTTGCCGGTAGGCTATTTAGCCAGTGTCGGGCCAGTCCTTTCAGTTTAAGGGGAAGATACTTGATGGCATGTAGATCGTCACCGCGGACCATGTGAATGTGGAGAAGGAAATCTTCGATCCATACTGCGGGGTCTGTTGTGCCATCGTATGATTCGATGTTTACGGGTTTAAACCCTTCTGGGAACTCGTGATCCATCACTTCATCAGTGAAGCAGAGGGGGTGTGCGGCGCCTCTATGCCGGGCTATGTGGCTACGCAGTTCTAATGAGTCTGGTTGGCTATGTTCGGCCCGACCGGACTTATTGATAGTGTATCCGGCGTGACGATCATCGTCACGTGTTGGGGCACGCCCCCGCAATCCGTAGATCGATCTTCACTGTCCTGCCTTGTTTTCCGGTATGTCTCGCAGATCTTGCCTATTGCCCCAGGCCGTAGTGTATTCACGTGGGGGTGCGGGCTGGTATTCGGGCTGATACGCCGTTTTATTCCGGCCACGAGGTGGCCGGTCAGGCCCGTCCTGTGCTTGTAGTATGGGCTCCTCCTCGAGTTGAGGTAGCCATTTGTGCTTTGGATAACCTTTGGTGTGGCGCTCGAGTCCATATTCCTTGGCTACCAGGACTTCAGTCCATCTATCTGTGAGCAGATCTTGATCAGATTGGAGCTGTTGTTGCTTCTTTTTCAGGCTCCTCGCAGTGGCCATAAGCCGGCGCTTGAAGCACTCCTGCTCTACGGGATCCTCAGGCATGCCGAATTCATCGTCGCCGAGGCTAATCTCGTCTTCAGAGGGGGGCATGTAATTGTCCTCCTCCGGGTATCTTTCCGTTGCCTGTTCGTCTGGGTTGACCTGCCCGTCTTCCTGTTCGGCCAGCTCGAAGGCATGCTGATCGGGGTTGTATTCATCTTCGGCACCATCCGGATTATTTTTGTCTCATGTGCCGGTATTTCTGTGGCAGGGCTTGCAGCAGCGCCGATGACGCCCATGCTTTGCTTTCTTCCTTGAGGGGTTACCCTCCATTACCTCATCGCCATTGGTTTCTTTCGGAGTATCCACCATATATATGTCATATGAGGAGGTGGCTGTCGTCCACACTGTCGATGTCTTCAGAGTCAAAGTCAAGCACGTCGATCAAATCATCGACCGTGGCAATGAAGTGGGTGGTGGGTGGGCAACGAATTCCCTCGTCGCCTGCTTCCCACTCGAGCCGGACAAAGTTCAGCCAATAGTATCCTGACAAAGAGAGAGACTTTAACGAGTTCAGCATGTCGCCAAAGGGCGAGTGCTGGAAGATATCTGCAGCGGTGAACTCCATTACCGGAGCCCAACCAGATTCGGCGGGCTCGGGGGTGCGCGGACTAGAACCTACAGCCGGACACGAGTCCGGGGGTCCAGAGTCACAGGCTCCCTTGGGGGTGGAGTCTGTGCTCGGCTCTACCGCCGATGAGTGTGCCGCCTCTAGGGCGGGGTCCATCCACCCGTCCTCGGACGACGTGATCTACCCCGGATTTAGGTCCAGAGCTCCTGCTAGTGCGATATCCTGAGCATTGTCCGACAGCAGATCTAAGCCATGCTCGTCGTGACTGTTCGGCGCTCCTGGCTTAGGCCCGTATCCGTCGAAGATCAAGTCTCCGCGGATATCGGCCGTGTAATCAAGTTTCCAGACCTGACTTGATGGCTGTCACGACCGGTTTTCCGGGTATTAATTTCCAGAAAATGGCCGTTGCGCTCACCAACCCCAGGATTACTGTTAGCTCATGAGGCACCAAATTGATACAGAAATTCCAAACAAAATACAAAATATTTGGTACAAGACCATTTTGGCCTGTGAGTACAAAAATGGTTTCTAGTGGTTGAGGGCGGAAGCGGTTTGAGGATCATCAGTGTCTATGGGACTCCATTTCCCAACAGGAACAGCTGACCAGGTTAACTCCTATCTTCGCGAGGCTGCTATCTCTGATGCTTAGGTTCTGTGGCTGTCATCGCATCGTTCCTCTCCAAGCAAGAAATCTGGCCAAGACAATAGCCAGGGACAAGCCAGTGAGTACTTTGAATGTACTCGCAAACATTATGAACACGGGTATAATATAAATGATAATCGTGCGCTGAAATATTCTATGATCACATCGTCAGTCATAAAATAAAATCTCTAATGCATGCATGCAGGTTATTTATATGCAACATAAATAAGCAATAATGGAGTGGAAATAAAATGCCGCAGTCGAGCGCCTGTGCGACACCACATAAAGGGCTTATGTCGAAGAGTAAATGACATGCGTGCCACAGTCGCACGTCAGAGCGACATCGCAGAAAGGGCTTATATCAAAAGTAAATAACGAGCAATGCCACAGTCAGGCGTCTCAGCGACACCACATAAAGGGCTTATAAAATAAATAATCACATTGAATATCCAGGTGGTAGAACCGTCCCAGGGATACTCAATAATTCAAATGATATAATGGGTTAGTCCATAATAAACATAACATAATTATCACAATTCATCAGTCATGATCCACGTTCTAGTTTAGTAGTTTCTCCTCCAAAGACCGACACTAAGCCCGACACTCGACCCAACCCAGACTGTAGTCCTTAACCATGGACACGGCTATTCGAATAGGTTTAATCTCTGTAGAGGGTGTACTCTTTACCCACGAGTAACGGATTCCTTTAGTCCATCAAGACTAATTCTGTCTACGGTCTTTTAAATGAAAACACACCTGACTTGCACACACCAGCTTAACTTACCGGTGTCTGGAATCACCCACGACACTGTTAAGCAAAACTCTAAGTGGGGATGCTACAACCTCGATTAGCATGGGATCACAAAATTTATACCGCGCGCAAAACTAGGGAAGCTACCCCCTCGGCTACAACCGAAACACCCATGCCCCCTGACCGGATGACTGGCTTTAATCCATGGCCTTGGTACCCTCATCCCGGCCCCTCTGTACGGTGTGTGCTAGAAAGGGGTTGACAAATTACTGAACCGTACCCTACCTGTGGCAGGGACAAGTGGTAGTATGAAACAAGTGTGGGGGTTACTGGAACAAGACTCGATCTACGGTCGACTCAGGAGGTTTATAATTTCCTGCATGACATGTGTAACAAATATATTTCAACCAACAGAATCACCGCTCATTATACCTTACTATGCCATACCGGACATAACCGTCCCGATGGAGACCGGCGACAAGTTCATGCCTACCCAAGGCAGAAGCTTTCCTGGATTCCTTTCCGGCATGCATGCAAGGCACATGAGGATGATAACCATCACAAGTATATTCATTTCCAACAGCATGGAAATCACTAATATGCATCCATGCAAATGATCATATCACATGAAATAACAAGTCCTTCGAAATGAGGTGGTGTTATAAACGTGCCAACGAACACACCAAAAATATTATGCCGGGGTTCAGAATGCTTGCCTTCAAGGTGTGGAGAGGTGGGGGTGCTCTCCAAAACTTTTGAAAGCTTTTTGCCTCTCTCCAAAATCCTATTTTTGAAAATATTGGAATTAACACACAATTTGAAAAAAGTACAAAAAGTTGCTTGGAAAATTTTGAAATAAATATGAAAATAAACTAGACAATATTTGAGAGATGTAGGAAAAGGAATCAATTCATTTGGAGTTATATTTAAAAAGTTATAGTCAGTCAAAGTTTAGTCAAATCTGTTTTTAAAATAAAATAGGAAAAAGGAAAACGTTTCAGGCAGAATACGTCTTCGAAGAAGGGGAGACGTACTCACGGGTTTGCGCTTCCACTTAAACACGTGGATGCGGGGCTGGGTCTCTAACAGTGGGTCCAGAGGGCCCACTGGTCAGGTTTGACCAGTCTATATCTCCCTCCTCTTCCTCTGCCCAAATGGCGGCGAGGCAACGGCGATCAACGCCAGTGAACGGAGGCTCCCCGCGGGCTCCAGAGGGTTGGGATGGATCCGCAAGACCGGGGCGGTCCTCCCGGTGGTTGTTGGGTCGGCGGGGACGGAGTGAGCTGCCGGCGGCGAGCTTCGCGGTGGAGGAGGCATTCGGGAGCAGAGTGGTTTTGGGGCTGCGGTGGTTCCCAATCGAAATTGAGCAGGGGGAAGGGTTCAGGGGAGGAAGAGAGAGCTCCTGGTGGAGAGAGTGGAGAGGGGGAGGCTCTGGTGGTGCTGGAGTGGTCGAGACGGCGGCGGCGACTGTGTTTGCCAAAGAAGAGGAAGACGACCCCTCTGGTCTTTCTACTACCACGGGAGGGTCAGTGAGGGCGTGAGGGAAGTTTCTTGAGGGCTTGACGAGCTCGGGGCTTCCTTATATAGCACGACGAGGTCGGTTCCATGGCTGTGGGGATAAGATAGCTGGCGACCGACGTTCTGTAGCAGCAGGGGGACGTGGCGGGGCTGAGGATGGCGGCATGAGCTAGCGGACGAGCGGGGCACTACTCCAGGGCGAGCTGGCGAGCGGGAGTGGCTCGGGCGGCGCCGACACGGCCGGGGCCTGCATGTGGCCGTCAGCTAGCCGCCACGGCCGTCCTGGCGGTGGCGCTATGGGGTGCCAGGGTTGGTCGGGGTGGCGTGGCGGTGCAAGAGGATACGTGGCGCTAACTGCTGTTGGCCAAGGGCCGGAACGAGTGCAGGGCGGGACGCGGCGGTTCGAGCGCACGTGCGTGCCAAACGCACGCTCTGGGCGCGCCCAGAGCACGCCCGGGAGGTGTTCGACGAAATGCCAGGGTAGCCTAGAGTGCTTGAGCGGGGCTGGAAAGTAACAGGACTAGTTTAGGGTTAGCAAGGGGATCAAGGGACATGGTGGATAGGTTAGGGGCTCATGTTCACAATGTAAACTTGAAATCATGCCAAATCTGGCGATGCACTCAGGGTGTTTGACAAAATGCCACAGGTACCTAGGCTCTTCTTGGAGTGGTCAATTTCTCCAGGCTAGTGTCTCTTTGGATGCATGAGGGGGTGGTGAAGTTAGTTTGTTAAAAGGAGAAATTTGTTAGTGCAAGTTTTGCAAAACTTCAGTTTTTGACAGAAAGAAGAGGGCATGAATGCCAGCACTTAGAATCATCCAATGGGTCCACTCTCCTGGACTTAAGGGTTTGGCAAAGTGCACTACAAGCAAGAGAAAGCTCAAGGGTAAAGGAGCAAGTTAGAAGATGGTTAGAGTACAAATCACCAAGTTGCACCAGAAAGAAGATGAGGGTGATTCACTCAAATTTTTCAAAGGACAACACTAGGTTTTTGCAAAAAGTTAATTAACATACTCATATTGACATCCAAAAATTTTGGTGGAAGTTTTAAAGAAATATTTAAATAGGTTGTAGTGTAAAAGTGCCCACTGGACCAGACTTGAAAATTTGGGATAGAGCTCAAAATATTAAATGAAAGAAATATCTTTTTGCATAAAAGTGATTTATAAACATCACATGACATCTCCAAATTTTGGTGGGATTTTTAAAAGATTTTATCAAATGGTTGTAGTTCAAAAAGGACCACAAACCATGGAAAAACCATTTTTAAAGGAATAAAGATCAGGGAAATAATTTTATAATTAATCCCTCTGATAAAAGAAAAGTTTTATTTGAGGGGGTAAGAGAGTCCAATAAAATTGAGAAGTATTTCACTTGAGGTAAAAACTCCATGATGATAAGAAAGGAAATGTTTCAAAAATCAAAAGTGAGTCCAGAAAATAAGAGTTTTAATTTCTTGGCAAAATTTTATCAACAAAACAAGGTTAAAATTTTGGGGTGTCACAATGGCCAGGGGCATAGCTATCGATCTGCTCCAGATGGCCAAGCGAATTGGCCCGCAGTGCGAAGCCGCCGAACACGAAGATCCGTCCGGGGAGAAAAGTCTCACCCTGGACCACATTGTTGTTAATGATTGAAGGAGCCATCGAGCCTTGCAGCGACAACACAGAGGAACTCTCGCTGAAAGCACCAATGTCGGTGTGAAAACTGGCGGATCTCGGGTAGGGGGTCCCGATCTATGCGTCTAAGGCTAATGGTAACAGGAGGCAAGGGACACGATGTTTTACCCAGGTTCGGGCCCTCTCGGTTCAAGTAAAACCCTACTTCCTGCTTGATTGATCTTGATGATATGAGTATTACAAGAGTTGATCTCCCACGAGATCGTAGAAGCTAAACCCTAGAAGCTAGCCTATGATGATTATGATCGTCCCTCTATGGACTAAACCCTCCGGTTTATATAGACACGGGAGGGGGCTAGGGTTTACATAGAGTCGGTTACAAAGAAGGAAATCTAATATCCGGATCGCCAAGCTTGTCTTCCACGCAAAGGATAGTCCCATCCGGACACGGGACGAAATCTTGAGTCTTGTATCTTCATGGTCCAACAGTCCGGCCAAAGTACATAGTCCAGCTATCTGGATACCCCCTAATCCAGGACTACGTTGGCTGCCTTTGCACCCACCATGGAGCGACGTCTACATGAAATTTTATTGCCACACATGGCTCATCTCTTTTGCTCTACATGTTCAGTTCGATTGTGTACAATAACTGACATGCATAGATATTAAACATAGTGAGATTATGTAAGGAGTGCGTTCACAAATCCAGTGTGATGGTAGCAAACTGTGGATAGACCCAACAGCAATGATAGAGGGCAGATAATAGCTTTAGTTAAAAAATACAGATAATGGCTCCTTTGATGTTTTTTTGCACCCAACATGAAACTCATAGTAGACACCCAAGATTAACCAGATAGTAGACATGTAGTACTGATTGCTGCCCCAATATGTACCCACAACCATTTAAGAACTCAAGTTTCAGCATTAGTTTGGACCTGACTCGGAGTCTAATAGATGAATAGGATGATAAAGTAGCATGTCATCATATTAAGCGATGCATAACGTCAGAAGACACGGAAGAGTGCGACCTCTCTTGCGGAGTTGTGTAGTCCTCAAGGTCATCTGCTCAGTTGATGATGGTAATGCAGTTGTCGTGGCTGCCGGTGGCGGGGAAGAAGATCTGAGGCAGTGAAAGACAGTCTGGAGAGCGGATCCCTACTGTGGTGAACCCTTCCGTCATTGGAGCAGCTGGGCTGGGGTGGAACACAAAGCAGCAGGAGCGGAACAAACCACACAAGGATTTCTTTGACACATATCTATAACAGAAGTAATTGTGTGAGGGCTTGTTTGAATTTGAGGATTCTAACAACGCAGGGATAGGAAATACACAGGAATAGGATAGGAATGCACGTGCAAAACATAGAATTTAAAAACAAATGATTTCTGCCAATCTAGGTGTTTGGTTCACAAGAATTGGAAGATCACAGGATGCAAAGAAGCATGGTGAGATTAAGTCAAACCACAAGAAAATGTACGGTTATAATGCTATTATGCTACTATCTCTTAGTCTTGTGCTTCATAATAGGAATTTGAAAAGGAGGACAAGTTGATATTAAAATTCCTATGGTTTTTCTTTCAATGAGACACTAAAGGAACAAATCCTACAATTTTCCTTTGCTCCATTCCTTTGAACCAAATGCAGGAATAGTAGTACCATATGGAACTTTCCAATTCCTATGTTTTTCCTTCACTTTTCCTTTCAAGCAGTGGCAATTCTAGTAGCCAGGCTTGAGCAGGGAAAAGCCTACACTCAAAAAATGTTTTTGTGCTACTTCTACTACTTTGGACCCAGGCCACTGCCTACTAGCCCAACTCCCAGGCCCATCTACTAATGCACAGCTCAAACAGGCAGGATAACTAAGTTTCCTGGTACCTCACTGCTTGTCATATAGTAGGAGAAACTAATCGTATTTCACGTTACTACGTATGCTTAGTGGACAATATATATAACATGTAGAGTAAAAAAGAGATGCAACAAGTGTACAACCTCTTTGGCAAAGCCATGTCGATCTCAGCGTGATTGGGTTGGTCGGTGAGGATGCTCCGGGTGATTTGGCTATCTGAGGAGGGGAAGAAGATCTTAGGTGTCCAGAGATGGAGCCCGGGGTACTGCTCCGCTATGATGGAGGGTTTCCTCATTGGAGCAGGTCTGGTGAGTTGTACGACAGCATGGCTAAAGCAGGACAAGAGAGACAATGTTAACCTGAGTGGAGTTCTAAAAGCATCTCCAATAGATGAGGTAAAATAGATAACCACAAAGTGCTAGATATAAAAACCTCAGCCGCTCATCTCTGAACTTAACTATCGAAACTGAATTTAACTGTTGAAGCTGAATTTTGCTGTCGAAACTAAATTTTACTGTCGAAACTGAACGCACTAGTAGCAGAAAAGCAGTAGCAGCAGCAATAGCGCCAGGAGCAGCAACGCGTGCTAGAGCCGTGGAGCAGCATCTCGGGTAGCAGCTGCAGGGGCTCGAGCGAGAGCAGTCTGCTGCTCGTGCAGCAGCAACGCGTGCAACAGTAGAGCAGCAGGCAGGGTAAGGCTACACGTCAGTCAACCAACTTTTCATCTCTGGTCAGTCGATTTTCCAGCCGTTGGATATGAAATCACGGGCTTGCAGGCGCCGCCTCACCGCCCCTCCCGCCCCAATACCACTCCCCAGTGCTAGTCTGCCGCCGCCCAGGCCATCCCTCTTTCCCCCTCCCACCC
>NC_041389.1:359882087-359926153 GCF_002162155.2 Triticum dicoccoides
AAATGACTGACCCAAAAGTCGATTCAGTCGACTGAAGTGTAGCTAAATCGGAGCAGCAACACAAGCAAGAGCAAGAGAGAGCAGCAGCGCAAGCAAGAGCAATAGTGAGATCAGTAGCAAGAGCAAGAGCAAGAGCAGACCAGGAAGGGGACCGCTTGCAAGAGAAGAGCAGCAGCGCGAGCGAGAGCCAACGCAGCAGTAGGTCCTACTGATGTGGACGTCGCCGCCGAGGGAGTGACGCCCTGGAGGAAGTGGCCGGCGACGCCGCCGTGGAAGATTCAAGGCAAAACTTTAATATTGACATAAAAATAATAATACTTCAAGCATACTAACAAAGCAATTATGTCTTCTCAAAATAACATGGACAAGGAAAGCTATCCCTACAAAATCACTTAGTCTGGCTATGCTCTATCTTCATCACACAAAATGTTTAAATCATGCACAACTGATAGGATCGATATAGTTAACTAGAGGGGTGGTGATTAGGCAACTAACAATTTTTAGCTTTTCTTTACCAAATTAAACTTTGCATCGAAGTAGGTTGTCTAGATATGCAACTAGGTGACCAACCTATATGATGCAACAACAATAAACACACAAGCAAGCGAAGGATAGAACACAATATATCTTGCACAAGTAAAGGTGAGAGATAACCAAGAGTGGAACCGATGGAGACGAGGATGTGTTACCGAAGTTCCTTCCCTTTGAGGGCAAGTACGTCTCCGTTGGAGCGGCGTGGAGGCACAATGCTCCCCAAGAAGCCACTAGGGCCACCGTATTCTCCTCACGCCCTCACGCAATCCGAGATGCCGTGATTCCACTATTGGGGCCCTTCGAGGCGGCGATCGAACCTTTACAAACAAGGTTGGGGCAATCTCCACAACTTAATTGGAGGCTCCCAACGACATCATGAAGCTTCACCACAATGGGCTATGGCTCTGCGGTGACCTCAACCGTCTAGGGTGCTCAAACACCCAAGAGTAACAAGATCCGCAAGGGATTAGTGGGGGGAATCAAATTTCTCTTGGTGGAAGTGTAGATCGGGGCCTTCTCAAGCAATCCCTAAAGAATCAACAAGTTTGATTGGCTAGGGAGAGAGATAGGGCGAAAATGGAGGTTAGAGCATCAATGGAGCTTGGGGATGGAAGAGGTAGTCAACTAGGAGAAGAAGACACCCCTTTTATAGTGGAAGAACAAATCCAACCGTTATCCACCAACTCAGCCCGCAAAGTGCGGTACTACCGCACCAAACAAGCGGTACTACCGGACGGCCCTGCGGTAGTACCGCGGGGGACCGCGGTACTACCGCTGGCTCGGCAGAGGCTAGGACTAGACCTGTTGTGCAAAGACAGGGAGCGGTAGAACCGCTGGCGCGGTACTACGGCGCCCCCTTCGGTACTACCGCAAGGCAGGGATAGTCAAGCCAGAGAAGGCACGGACATAAAAAATTACGTCCGTGACTACTTCCGCTGAGTTTAGGTCTATGCAAAAATCCGACACGGTACTACCGCACGACCAGCACGGTATTACCGTGTAGGGCGAGGATGTAAAAAATTACATCCGCCCCTACTTCCGTTCATGCCGCTGAGCCTGCCATGGCTTACGGTACTACCGCGCCGAGGGCGCGGTACTGCCGCGTTGGGCGCGGATGTAAAAAATTACATCCGCCCCTACTACCGCTCGGGCACCAGCACCTGACCAGAAGCCTACGGTACTACCGCTCCCACGGAGCGGTACTACCATGAGCTCTTACGGTACTACCACGCAGGATGCCTGTACTACCGCAAGGGCAAGCAGTAGTACCGCTCTAGGGAGCAGTACTACCGCGTGCCTCGGTACAGCAACATTAGGAGTCCTTCATTTTGCCTAGACATGGATAGACGGAGGATGCTCCAAAGAGCCAAAGGAAAGGTGGTGCAAAAGGAACAAATGTGTATGTGAGATTCCACCCAAACCTTTCCAACACGGACCCCCTCTTACTAGTACGGCTTTGCTACGACTCAAATCCATCGAAAAGAAACATAGAGAAATGTCGTCTTCAATAGTCTTCGAGGGGCACCAAATCGTCTTGTGTTAGGACATGATATATCTGAAATGCTCAATGCACACGATTAGTCCGCAAAAGCATTGTCATCAATCACCAAAACTACTAAGGGATAAATATGCCCTTACAATCTCCCCCTTTTTGGTGGATTGATGACAATACGGGATTTCCACATAGGGATATAAAATGAGGCGACGGAAAACCCACCATCTATAAAATATAGACGGGCTCCCCCTAGATTTGTTCACTCTAGAGATGTGCTTTGGACTGCACGGCACACATACTAGGATCAACACTCCCCCTATATTTTATAGACAAGGCATCTCTTGCAACAATATAACTAACACTAAGCAAGTAGGCAAGATGATGGATACTACTAAGTAACAAAGACAATAAGATACGCAAGAGTGCATATGTCTTACACCATATGATAGATAACTTGGTCTTACAAACACAAACCAAACCAAAGAAAACGAGGTTCAACAGACCAAAACCAAAGCGACAAAGCGAAACACACGACACAAGACGCGCAAATCCTACTCTCTCTCCCCCTTTGGCTTCGAGACACCAAAAAGGTAGAGAGGACACCTACGACAGAGGTGGTAGCTCAGGATGAAAACGACTCCTCGTCTGACACGGCAGCGGGAATAGGCTCCTCCTCTGACTCCGTCCACTGATACCCCTACTTGGCTATCCAGCATGACAGCCTGGTTTTTGCCCTCTTTTATTTTTCTGAATTTCATTTGGTTTTGATTTGAATTATAGATTTTGAATCATTTCAGTTGGGCTTAAACACTTGGGCATCACCTTGGCTTTCACCCAAGTGAATCATTTCTCTCCCTAGCCATCATTCCCTCTCTTGTCTACCTCAAAATAATATCATGGATACTTCTCTTAAATGAAAAATATTCATTTTCCTCTCAAAAACCCTAACCAGAAACTTGTGCTCCAAAGCAACCCCAATTTTTCTTGCCCACAAAAGTTCTTTGAACCCTAGGGCACCTCCCTGAGCAAAAATATTACACAACTTTTTGGAATATCTTTGCTACAGAAATCATTTTCTGTTCTGGACAGAAATGGTAGTTTCTACAACAACTACCATTTCACTTGCTCCAATGATGCTGCATTTTCTTGTGGATCACTACCCTCATAGATGGTTGCTAACCACCAAAGCTCAGCTCCCAACTCCTATCCGTTTGACCACAGTAAGCTCTCAAAGTTACTGACCAGTAACTTGCAATCAAGTAAAACTCCAGTTAACTGCACCTGAGCTCGACTCAAAGCCCTGGCCCTAACCTAAACACTAAGGACTACACGCCAGACATGAAAACTGGGGCCAGTCGTGGCTCTATGCCGCAGTGCACGCGGTGACCACGTGTGTGCATGATGCCAGCATGCTTGTCGCCGCGCTCTGAGTGCCGCTGAGCGCTTTGAGTGCCGCTGAGCGCTCTGTTCGGTGCGTGCTCGCTTCGCCGCCTGCCTAACCTCGCCAAACCTCACTGCCATCATCGTCCCGACTTCATTAACTCCCTCCTGGCGCTCACCAACGCCGGAGCTCACCGCAGCAAGCATGGGCGCCGTCCGGCCAACCCAACAATGCGTTGTGCACTACGTTCGTCGCCACCCCCTCGTTCCTGTGCTCACCTTCGCGCGCTCATAGTGCCTGCGTGAGTTGCATTGCCTTCCCCCTCACACATTGACGCCGTTCGTCGCCGGGCGCAGCGTCCAAGTGTCCTCCAGCAGAGCCCGAACCCCTCACCCCGCTCGGCTATAAATCCAGCCCTCCCAAGCCCTCTCGAGCATCAGCAGTTCCTCTCACACACTCCACAAGATCATAGCCCGGCCGAGGAGGCCTCGGGCCGCTGTCCCCGAGCTCGAGCTTGCCGGCGACCCCCCCAGTCCGTCCTCACCACTCCAGCTCCTCCCAAGCTCAGGCGACTTTTCCAGAGCCTCTTCCGTGCTTCAGTGGTGCCGTCCGACTTGGTTAGAGCCACTGGGGCAGCCCCTCGTCACCATCATCTCCAACTCCGGCGACCACTGCCCTCTGCCGCTGCTGGAGAGGCTCATTCCGTCACCGTCTGACCACCCCTAGCTGTTCTACAGGTACGACCAGGTGCGCCTCTCTCTTCTCCTTCGATCCATCCCTTCAGATCGGGGCAAGTCGCCCTCCTCGCTGGTGTGTGCTCCGGTGAAGCCCCGACGTGCCATATTTCTCTCTCCCCCTCCCTCTCACCTGACTAGCGGGTCCCACTGTAGCCACTCTGGCCGCAGCCGAAGCGGTACGAGTGGAGGCGCCCCGCGGGGATTACGCCTTCGAAGTCAAACCCCCTGTTCTGTTTATATTAATTCAAATTAAAATATTTCCAGAGAGCTTCAAACAGCCACAACTTTTTAACCATAAGTCCAAAGGAATTGATTCTTTTTGCATTGTGTTCTGTATGAAAATCTCTAGCAGCACACCAAAGATGATATTTTTCTCTGTTGCCTAGATGTTCTGGTGAATTTCAGAGTGTTTCTTGATGTTTTCTTTTTGTGTTTTTGAATTGATTTCAGAAGGTGAAGCTTGTCTTGAGGATCACCAGGAGGAGTGTGACCCTCATCTGCACTAACGCAAGCCACAACAACATTTTCATGGTGCCATTGCAATATTTGTGATTTATTTTCAACTTGAATGAGTAAATTAGTCCATGCATTTAAATCACCTAGTTAAATAGTTATGTTCATGCTGTTGAAAGCTTGATTATGTTGACATGTTGATTTACAGTAAGTTAAAAGTTAACTAAGTTAGTTTAAGTTATTATAAGTTATGCTAGATTATGAAGAAATAATTTGATTATGAAAAAGAACTAGTTTGGATAATATTTTCTTGGGTAAGAAAATAATTATGCTAAGATATTGCCATGGTTAGTTGCTGAATAAACATGACCAGAATAGTGCCTTGAGTTTCTGAAATGTTTGGTTAGTGCTTGATACGGTTGACCCGGTATTGTTCTTATGATTAGTAAAGCATGTTACGTGAGTGCATTTGCATGGCATATCATGACACCGGTTATTTTTACTTTAATTTGAACCTGATAATAAATCAACTTGAACATATCATTGATCGGGTCATGGTGCCACTGAATCGAGTTTTTCCTAGTGCAACCACATTTGCCTTTATGGGAAGGCCTTTATTCGGTCCATTGTCATGCCTCTAGTCAGTACCTCCAACTAGGGAAGGTTGTGGGCGTGCGGTACCCTGGCCCGGTAAGCAGACATGACCTTGTGTGCCCTTTGATGTTGTTATGGTACCTTGTCCCTGTTTGGGACCGTTTATGTTTTGCCACGATGGTGGCTGTTGGTGTCTTTGGTAGACATGGGGCCACCCATGACATAGCCTAGTGGGGAGTTAGTCGGAGTGGCTGGGAGAGTGTCATGGCAATGGAGGGGTTCTGTTGGAATGCCGTTGGTCCACCTGAATGGGAGTGCGAGTCCATGGGTTCCTTGGTGTGGGTACAGTGCGCTACCTCTGCAGAGTGTATTAAATCTATCGATAGCCGAGTCCACAGTTACGAACACGCTCGAAAGTAGGTCACACAATGGGTCAACATTTTAATAAACCTTGCACACTAAATTAATAACATGGCACTGTTGGAAAGAGGATGGTTGGAAAACCATGTTGATGTTGATGACCAAGTTGTTGGTCCGTTTGTGATCCGAGGAGGATCAACATTTGGTTACGAGGTAACCCATTTGATGACTATGTTGTTGGTCCGCTTGTGATCCGAGAGAGATCACCGTTTGGTTATGTGGTGACCTGTTTGGTAAGCAAGTCTGTGGGACTTGAGGCACAAGAATTCATTCACATAGTCTGATTTTTCATTGATGATTAAACTGGTTAATATCATGATATTGTTTGTCATTATGTTTGCTTGTTGTGAGCTTGCAAGTACATTCAATGTACTGACCTGGCATGTCATGCCAGATTTCAGGAAAGGTCCGTTGGAAGGGAGTGTTGTTCGAGTCTAGATTGTGTTCACATTGGTGTCCCTGTGCTATGTAGTCCCGCTTTGTCGTCGTTCCGCTGCCCCGTAGTTGTCGTGATCGAGGCCCCCTTTATGTTCATTAAATAATGTACATATTGTTCAGCCGCACCATGTGTGCCGCTTCGCCTTCTAACTTGTTGTAATATGAACCATGTTCCGCTAGCATCAATAAACCGGTTGTTTTCTGTACCAAGATGTTGTGTGTTGCCAGAAGACATGGTCTCTGGGCTAGCAATGCAAGGTAAACTGGTTGCTCTGAGTCCGGGTGCCACAACGCTTGGTATCAAAGCTGCGCTGATTGTAGGACACGCTAGACCACCGCTGCGTTACTCGATGTTAGTTAGAATAATAGTTTAGTGACGATAGTGTTTTTAGCTGGTTGTTGCATTGCATGCACTTGGTTATTTTTTTTCTAACCTGCTAATGGTTGTGAGTGTAGATGGCTTCGGTGCCGTATCCGTGCTAGTTGCAGCTGATGCCGTACACGTCGCCGCATCTCCTTCGCAACGTGTGGCGTCAACTGTATCCTCACGGTGACGACCCAGTCTATCGTGTGTACCGGCAGCGTCTATCAGACTCAGTGTATGAGTATCATGTCGTGGTTACTATGGGCACCAGTTCATCCTCCAGCTCTTACACTCGCACTTCCAAGAGCGGTTACGCTTCTACCACTTCTCACGTTGTCCAGTTTGCTGCGTTTGAGGTCCTCGTCAAGCTACGCTATAACGAGGTCTGAATGTAGAACCATCCAGGTTTCTACTACTATCCCTCCCTGCAGAACAATGGTCGTGTCCATTTTCCTACCATTGATCCGGAGTCCGATTGTACTGCTAGCCACCTTTCTTGTTACATCACTGCTAGCTACCTTCTGATCCACGAGCTGCCTCGAGAGCTGACTCGTGCTCGCGTTGCATTAGCCGCTACTAGAGCTGTCACTACTCCATCATTACGGGATTTACTCCTTATCTTCCATCCAGTTCTAGCTCACCTATTTCACCGGTTACTCCTCCGAGTAGCTCGGGCACCTCGACCGTGAACCCTCTTAGTGCTTCTGCTGACTAGGTTTCTCTTCTCACTACCCCTGTAGCCCTGATGCTTCAGCCCCATCCTGCACCTGCTCCAGAGGGGGAACCCTCGAGGCAGCGTCGTCATGTTACATTTAACCCGGAGGTCTCGGTTAATGTCATCATTTCGGGATCCGAGTCCGCTTCAAGAGAGGACACCGCAACACCAGCAGAGCATTAGAGAGCTCGAGTATTCGCAGTCATCAGGTTGATGTACGTATGTAGTCGTACGAGTCATGATGTTCCGTTCGATGTATGAGAGTAGTTGAACTTATTATGTCATTTATCTTTTACATACGAGTCTATGTATAATTATGTTGGACTTTCTTCTATTCGATGTGTTTCCTTCGAAATTTCACTTTGTTTTGGATTTTGTCGCTGGCTTTTCCCCACTGTATTTCTTTTTGGATGTTGCTCATCTCGATTGCGTTGTCTTGGGAAAAACAATAAGATGACGCGGGGAGGCAGCAGTAGTGACACTTGTGAGGATGTCCCTGTTTGTCGTTCTGCACGACAGGCACGACACTCCCCTGAGCCATACGTTCCACCACCGCCTCCACCGCCAAATCCGCCCTCCACCGAGAAAATTCTCCGTATGTTTGAAGAAAGGCGAAATAATGATCTGCTTGAAATATTGAGAAGTGTGCAAGCTATGGTTGGACAAAATGGAAATCAGAACGGTCATCACTCCAAACTATCAGATTTTCAGAGAACCAACCCTCCCAGTTTTAGTCAGGTTATTCACTACAAAAAAATACACTTCCGTGATGATACGTGTTTGTCACAGTAGGTCGCATTTTCTATCATGCATGTACATCCATGCCGTGTGTTGTCGTAGAAGTGTTCCATGACATTACCAAAATTATCATCACGGAATTGGCCACTTCCATGACGATAATTCATGCGTCATAGAAGTGCTTTCGTCAAGGGTGACCGACACGTGGCATCCACCGTAACGGAACGCCATTAAGCTATTGGGTCTGGTTTTGCATCCGATAACCCATTAACAGCCCCGACCAATGGGGATTTTCCACGTGTAAAATCATCATTGGTTGGAGTAAACATGTGTCATCTCAACACTGGGACAGATGTCATCCACTCATTGGACCCAAGGCGCCTATGATACGTCGACGTGTGGCACAGCCCAACAAAGCTCATTCCTGTGAAAAGGCCGGGCCGTTTGACTTGGTCAAAAGGAAGCGGGCCGGCCCACGAAAAGCCTATTAACGGCATGTTCGCATATAGCCCATTTATAGCCCGCAAACACAGGGCCCGTTATGGACTATCCGAATTAGGCCCGGTAGCGTCATCTGGGCCGTCCAATATGATTCCAGCCCGTTTTAACTTCCGGTCCATGTATGACCCATGACGTCTTTCGGCCCATATGAGGCCCTTTGTAACTGTTGGCCCATTAATGGCCCATGCTGAAACTGGCCCGTAATGAACAGTGTCTCACTTTATACCCATTAATGGCCCATTATTCCATTGGGCCGTTTCCAGCCCGTGTTATCTTTCGGCCTTTTCAGGGCCCATTTATTCTTGGGCTCATTTCCAGCATTCGGTTAGTTACGGCCCATTACTGTTATTTTCTGCTTGTGGGCCAAATTCAGCCCGTTGTTACAGTCGGCCCGTTTGTGGCCCGTTAATACGTTGGGCCATTTTCATAGCATCATCAAATATGGCCTATTAACGACGGCCCGTTATGGTCGGCCCATGAACGGACGATTCCAACTCTAGCCCGTTTACGGCCATAATGCGGTCTGTTATTGGCCCATGTTTGGCCGATCGATCATCTGGCCCATATAAGGCCCATTGATGATATGGCCCGTAAAAGGCCCATTGTGTCTACGGCCCGTAGAAGGCCCCTTGTTTCTACGGCCGGTAGGAGGCCCAGTGTCACTACAGTAAATATGTAGCCCATGGTTATTGTGGCCTAGTTTTAAAAAATAGGTTATTGCAGCCACTAGCAAACCATGGAAAAAGAACTTCACTGACTACAAGCAAAAAAAACAAGACAACATGGAAATAAATAAGCAAGCAACTTATGCTAGGCTATCACGGCTATTACACATATTACATCCACTGGGCATCAAAGTTCGCCACCAGTGCAAATATAGGGAACAAAGCAGCATATAAACGCCGCAGCAAAACAAGTCCAGAACTGAAACAACTTCAGAAGAGCTCAAGAAACAATATCCTGGGTACCCATAATGCTGGCAAGATGCTTCGCAAGCTTATTAAATTTCTCTTGTTTGGCGCTTAAATCCTCCAGCGCTTGCTATTGCACAAGAAAGTACGCATCTGAATTCTGCAGGGACTTCCTCAGTCCTTCGGCTTCTTGCCGCAGCACAGCTGACTGATGCCTTTCAGCTTGTAGCTGAGACTGAAGAAGCCGAAGTGATTCAGGCAACGAGTTCGAAGAGCTTGTGCCAGCGGTACTAGCCAGTAACTCGAACACTACATCAACGCAGGACTGTGGGGTTTTCTCACTGTCTACAAGATCGTTTTTATCACCTTTCTTGGAGACTAACAGGGTTGTCTCACTATCTTGAACCTTATCTGCATTACTTTCTCTACCATTGCATAGTGGGGTGCTCTTCTCCAATATTATGTTTGCATACTACAAGAGAAACAAGCAGACACATCCCAGGTTTAGCTTGTAGTATAAGAAACTCATTTTGGTAAACCGGTTCAGTAGTAAGGTGGACATGATAACAGCATGAAACAAACATATATCTATGTACTATGGTCATTGTGTTGTCCATCTCATTCTATTTTATGTTGCCTAATCAAGATAGAGACACAGTACAACTCATATATTTTTAAGACACAGCAGCATAGACAGAATATAAGTGTGAGAAACTACACATCATTGGCAACACTTGTAATGTGCATCACATGAGAACATAACTGTTTACACAACTTAAACTGAAATCAACATAGAGAAAGAAGTTAGAACAACAATCCAGTTAAAGAAATAGGTTTAAAACATACCTGCTGCGCCACTGGAGTTTCAATTGGATCCTTCAAATTCGGAAGTAGTTGGTATGAGTAAATACAGTGATGCAACAGCAAAGGAGTATGGACCATAGCTATGGAATCTGACCTGAGAACAGTTGCTCTTCTGCTTTAAACGTGGAGTTTGGGTTTGCTATGGTGGTCTTTGTGCTTTGGGCACTGCAGTAGCTTTACAAACTGCTTGTGTGGGGGTACTCTGTGGTGGACATGGTGCTTTGTCAAGTAGAAGTTGGTTACTATCCGCTGGGGTTGCGGTTAGATGGGTTGTAGCTAGTTCTCTGCCCAACTGTGTAAGTGTGCAATCTGGAAGAGTCTCGATTATGTGTGGTGGGGCTAGTTTGTGGGCCAGTACAACCATGGTTCTATCTGCATCGACGGGTAGCACCATCTTTTGTGAATTTTTGCTCCCTTAGATACTGCCATCACCCCCTCCAATTCAAATGGCTGATAAACAAGAAAAGAAATTGAACGTACAGACATTGTATGATAGACAGATGTGGTAATTCACATATATGTTGTCTAACCAAACAGGACAGCATGACACAATTTCACATATATGATGCCTAAGTAAACAGGATAGCATGACACATTTTCAGATATATGATGGATAACGTCATAGGATATAATGGCATAATTTAACATATGATGAGTACCTAAACAGGATGACATGACAAAACTATATGATGTCTTTCTAAAATAGGTTGGGATGAAATAATTCACATACATGTTGTCTAAGTATACAGGATGGCATGATATAATTGACATAATTGATTCATATACTAAGCAGCTGGCACTCGCATGTATGATCTCTAAACTAAGCAGATGGAATTCAATATTGTGCATATGATGTATAAACTAAGCAATGCAAGACACCATATGCATCATATGAGAAATATAAACATTGCAACTTAGAGCATACACCTCAGGAGGGATATAGGACTGGTCATCTGTCTCTGAATCCTCCTCTGAGGAGCTCCCTATAACCATCGAGATATATGCTTCAACAGGTACCATTGTCTACTCTGAAGACCTTGTTTTCACTCCAGATTTTTCCATAACCGGCTCAAATGGCTGATACACATGAAGAGTAGTTCAATATACACAGATTGTCGACAAATGGAATACGTAATGAAAAAAAGATGGCATGAGATAATTCACATATATGATGCCTGGCGACATGGCGGTGCATAATTCACATATATGATAACTGGCTGAAAAACATGGCATTGCATAATTCACATATCTGATATAGAAAGCAAACAGGAGGCATTCACACAAAGCATGTCTAATCTAAGCAGATGGCATGGCAATGCAAGACAGCATATGCATGATATGAGCAATATAACCCAGCCAAGTTAGAGCATGCACCTCGGGGTGGGGGGTACGACTGGTCATCTGTCTATGAATCCTCCTCTGTGGAGCTATCTGTAACCAGCAAGAAATCTGCATCGATAGGTAGCACTGACTGCTCAGAAGACCTTGTTTTCACTCCAGATTTTCCCATGACCGACTCAATTGGCTAATGCACAGGAAGAGTAGATGAATGTATAAACATTGTTGACCAATGGAATACATTATGGGAAAAAATATGGCACGATACAATTCACATATATGATGACTGGCTAAACAGGATGGCATTGCATGATTCACGTATATGATGCCTGGCTAAAGAAGATGGCATTGCATAATTCCCATATACTACCTCCATTCCTAAATATTGCTATTTTTAGAGATTTCAAATGGACTACCACATACGGATGTATATAGACATATTTTAGAGTGTAGATTCACTCATTTTGTTTTGTATGTACTCACTTGTTGAAATCTCTAAAAAGACAAATATTTAGGAATGGTGGGCGTATGATATAGAAACCAAGCTGATGGCATATAAGATTTATAATGTAAGCAATGCGAGGCGCCATATGCATGATATGACCAACATCAGCATGCCAAGTTAGAGCAAACACCTCAGGTGGTAAATAGGCGTGGTCGGCTCCTTCTCAATCCCCATCTGAACAGTTATCTTCCTCTGGAATACAATCTGGAAATGCAGGAGGGGGCCCCACTTCGCCCACCATGGAGTGGCATCTGCATGACACTATATTCCCACACAATGGTCTTCTCTTTTTCTCTACATGTGTAGTACGATTGTGTACAATATCTGACATGCATAATAAAAAAATAGTTAGATTTTTAAGGCCTAAGGGGTGCATGCAAAAATCAAGACTGATGGTAGCAAACAAGTGGATGGATCCAAAACTAATGATAGCAGGTAGATTATAGCTTCAGTTTAAAAAAATAGACAATGGATCATAGAAGACCCTAGATGAACCAGATAGTAGATAGATACTATTCATTGCTGCCTCGATATGAGACCCACGGTCATTTCAAAACTCAAGTTTGAGCGATAAAGTAGCAGGTAATAATAACCGATGTATAACATAAGCAAACAGGAAAGACTGCAACCTCTCTTCCGGAACTGTGTAGTCCTCAGGTTCATCTGCTCAGTCGATGATGGTAATGCAGTTGGTGTGGCTGTCGACAATGGGGAAGATGATCTGAGGCGGCGAAAGAAAGTCTGCAAGGGGGATCTCTGCTGCAGTGAACGCTTCTATCGATGGTGCACCTCAGGTGGGGTGGATGACGGCACGGCAGGAGCAGGACATAACACACAGAGTCTTCTTTGACGCCTATCTGAAAATGAAGTAAATCTATAAGGGCTCCTTACAATTGGAAGATTCTATAAAAGCAGGGACAGGAAAAACACAGGAATAGGATAGGAATGCACGTGCAAAATAGAGCATTTCGAAACATAGGATTTCATTCAACCTGGGTGTTTGGTTCACATGAATTGGAAGAACACAGGAATGGAGAAACATGGTCAAATTAAAGTCAAACCACGTGAAAATGAAAAAATAAGAATCTTATTATGCCAGTAATGCAATTAGTTCTGTTCTTCATGCACATTAATTTGAAAAGGACGTCCAAGTGAATATTAAAATTCCTGCATTTTTTCTTCGAACGAGACACCAAAGGAAAAAAATCCTCCAGTTTTGCTTTGCTCCACTCCTTCTAACCAAATGCATGAATAGTAGTTCCATAGCAAAGGATCCCTGTGGGATCGACATGAATGTAGAGTAACAAACTGATGCGACGAGTGTACAACATCTTTGGGATAGCCTTGTGGACCTCAACATCCTTGGGTTGGACGTGGAGGATGGTGATGCTGGTATGACTATCGGAGGCGGGGAAGAAGATCCGAGGCCTCTGGAAACAGCGCCAAGGGTACTGCTCCGCAGTGATGGACGGTTCCGTCGTTGGACAGCTCCGGTGAGGTGTACGGCGGCGAGGCTGAAGAAGGACAAGACAGAAAACATTAATCTGAAGTGGGACCCTAATATCATCTGTAATAGATGATGTAAAATACATCACCAAAAAGTGCTGGATGTAAAACGCATCAGCTGCGCCATGGCCGCTCCGACAGATGTTGTAAGTACTGTTCACTCTGAACTTAACTAAAGAAACTGAACATTACAGTCGAAACTGAATTTTACTGTTGAAATTGATTGAACTAGTAGCAGAGCATTTCAATAGATGTTTAGGGCGTTCCAGCACTAGTAGCAGAGAAGTAGTGATCTAAATCAGCAGACGCTCGAGCAGGGAATGCACTAGAAGAGAGCAAGTCATGCAGTAGCACCGCGAGCGAGTGCTAAAGCACCAACTCCTGTAGCTATCGGAGGTCGTGCAGCAGCAGCAGCGCAAGCGAGAGCAAGAGCAGAGTAGCAGCACGAACGAAATCAAGAGTAGTGCAGCAGCGCGACCGACAGCAAGAACAGAGCCGCAGCATGAGCAAGAGCCGGAGTAGCTGCAGCTAGTGCCAGTGTGGAAGTGGCCGCCGAGGAAGCAACGACATGGGGGAGAAACGTCGTGGATGATGTGGCCATTGACGGCGCCGTCGATGGAGACCCACCATGGCTGCTCGGTATCGAGCACCGGCAGCCCTGTGGGATTGAATAAAAGATAAAATTCAGCGGTGAGTGCAAAACCTCCTTGGTGGCGCCGAGTTGGCCTCTACTTCATCGGGAGAATTGGTGAGGGTGCTGCGGTTCCGGTGGGTCAGGTCAAGACGGCGGTGTGGGGATTGAGGTGGTGCAATAGATGAGGCAAATGTCGGGGCAGCTCCTTTCAGGTGGAGGACGGGGTGGCTGATCCGGTAGAACGACGAGATCGACGACGGATCCTCATCCGGTGCGGTGGATGAGGGACGGTGAGCTGTTGAGATGGACGACGTAGTCGGGGAAGAGTCTCCGGTTGGGTGGCGGTCGGGAGGCCGACGGAGGAGCATGGGGTTTCGTGGGTTTTGCCGGCCTCGGTGTACGAATGGGGGCGAAGGGGAAGGGAGGGGGGAGCCAAGCTTAGGGACATGCTTGTCCGAAATGTAGGGTAAGTTACCAGCGTACCCCCACCGGGTTTGACACCGCGACATGGAGCTTCATTTTTGGCTAAGGGGTAGAAAGGGGATTTCGCGTGTCTGGGCTGCGGGGCCGATTTCAGATGAGGAGGGAGTTTTCGCACGTCGAAATTTCGGGATAACAAGGTGCGGCGCAGGTTGAAGAGGCAGGAGTTTGAAAGCAGGTGAGACAAAAGATACTCGAGCTTGAAATTTCGGGATTACAAGGTGCGGATTCATTGTTCGGCAGAACAAACATAACGTGTAAAAAATCAATTCATACAAGACACAAGAGAGTCATGTCCCCTTTTACTATATTGCTATAGATGCCATTGAAAAAACTACAAGAAAAATGTAAAAAAATCGGGAGAACAAGATTACCCTGTACAGTACCAAATCGATTTGCACTTCCCTCAACAACAACAAAAAACAAATCAATTCCCACCAAAAGAAAGAGTAGTGTCCCTTTTTATATGATTACAAATGCCGGGATCTCGAATTTCAATTTTTGAATCCACGTTATGTTGAATTCGAATATATCGTTAGGTGACCTTGCGGTTTATAATTGATGTAGTCTTACATTTTGATCTTCCATCATATATGAACATTTTACTCCACCATGTGAACATATATATTGTCATCTACCATACGAACTAAATTTGAATCAATTTTCCTTATTTGAATACGATTGTTGTCAAGTTATACAATAATTTAAATATTATCGTGATATCAAAAAACATGCATATAGCAGTAATCATATTTCACTATGAACTACATGTACCATATGATCTCCAACTCAAATATTTGTATCCATTTTATGTTGAATTCAAATCATAGTACATTATTGGTCTAGGTAGCGAGATGTTTGGGATAAACTAAACCCTGTTTTCATATGTATATTTTTGGCTGAATTGGGACAAGTTTTGATATAAGCTTCTTGCAAAACTGGAGATTCTCTCAACAAGCCTCGTGGTTCTGAGAGGGAACATGTCACTTTGTGTGCGAAACGATATATGCTGCCTCCCCCCTGATTTTCTTTACAGAGGCAACATAGAACTATATGAGTGCCCTTTTAAATTTTGGAATTATTTCGGGTTCGTTTGGCCTTTTTATACATTAATTGAGTTTCTGGACTTTACATGTGCATAATCCAAACTTGAACTGCAGGCACATGCTCAGGTGCACCAAAGTTGGTTGAAAAATCACATGTGTGTCCTTTGTTGAATTTGTAGGTCCCATGGAAGAAATGAGAATGAAATTCAAACATCTGGGCGTCGTGACTTGACTGAGAACATTGAGAAACTTAGATTTTAAAATCATGTAAATCCAAAACTCGCCTATAAATCATGAAACTTGGCATGGTGTCATGTCATGGCACTCACATGTGGTAAAAAATTGGTCCGATTTGGAAGCTCGTGGTTCTAAGAGGGAACGTGCCACCTTTGAGTGTGAAACGATATACGCTGCCACCCCCCTTGAGTTTCTTTACAAAGGAAACATAGAACTACATGAGTGCCCTGTTAAATTTTGGAATTATTCCGGGTTCGTTTGTCGTTTTTTATACATTAATTGAGTTTCTGGTCATTTAATGTGCATAAGTCAAATTTGAACTACAAGCACATGCTCTCGTGCACCAAAGTTGGTTGAAAAATCACATCTGTGTCCTCGGGTGAATTTCTAGGTCCCATGCAAGAAATGAGAATAAAATTCAAACATCTGGGCATCGTGGCTCGGCCGAGAACATTGAGAAATTTGGTTTTGAAATTCTTGTAAATCCAAAACACGTCTGAAAATCATGAAACTTGGCATGGTGTCATGTCATGGTACTACCATGCTGTGGTAAAAAAATTGGCCGATTAGGAACAGATTTTGGTATAAGCTTCTTGCAAACCGAAGCTTCTCTCAAGAAGGCTCGTGGTTCTGAGAGGGAATGTGCTACCTTTGAGTGCGAAATGATATATGCTGTGCCCCTTGAGTTTATTTACAAAAGCAACATAGAACTACATGAGTGCCCTGTTAAATTTTGGAATTATTCCGGGTTTGTTTGGCCTTTGTTATACATTAATTGAGTTTTTGGCCATTTAATGTGCATAATTCAAATTTGAACTACAAGCACATGCTCCCGTGCACCAAACTTGGTTGAAAAATCACATATGTGTCCTCGGGTGAATTTCTAGGCCCCATGCAAGAAATGAGAATAAAATTCAAACACCTGGACATCGTGACTCGGTCGAGAACATTAAGAAACTTGATTTTAAAATAATGAAACTTGGCATGGTGTCATATCATGGTAGTACCATGCTATGGTAACAAAAATTGGCCAAATAGGAACAAATTTTGGTATATGCTTCTTGCAAACCGGAGCTTCTCTCAAGAAGGCTCGTGGTTCTGAGAGGGAACGTGTCACCTTTGTATGCATAATTCAAATTTGAAATACAAGCACATGCTCCAGTTCACCAAAGTTGGTTAAAAATCACATGTGTGTCCTCGGGTAAATTTCTAGGTTCCATTCAAGAAATGGGAATGAAATTCTAAATTCTGGGCGTCGTGGCTGGGCTGGAAACATTGATAAACTTAGTTTTTTAATTCCTGTATATCCAAAACACGCATGAAAATAATGAAGCTTGGCTTGGTGCCATGACATGGCACCAACATGCTGTGGTAATTTTGCAGTCTGATTTGTGAAGGCGCACACATTAACAATCATCAAAGTCATTTTGGAACAAGTGATGTCACGTTACAATCGGAAACACAAGTATTATTGAAACCTTGGGCGTTCTATTTACTACCATTTACGTGCCTCCACGCGTCCCCTTTTTTTATGAGCTAGGAGGCACCATGCAGGGTAGCTATTTGAGTACGAGAGGTGTGCGATCAGACCCCTACGCGTGCTTATCAGGAGGAGAGCCCTTTGACCTCCATCTGCCGTCCACCTCTCTCCCAAGGTCTCCATTAATGGCGCATGAGCCTCTGTTTAATGGTGTGGCTATGTCTCACTCGACATAAGAGAGAAAAAAGAAAATCTAAAAGCACAGATCTTGATATAAGATCCGACCGACCTATATAGCATCTACTGTGACTTATAGCAAGACTGATGAATATATAAGGACGATTAATTGTCTTACATAATTAGGAAGATAATTAAAAAGCCACATTCGGCTACGCCCAAAATACACAAGGGGAAAAGAAGAAGGAAGACAAGGATCTGGCTCGCTGATCTCTACTTTCTTGATGCGTTGCTGCAGGCCGCGGGAACATGTCCCTGCGGTGAGCAGCGATGAGCTCTTTCGTGTCCTCAAGACACTGCTTGATAACATCCACGGATTCCTCCACCAGCCTTTGGCGCTCGATGCGGAGCATGTCATTCTCATCCATAAGTTTCTTGACGATGACGCAGGTCCTCTTCAACAAGGCAGTGGTCTCCTCCTGCTGCTCCACACTTTCGACGATCTTCGCCCTCAGCAGGTCGCGCTCGGATTAGTTGCCCTCCCTTAGTTGCCTCTCATTGCCCTCCCTTAGTTGCCGGATGACGCCGGTAGCCTGTTCAAACGAGGATTTCATGTCGTCCTGCAACCTCACCAAGCCGGAGATCTAATCCATCTGGCTATGGACGATCGCATGCATGGAGCGAGGCGGGACATCTCTCATGCTTCCGCTTCCATGCTCGCCTCTCCCTGGTGGTAATCTCTCGACCCAGAACTCACGCTGGCCATGGCAGACGCAAGGGAAGGATGCTGAATGACTTGTTTGTTTGTGGATGAGGAGTTGAGGAGGAATGTGCAGTCATCTTTGCATAGTAGTATTTATAACCAAGTACTAATACGCTCCTAAGTGGGAAACTGTTTAGGTTGTGATCAGTGTGAACAGGTTTGCAATTCAATATAGCATGGTAGTAGTAGTAATTTGGAATGTGACGAGACGCAAGCTCAAAATTTATTGACGGTTCTAGTTTCGAAGTGCGGCACTATTCCCAGATGGCGTTACGTGGGCACGTGTTCTCGGCCATGGTGTAGCATATGCCATGGTAGTTCTTTTTCTACTGCTGTGTACGTGCAATAGTTGGCACCGCCGTATACATATCTTACGGTTAATGGGGCATTCTAGCCGCGTGGCGAGCTATAGACTAGTCTTTTTTTTCAGACGCATTAAACGATCTCTCGGGACTTCTCGCATGCACCATTGTGCCACCCACAAAAACTTGTACTCTGAGTTTAGTACGTTATACAGGAAGAGAAGAGGTGCACATACGCACTCGTCCTCTCACACACGCATCTATTTTTCTTGAAAAGGAGGATGATGACCCCGGCCTCTGCATTTAGGAGTCACACATGCATCTGTAGCTACGAATTGTAGTGTTCTCAACCATCTGATTGGCTCTATCATGGATGTACCTAGATACTAAAACATGTCTAGATACATCTATATTTTTACAAATGGAAGGCATGTATTGTGGAACGAAGGGAGTGCTTGTCATCAAAATGGATAAAAAGGGACGTATCTAGAAATAAAATACATCTACATACATCTCCCTTTATCCATTTTGATAACAAGTAGTACTTCTTACCCAAAGGAACTTTATAGCCAACAGACACAAAATATCTGTTCGACTGTTGGAAATTACTGATCTGATGTCGAAGTAATTGCTGCATCGCCACCAAAACGCACCATTTCTTAAGCTAAAGTAGATCGAGGTAATCCCTATATTAGCATATTACTAAGATAAACAGAAGGCACTGTAGAAACATTTAGGACGTGAGCTTCCCAATCTGAATGTGGAGGGACACCAGCTTAGCCCCAGCCAGCAGCTTGGACGGAACTGTGAACAAGGTCAGCTCCTGCACAGCGACATCGCCGGGATCATTGCGGCTTGTCACCTCCATTTCCACCTTGACAGCGTCGGTCGTGCCTTTGGGTTCCCCTGGCTGGCCGTTCGCCCACAGCTTGGCCACGTAGTGCGGCAGTGGGGATGCCCCCGCTCTAATGTAGACGACCGACACGGCGATAGGCGTGCTGATGTCGAGCACGCCGCCGACCAAGAAAAATGCACGGCCATCCTCCTCCGCGCACAGAAAGAGCCGTGGCTCCGACAGTGTCACTTGCAGCTGGAGCACCTTGCCGTACTGGATCTTGTGCATGGGCATGGGATGCGCGGTGCTGATGTGGTGGTAGAGCGCCGGCGGCGGGCCTTCGTAGCCGCAGACAGGCACGGGGCATTTGCAAGGCGCGAGTGGACACATGCTCTAGTGATCGGCGAGCTTGTGGTAAGTGACGTAGAGCCCACAGCCTTTGTGCGGGCACTCCACCCTCACCGACGAAAGGATGGCGTCCACCGCCGTGTTTCGCACGTTGAAGCCACTGTCATGCTCGCACTTCTGGCACTGCCGCTGGTTCCCTGGGCGCTCGACGCGGCAGTCCGCACAGGCAAGGTGCCCTCCCTTGCACTTCAGAAATCAATCGAACTACACATCAATCAAGAAACCTGCACCTTGCTCAATCAGCCGAACGGACAAGGTGTATTCAAAGTTGGTTAAAAATCACATGTGTGTCCTCGGGTAAATTTCTAGGTTCCATTCAAGAAATGGGAATGAAATTCAAAATTCTGGGCGTCGTGGCTGGGCTGGAAACATTGAGAAACTTAGTTTTTAATTCCCGTAAATCCAAAACACGCATGAAAATAATGAAGCTTGGCTTGGTGCCATGACATGGCACCAACATGCTGTGGTAATTTTGCAGTCTGATTTGTGAAGGCGCACACATTAACAATCATCAAAGTCATTTTGGAACAAGTGATGTCACGTTACAATCGGAAACACAAGTATTATTGAAACCTTGGGCGTTCTATTTACTACCATTTACGTGCCTCCACGCGTCCCCTTTTTTATGAGCTAGGAGGCACCATGCAGAGTAGCTATTTGAGTACGAGAGGCGTGCGATCAGACCCCTACGCGTGCTTATCAGGAGGAGAGCCCTTTGACCTCCATCTGCCGTCCACCTCTCTCCAAAGGTCTCCATTAATGGCGCATGAGCCTCTGTTTAATGGCGTGGCTATGTCTCACTCGACATAAGAGAGAAAAAAGAAAATCTAAAAGCACAGATCTTGATGTAAGATCCGACGGACCTATATAGCATCTACTGTGACTTATAGCAAGACTGATGAATATATAAGGACGATTAATTGTCTTACATAATTAGGAAGATAATTAAAAAGCCACATGCGGCTACGCCCAAAATACACAAGGGGAAAAGAAGAAGGAAGACAAGGATCTGGCTCGCTGATCTCTACTTTCTTGATGCGTTGCTGCTGGCCGCGGGAACTTGTCCCTGCGGTGAGCAGCGATGAGCTCTTTCGTGTCGTCAAGACACTGCTTGAGAACATCCACGGATTCCTCCACTAGCCTTTGGCGCTCGATGCGGAGCATGTCATTCTCGTCCATAAGTTTCTTGACGATGACGCCGGTCCTCTTCAACAAGGCAGTTGTCTCCTCCTGCTGCTCCACACTTTCGACGATCTTCGCCCTCAGCAGGTCGCGCTCGGATTAGTTGCCCTCCCTTAGTTGCCTCTCATTGCCCTCCCTTAGTTGCCGGATGATGCCGGTAGCCTGTTCAAACAAGGATTTCATGTCGTCCTGCAACCTCACCAAGCCGGAGATCTAATCCATCTGGCTATGGACGATCGCATGCATGCAGCGAGGCGGGACATCTCTCGTGCTTCCGCTTCCATGCTCGCCTCTCCCTGGTGGTAATCACTCGACCCAGAACTCACGCTGGCCATGGCAGACGCAAGGGAAGGATGCTGAATGACTTGTTTGTTTGTGGATGAGGAGCTGAGGAGGAATGTGCAGTCATCTTTGCATAGTAGTATTTATAACCAAGTACTAATACGCTCCTAAGTGGGAAACTGTTTAGGTTGTGATCAGTGTGAATAGGTTTGCAATTCAATATAGCATGGTAGTAGTAGTAATTTGGAATGTGACGAGACGCAAGCTCAAAATTTATTGACGGTTCTAGTTTCGAAGTGCGGCACTATTCCCAGATGGCGTTACGTGGGCACGTGTTCTCAGCCATGGTGTAGCATATGCCATGGTAGTTCTTTTTCTACTGCTGTGTACGTGCAATAATTGGCACCGCCGTATACATATCTTACGGTTAATGGGGCATTCTAGCCGCGTGGCGAGCTATAGACTAGTCTTTTTTTCAGACGCATTAAACCGATCTCTCGGGACTTCTCGCACGCACCATTGTGCCACCCACGAAAACTTGTACTCTGAGTTTAGTACGTTATACAGGAAGAGAAGAGGTGCACATATGCACTCGTCCTCTCACACACGCATCTATTTTTCTTGAAAAGGAGGATGATGACCCCCGGCCTCTGCATTAAGGAGTCACACATGCATCTGTAGCTACGAATTGTAGTGTTCTCAACCATCTGATTGGCTCTATCATGGATGTACCTATATACTAAAACATGTCTAGATACATCTATATTTTTACAAATGGAAGGCATGTATTGTGGAACGGAGGGAGTGCTTGTCATCAAAATGGATAAAAAGGGACGTATCTAGAAATAAAATACATCTACATACATCTCCCTTTATCCATTTTGATAACAAGTAGTACTTCTTACCCAAAGGAACTTTATAGCCAACAGACACAAAATATCTGTTCGACTGTTGGAAATTACTGATCTGATGTCGAAGTAATTGCTACATCGCCACCAAAACGCACCATTTCTTAAGCTAAAGTAGATCGAGGTAATCCCTATATTAGCATATTACTAAGATAAACAGAAGGCACTGTAGAAACATTTAGGACGTGAGCTTCCCAATCTGAATGTGGGGGGACACCAGCTTAGCCCCAGCCAGCAGCTTGGACGGAACTGTGAGCAAGGTCAGCTCCTGCACGGCGACATCGCCGGGATCCTTGCGGCTTGTCACCTCCATTTCCACCTTGACAGCGTCGGTCGTGCCTTTGGGTTCCCCCGGCTGGCCGTTCGCCCACAGCTTGGCCATGTAGTGCGGCAGTGGGGATGCCCCCGCTCTAATGTAGACGACCGACACGGCGATAGGCGTGCCGATGTCGAGCACGCCACTGACCAAGAAAAACGCACGGCCATCCTCCTCCGCGCACAGAAAGAGTCGTGGCTCCGACAGTGTCACTTGCAGCTGGAGCACCTTGCCGTACTGGATCTTGTGCATGGGCATGGGATGCGCGGTGCTGATGTGGTAGTAGAGCGCCGGCGGCGGGCCTTCGTAGCCGCAGACAGGCACGGGGCATTTGCAGGGCGCGAGTGGACACATGCTCTAGTGATCGGCGAGCTGGTGGTAAGTGACGTAGAGCCCACAGCCTTTGTGCGGGCACTCCACCCTCACCGACGAAAGGATGGCGTCCACCGCCGTGTTTCGCACATTGAAGCCACCGTCATGCTCGCACTTCTGGCACTGCCGCTGGTTCCCTGGGCGCTCGACGCGGCAGTCCGCACAGGTAAGGTGCCCTCCCTTGCACTGCAGAAATCAATCGAACTACACATCAATCAAGAAACCTGCACCTTGCTCAATCAGCCGAACGGACAAGGTGTATTCAAAACTCATACACTGGAGGCGTCAAGGGGCGGAGGCACAAGGGGCAGTGGAGCACGGTGAGGTCCATCGAGACCTTAGAGAGATCCATCGTCGGGACTTGTTCCGTCTGCATGATCTCCCCCTCCTCATGCACAACCATCTCTTGCATGGGCCAGGGCATTACAAAGCTTTACTGTCACATATTTTATAATACTTCAAGGTGCATTAAATCAACACATGCAAGTATCAAACGGAGAGTCACGGCATGCATGCATGCGTTGTAATTAATGCATCGGAAACCGCAAATTATTGAAAAATATCGAGTGCAGTGCTTTGATGTGTCGCATCAACTCGTACATCAACGAGAAGCTTGATTATCCTCTCCCTCGGGGACTTAACTGCACCTGCCTTTGGCTGTATGACAGGTTGGCCACCCACCTGTCGGGCCCACCTGTCATACACGCAAAGGCAGGAGCATCCCTCCCTCGCCCATGAGCATGGTGGCTGGCAAGACTAGGAGAAGCTTTCGCTACACGCTCTCCCTCCCTCACTCGGTGGACATGCAGCAGTTCAATCAGTGTCAGATGGCCAGAAGCATACTGTAGTACTCCTCCAGTGCAGTAGTACTCCATCATTGTTCGACTTCCCGAGGAGGCGAAGAGCCAAGCGCAGCCCGGACGCTCCTGTGGCAGTTTCATGTGTAGAGTAGTCTAGGATAGCGTGTACCGTGCCTGTAAGCTTAGAATCGTTGGGGTCGGCTCCATGCTATGTGGTCGTCTCAAAGTTTTTTTAAGAAAATTAAAATAGTCTTCTGGTCCTACCTATCAACCTGGTGATTGTAGTTTGCACGCTTACACTACAAAAAATACACTTCCGTGATGATATGTGTTTGTCACAGTAGGTCGCGTTTTTTGTCATGCATGTACATCCATGACAAATTTATGACAGAATCAAGATACTCATACCTGTGCTGTCGTAGAAGTGTTCCATGACATTACCAAAATTATCATCATGGAAGTGTCCACTTCCATGACGATAAATCGCGCGTCACAGAAGTGCTTTCATCAAGGGTGACCGACACGTGGCATCCACCGTAACGGAACGCCGTTAAGCTACCGGATCGGATTTTGGATCCGATAACCCGTTAACAGCCCCGACCAATGGGAAATTTCCACGTATAAAATTCTGATTGGCCGAAGGGAACACATGTCGGCTCATCGTTGGGACAGATGTCGCCCGTCCATTGGAGGAGACATGCCTATGGTATGTTGACACGTGGCTGGGCCCAACAGAGGCCCATATAGGTTAAAAAGGCCGGCCTAGTCAAAGGCTCATAGAACTTAATCAGGTACTAGTGGGCCAGCCCAATAACGGCCTGCTTAATAAAGGCCCATTTACAGCCCGAAACCAGATCTGGCACGTTAATTGTTCGCCCAATATTTGGGCCCATTTACGTCCCAAAGCCAGATCTGGCTCGTTAATTGTTCACCCAATATTTGGGCCCATTTGTGGCTCGAAGCCAGATCTGGCCAGTTAATTGTTCGCCGAATATTCGGGCCCAACTACAGCCCAGTGAATTTCGCCCTATTAGAGGCCTGATGTAGACATGGGCCCATTTCAGCCCGGTGTGACTTTCGCCCTGGGAATGGCCCGTGCTGCCCATGGGCCATATATGGTCCGACGGGACATCGGGCCTACTAACGGCCCGTGCTAAAGGTGGCCATAGTTAAGCCCAACGTGTTAAAGGCTTGTCGCATAATTCGGCCCGTTGATGCCTGTACTAAGCTTTCGGCCTCTTAAAGGCCCATGATATCAATGGGCCAACTAAGGCCCGAGATATGTTTCGGCCAGGTAACGGCCCGTGAGCTAACTGGGCCCATAACTGCCCGGTCTACATTTCGGCCTGCTGAAGGCCCGTCGACGACTAGTGAAAATTGAGGCCCAACATGCATTTTGGCCTGCTAAAGGCCCGTGGTTTCATCTCGGCCATAACAGGCTAGTACAATATTCAACCTGTTAATGGCCCAACACTACCTGGACCAAACTAAGCGCTGGGTCGACAAAAGGCCCAACTAAAATATAGGCCGGTGTAAGTTTGGGTCTGGCGCAATGTGTGAAGCCCCAATCATTCGGGCCCAAGAAAGACGCAGGCCGGCCTAATTGTGGCCCGCTAAAAACCTTGCCCGTTATTGAATGTTTCGGCCCGGTCGACTGCATCTGATTTTTTTTCAGATAGCGAATGATGGCAGTAACTAGTAGGAATTAAGAACAAACCTACTCTATACAATAAAGAAATTACGGCATAGTAACTAAGAATAAACCTACACTATACAATAAAGGATTTAAGTTATATTACATCCACTGGGCATCGAAGTTCGCCACCAGTGATCATAAAGCGCAACGAGAAGCAGATTACAAAAACTGGGCACCATTGCAGCGTAACAAAATAATAATGAATCAAGACGACTTCCAAGACAGTTCAAGAAAGGTTAGCCTTGCGGGGGAACTGCTGCGCAAGCTGCTGAGCAAGGCTGTGAGACTGGCCTAGCATGTCGGTCATAGCTTCCAGGTGTAGCTGTTTAGCGATGAGGTTCTCATTGGTGTTCTCCGCAATCTTTCTTAGAGATAGGACTTCAAGTCGAAGTTGAGTTGCAGAATGCCTTTCTGCTGGAACTTGGGACTGAAGAAGTCGAATTGATTCAGACAATGAATTTTGTGAGTTTGTCTGACTGTTAGTCTCAAGTAACTTGAACACTGCATCAAGACAATACTTTGGGGTTGTCTCGCTATCTTCAAGATGTTTTGCCTTCTTTGCTACAATATATGTTGGGTTTGTCTCACAGCCTTCAGCAGACTTGTGCATGCCATCAGGCATATCACCCTGAAACAAAGCAGAGAGATGACATCTTTTGCACGTGTATAAACAAAGATGATAATTGTTCTGTCAATTCTATCCAATTTCAAATTAGAAAATAAAGAGTAAGTTCAAGATATCAATAGCATAATTTGGCATTATTCGTAATGCGGGGAGCTTCACCACACTACTGGATTACCATGTCAACATAACAAGCATAGATGAAGGGCAAATAAAATCATTGTATCTATTTTGGATAATGTGCATGGCATGTTGTTCATATCATCAGCCACATCAGTAAGATAAAATAGGAGATGACAAGGTGCAAACGTGGGCTGCTTCACCACACATTGGATTATAGATCCACAAAACCAAGCATACATATAGGGAGTATTAAGTAATGTGCATGGTATGAATAAGAAATTTGGTTTTACAAGTAAAACTTAGAACTTACGGTTATTACGAACATGCATTTTGGTAGAAACAACAAACTAAACAGCAGTAAACGATAGGGAGTATGAGAAAATTAAACAGCAGTTGAGGATAAAGGCTTTAGAAGGACTGACTTACATTAACAGTTAACACCGGCTTTATAATGCCCTTCTCCATGTCAAGGGAAGGATAACTCAAGAATTTCAGCATATAATCTTCTTCATAAGCATTGCCTGTACTCTACATTTTGTAGAGTGTAATTATAGATATGATAATACTGGAAGGGATAGAGGATAATGAAGATAAGATGCAGATTGATGCTACATAATCAACTACCAATCCCTGGAAGTACAAGCGTTACAGAACAAAATGTACTGACAAGAGCAATGGGCTACACATCTGCACTGGCATTGTCTGTGTATTCTACTTGTTGGTAAGATTAAATATAGATCTGATCTTTTTTAGTAAATGGTGGGTTAGGGAGATAAGATGTAGAATGCTACAAAATGAACCAATCCCTCTTCCCATAATACAAGAGTGCTTTGAACACTTGTGTACTATACAAAACGTTCTTATATTATGGGACGGAGGGAGTAGCTGTAAATGTAAGTACAGTGATAGACCACGTTCAGTCCTTACAAGTGGACTGCAGAGCTAAACCTCTTCAAAAGCATTGGGTTGATTCTAATTTTGTGTAAGAGTCCATACGGATCTTATAATGTCCACCAAATGGAGGATTGCGAGGCTAACATGTGCAGTGATGCTACATAATCAAACAGCTATGAAAGTAAGTATGGTCATACAGGGCAAGAGGTACTCACGAGAGCAATGCAGTGTGCAGTATAGTTGCGAGATTCTGTGGTCCCTTGAGAACGAATGTTCTTCTGCTAACAGTTTTCGTACAAGTGAGACATTAAGGCAAATGCAGAAATGTAGTCCAAATTGTGATGTGATATCATAGACAGTACCTTACGCTGCAGCCGAGACCAATGTGTAACAAGATTATTCCAGTCACCGTCGGATAAATGTAGCATCGGAGACTTTATAGAAATTTCGTTCAGAGGCTTGCCATCGAAGTGTGCTTGCCTCAGGTAGGAACGATACTTCATCAATGAGTGCTTGAAAAGCGCAACCAACTCTTGCTCGTCATCACAATCCAGTTTGCTCCTCGCCTATCTAAAAGAATGAAATCTTGTGTCTTCTGTTAGCAGAAACATATGCAGTAATGACCATGAATAAATTAGTACATTACTGACGCGTAAGTTGCGGAGGAAGACTGGAAACTGTTCTGTGTCTGCGGTATAATCTTTCCATGAAGGAAAGTTGCACACAAAGTTCCTGACAACAACATAAGCTTCGTCTTCTAAACTGGGAAGAAATGGAACAGGGGTCCTATTTGCTGCAATTGGGGCTCTCTCTGGTTCGAAAAGGGATTTGGCAACTGGATTTGGTGTACTCTTTGCTGGAATGGGGCTTTTGCGTCGTACAGCTGATGCTATGTCAACTGGCATAATCATACTGTTTGCTGCAGTTGGGGTCTGCTGAGTTGGGGCATCAGAAATGACCAGTGTAGTAGGGCTAGAGTCTGCTAGAGTTGGGGTATTTTGTGGGTCAGGTGATATTGCAACTACACCTAATGGGCTATTTGATTTATCAGGTGCCACTACCTTTTCCAAATACTTTGCTTGTGCTCCTCCACGATCAGCAATCGCCCTCTTCCTTTTGAATGTCTGATACACAAGAACAACATTTGAATGGATAAATATGGTATGATGGTAGATGGAATATGTACTGAAAATGGATAGGCAGGGCGTATTCACATACACGATGTGTAAACTAAGCTAATGGAAGTTCAACAAAGTAGAAGCAATGCAAAGCATCAGTTGCAAGATATGTGCGAGCAATGTAACCTTGGAAAGTTAGAGCAAGTACCTTGATGGGTGAATAAGATAGGGCATCTTCCTCTGACTCCTCCACTAGGGAGCTATATTGACTTAGGTCTCCCTCTAGCTCAGAATCACTGTTAGGATCATATTTTGAGCATGAATCTGTAGGTGGAGAGCGTTTGCATTACATTGCATCCAGACTTGATTTCAGTCCCTTAATGCCAAGTTTGACAGCCATGACATTGTTCTGCTTTATTCTTTTCATGCGCGCAAGCTCATAATCATTATGATGCTGTTCAGAATCTGAGATTCATGAAAACATAAAAAGTAGTCAGATTATCTATGGAATGCATTGCGGATTCAACTCGGAGAGTGTCTCCCTATAAACCCCCTGCATATGCAAAGTTCACCTCCCCAACCGTGCTGACCAGACCACACACATAAATACAAACCCCTTATGTCTCGGTAACAGGCAGGCACACATTTCAAAACTGAAGTAGGAACATTAGAATCATATGAAATTTGTATTTGAACAAATAAACTAAGCAATTATGAGTGGCGTAATGTTTAGCTTCAAGGGTGGAGTGTTGGTAGTGTGACACAAAGCAAGTAGGCAGACTGTATTCCATGTAAAAGATCGAAACCTATCTAAAAGCTGGAAATGACACTTTCTTTCTATACAATGCAGTGTTCGTTACCCACACATGATGGAAGAGATCACATAGAGAAATACTATTCACTCAGGTCTACGGTTCCAGTATTTAGAAACATGGTGGTCCACCCTAAAAGAATATTGACAACAAATATGACAAGGCAAGCATAGATGTAGTGAATCAATCATTTACTTGTGAGCTTATTAGGACAAGTATGCAGAATTGTAACTGCAGTAAGAGACCGTCCAAAATCTGAATGAAGAAGTTTGTCTAGCACTAATTGTTTGCAACTAATCGACGTGAATAACTGGATATTATATCGAATGAGTAAGAAAGACAAGTAAAATTGTCAACAAACCTGGCTTGCAGTAGTAATCTGGGTTAATGTCACTACGACCAACAATCCAAAATGACTAGTTTCTATTCCGAGGGCCGGAATTTTGAAAACCCTGTGAACTTTAGAGGTATTAAAGATTACCGAAATACATATGAACCATTAAGTGTAGGTAGCACTGAGCACACAACAAACCCTAATGACAGTCCTGCCTAATGAGTAATGAATCAATTACAAAATGGGTGATGAGGAGTGGCTGCTAAGTGTTGAGGACGTATCGCAGGATAAATCGGGTTGGCTTGGTGGGTGCTGCACGCCTGATCCCTGAACGGACTGGGAAGGTAGGCACGGCGGCGCGCTCGGGCAGCGGTGACGCTGTTGGGCGAGCGGCTTCTAGCCTCCTGTTAGTCTGGCGTCTCCTCCTAGAGTCACGCCGTCCGGGGATGGCAAGTCGCCGGCGAGGCAGGCGGCTGGGACCGAGTAGAGATCGGAAGCGCACAGCAGAACAGTGGGGAATCGGGGGATGGGATGACCCAACATCCCAGGGTGGGTCGGCCCACCATGGGCACCCTATAGAGATACACACCCGAGCGGCGAACATGCATTTTCGAAACTAATTTAGGAACATTTAGCTGATCAATTAAACAACTCTGTTTTAATAATATCAGATTCGTATTTGAACATCTAAGCTTGTTTAGCTTGATGCGTGGAGTAGTGTTTTTATGACACGAAGCACGTATTCTGATCGTATAGTGATCATAAAAGGGGAAACTCTAAGCATATTTTTTTAGCAAAAGAGGGTTTCCCCTCCGATTTCTATTAAAGAAACCACCACGGAACCAACATGATCAATTAAACCCTAAGCATGATCAATTAAACCGTATTATGGCTGTGCCATGGTAGATTTGAAGCTGCAAACCATAGAAATGATATTTAGCATCCATTGTTTGCTTTGAACTAAGAACTAAATTCTAAGAGCTGAAAAGAAAGTAGAGTAACCAAGTTAAGATCTATTTTCTGGTTGAGATCAAAATGTTGAGGAGATATGAAGTACCACCTCTCTTGCGGCGCCGTGTAGGCATCGGGGGTGCGATGGCTGTCGGTGGCATTGAAGCATATCTGCGACGGTAGACGGGTGCATCAAGGGATAAGTCCCGTTGCGGTGGAAGAGAAGGTCATGTGAGCGGCCTCGGCAAAGAGGACGACGGCACCGATGAAGCGAGAGGACACAATGCAAGGCTATTGGTCCGTCGCCGTGGATGAGAAACGTCCATCTCTAGAAGTGTACGATGCGGTCTTGGTAGGCGCTCCGGCATGGTGGAGGACGGTGGCGATGGATGTGGTGCAGGACGGCGGTGATGGATGGGGTGGCGGACGGAGGCTGGTGTGGGGATGGGGTGTTCTAGCACGGATGGTGTATGAATGGGAAAATGGAGGGAGAGGTACGGGGAACCATGTTTTTGGGACGCGCCTATCTGAAATATGGGAAAGTTACGAACTTAGCCCCCGTTTAAAATTTGGATGTCTCGTCGGTTGGGGATAGGATAGTAATCTCGCATCTCGCCAATACTTGCCCAGAGAGATTTCGGGCGAGGAGAGGGTGGTTGGCGCCCATGGTTGGCGCCCATGGTGTATGAACGGGGATGACAGGTAGGGCGGTTGTGTCACATCTAAGTGAAGTTACAAACCTGCCCCTATTGAAAATATTTGCCTACATCGATTTCGGCTGAGTCGAGTTTGTTTTGCCGCCCACTGTGTATGAATGGGGAATGGAGGGAGAAACAAAGGCCTTTTGGACGAGCTTGAATCAAATGTGTTTTGCCGACCATGTTTGACGCCCACCGTGTCGGAATGGGCTCAGAGGCAGTCGTGTCACGTCTATTTGAAGTTACTAACCTACCCCGATTTAGAGCAGTGGAAATCGGGCCGATGGATTGTCCGTGTAATGGGTAGACAGTAATTTCCATCTCCCAAACACTTGGCTTCGGGCAGCCGACGTGGGAGTGGACATTTTGCTGCTTCATTCGAATTTTGGGACAATAAGCATCCACGTTTACCCTGGCAACTATTCGAATCCATTTTGTATTCCTATATAAATCTTTATAAATCATTCTATGTGTTTTTATATATCTTCAAAAGGACGACAAAGATGTATTCCACTGTCATATATGAATATGGTTTACAAATGCCGATACTCACATTCAAAAACTAGTATCCAGTTTAAGGTGAATTCGAATATTTGGAACACTTCATGTCCAACTCAACTGTCACACGCAGTATAATGTGTACTCCCATTTAGATATGTAACAAGCGATGTATCAAGATTCAAATACCGAGTCAATCAACCAAGAATGTACAGAACTAACAGACATATAAACACTTATAGAGTATATGGATCAATAATATCAACTAACATACATAAGCCACTCCGCTGTACTTTTTTTGGCTAGAACATCATCTTTTTTTAGCCAGCATCTTGGCCCTTTCCGATGCGTGCCACTTATGGTCCATCTATACTACTACTATTGATGAATGCACATTCAGCCCGATTGGCATATTATTAGGTATGGCACAGCAATCCAAATGAAATGTCTCCGAGTCTTATCAATTAATACAGACTTGTGCTCAAATAAAATTACAAACCAAAAAACAATTATTACATGATCTCTAAAACAAATGGTTGGATTGATTACATGAACAGACAACACAAAGGTTATTCAACTATGGAAAGAACATTTCACCTATGATTTACCAAGTAGGAATTTATTTTCCTTTTTTCCTTCAGGACCTTAACAATCTGGTTAGTCTCAGCTTGCTTCGTTTTGAAATCCACCAAATATTTAATGGTTGTCTTGAGTACTGCTTGTTATTGTGCTGTTTGCTTCCTCAACATGTGAACTTCATCTCTAAGTGCAGAAGCAGAATCTCTTTCTACTACTAGTTTAGCCTCAAGAGCATCAGAAGTTGGCAATTCATAATGCACGATTGGGCCGGTGCCACTGCTGTGGGATGATGCAACGTCCATGGAGACCTCGCTCTTTGATCTTGGGCTAACCTGTTTTGCCATTAAAGTTCCGATTGGATTCAGAAAAGTTGAAGTTAGCAAAACATCTCAACCGGGAGTTATAACAGCAGACCAGTTAAACAAACAAGGAATTAAAGAGTTTCAATTGGATGCTGAAAAGTACTCCCTCCGTCCCATAATGTAAGACGTTTTTTAACACTATGCTAGTGTCAAAAAACGTCCTATATTATGGGACGGAGGGAGTAGTTATTAACATCATTGTAACCCGCTATTGCAGCAGCAAAGTAGTTAAACAAACAAGTAGATATTTAACTTAAGGCAAATAGGTAATTCTTAACAGTAAGTATCAAACACATAGATAGGCGCAGTCTACAATATGATTAACAGGTTGTGCCATTATGTAATCAGTAGCAAACTAAATTAAGCCAAGCAACGTAATTGAACACTTTTGCAATAAGTGGCTAACTAAAATTCCGAGAAGCAGGTAACTGAACTTACGCTAGTTCTTTGTACAGGCACACTGCAACTTCTTTTTCGCTTATAAGGTAGTACAAAGGAGTCCATGGCGTCAATTGCTTGGATACGCAATCCCAATACTTCTTTCTTCCCACACTGCATGGGTAAGTCGAATGGTTAATCTGGTAAGATGGTGCGTCCTTGATATGTTATATGAGGACGTGTAGTCAGACTAGTTCTAGCCAAACACATCACACTGGCTTTTACTGTATATTTCATGCGATTACTTTTGGCATATCGAGATCTAAGCAATCTACAATAGGATGAAAAGACTGGCATCCTTCACATTATTGGCAAACTCAGTTCATAGAAACAAGCAATTCAACCATTCTGTGGGTAAATCAAAAGCGCCAGTGGAATATTTTTCACTATCCAATCATACATGCCAAAAAGGGGAGACGCCACCATAGGGGCTGGTATGGGCGGCCACCTCAGGTGGCTGGAAAGTGTGCACCTAGTTTGAGTTGTCCAGGTTGGCCCACGCTAGTTTTGTTCGTCCCAACGCACGAGCAGGCAATGTAAAAAATGAAGAAAAATGTTTCAATTTGGATGAGCCAATAACGTAAGTGCAAGGCAGGTCCTATAGCAGGCTCGCGGCCCAAACGAGTGCCTCCCATATCGATCTACAGCAAGAAAAATCCCAATTCATTCGCTCCAGCCTCCAGTCTAGTTCGCTCCTAACCTAGCTGCCGCTAGACAGACCGACACAGCACGTCCTCGAGCCCTCGTTGGAGGGAGGTAGCTGGTGTCGGCGTTCTGGGAACGGGGGTACCCAGACTTGCCTGCCTGCGGCCTGGGGCGTGGCTCAGGGAGTGGCCCAGTACAGCCCATCTTCGTCAACACATGCTCAAGACCCTCGCGAGGGGCCAAGCCTCGTGGGGCGGACGACAGGAGGCTTCCTCGGAAACAGCCTCGTCAGGCTGGCTCGCGAGGAGGCAGAGAGATCAAGGCGGGGTACCTCACGAGGTGCCCATTACGCAAGCCATGATGACCGAGGCCAGGCGGGCGCTGGCCTACGCAGAGTCCTTGTTTCCTCTTTGGTGCAAAGGGGGCAAGCGCAGGCAAGAGTATCAAGCAAAGGCAACCATTTCGGTGCAACAAGACCAAGACCAGCAGGACTGCAGGATGGAGGTCATCGTGGAGCCCAAGCCGGCGTCACCGTTAGGGTCTTTGGCAGGCGAGGACCAACTTTAGTCAGGATAAGTTTACTAGATGTTCCCCTTCAAAATGGCCAATTGTTGGCGCCCTTCCCGCTCAATATTTGGGAAGAGGCCCAGGGCCTCCATCTATAAATAGGACTAGCCACCCACGAGGTAGAGGCATCTAGGTAGAGGCATCTAGAGAGAGATTAGAGGCATCTGGAGATCAGCAAGAGAGAGAGAGAGAAGCGACCGAACTCACCCTAGCAGTTCATCGCACCAGCCAAGAATAGACCCTCACGAGGTTGTTCTTCCCCTGTATTATTCATCATCAGCCCCCTGAGGCAATCCACCACACCACACACTCGAGTAGGGTATTACACCACAATGGTGGCCCGAACCAGTATAAAGCTCGAGTATCTTGTGTTGTTCTTCGTGTAGTTTAGATCCTTGCGAGGCGACGAGACGTGGGTAGGTGGGAGGTGTGATCTCCATGTGCACCCTAGAGTTCGAACCTTAAGGGTCTGCCGGAACCCGATCTCCGACATTTGGCGCGCCAGGTAGGGGTGCGCCAGAATCCGCCTTCCGTTGCCTCGTGTTTCGCCGCCCGTCCCATCCATGACAGACACTCGCCGAGCCCGCACCGAGCGCTGAGACGCTCTTGCCACTCGCGTCGCCCAGACAACCCCCGTCGGCGGGAGCCCCCGCCATTCCCCATCGCCTGCCGTCAATGCCGCCACTGGCCCGGTGGGAACGATCAGCAGGCGTCGTCCCTGCACCCTTTGATGCAGCGAGAAGGCCGCACCGCCACCCTGTCGCTGACTCCAGCCGGTTCCTCGTCCCACGCCCGTCGCGCTCCTGCGGACACGCACGCCACGCTGCTCCTGGCGCGGGAGCTCCTACACTACCGTCCCGTCGATGACCTCTACGACGAGTGGCTCGCCCGCGTCACCGAGCTCGTCAGCGCCGCTGGGGGCTCCCCTGCGACATCCCTCTCGTTGCACCGCGCCCCGCCCTGCACGGGCGATGAAGCTCCGTGGGCGCCTCAACCACCTCCCCCTCAAGAAGGCGCCTTGGCCCCAAGGCGCGTGGCCCCTGGACGGAACCCACTCCATCCAGCGCCAGCACAGCAAGAGAAGAGCTGCCAAGAGATCCCTCGCCCCCAAGAAGCTGCCTGTGTGCTCCCCGCACCGGCGCGGCACGAACGCGCTCCTGCTCCAGCGCGCCAAGACCTCGCGCTGCTCCTGGCAGCAGTGAATGGAGACTTCCAAGATCAAGCTCTCCGTCACCAAAGGCCTCCCGCGGCCACTGCAGGCTGCCATGCCTTCACCGCCGAGCTGCGCAGCGTGGCCTGGCTGGGCAAGTTCAAGCCAGATCTGCCCCAGCGCTACGATGGCACGGCTGACCCTACGGAGTTCCTCCAGCTCTATGAGCTAGGCATCGAAGCCGCCAACGGGGACGAGAAGGTCATGGCGAACTGGTTCCCCATGGTGCTCAAGGACGGTGCGCGCACCTAGTTCCTGAACCTGGCTCCTGGCACAATCTCCTCCTGGGACGAGATGCGCACCCAATTCATCGCCAACTTCCAAGGCACCCGCGACCGGCCCCCGGCCATGAGCGACCTGCGCCGTATCAAGCAACAGCCGGGAGAGACCCTGCAGCTCGCCTTAAGATCCCCAGGGTGTCTGAGGAGGTCATCATCTCAGCCTTCTCTGACAGCGTGTGTGACGTCAAGATGAAGGAGGAGCTTGCGATCCATGAAGACCTGTGCACCTCCCTAGAGCTGTTCAATTTGGCGACCAAGTGCGCTAGGGCTGAGGAAGGGCGCCTTTCCCTCCTTGAGCCGCCAGCTGCCGATCAAGAAGAGAAGAAGCCCAAGGTCAAGGACGTGAAGCACAAGGGGGCTGCCGAGCTTGCAGTAGAGCTGGACACCAAGCGAGGCAGGGATCATCCTGAATCATCCAAGGGCAGCCGGTACTGCGTGTACCACGATCTCCACACCCACAACACCAACGAATGCCAAGAGCTCAGGGCCGTGCGGGACGTGCGTGCCGGCCGACGCCCCGAGCACAGCGACCGGGGCTATGGCCGAGGAGGAGGAAGAGGAGGAGGATGATGGGAAGACCGTGGCCCTCGCCAAGGGTGGCGTGACCGACCTCGCGAGGACCGCTGGCAGGACCAGCCTCGTGAGGGAGGTTGGATGGACCCGCCTCGTGAGGGAGGTTAGAGGGATCAGCCTCGCAAGGATCACCCACCAGGCAACGTAGGCCTCCCTCCTCTGCCACCACAGCTGAGGAGGAATGAAGACCATCATCAGGACAAGGGGGCTGGAGGCTTCCAAGAGCTGCGCGCAATCGCTTGCATCTTGGGCGGCGCTCAAGCCCCGGCCTCTCAGTGCATCTTCAAGCAGTTTGCTCGCGAAGTGAATGCAGTCCTCCCCAAGCTTGAGGCCACATGCCCTCTCAGGTGGTCAGCGTGCGCTATCATTTTCAGCTCAGCGGATCAGCTCAAGTGCGCGGCCACAGCCGGAGTCCTCCCGATGCTTTTTTCCCCAATCATCAGCAATGTGCAAGTCACCAGGACCCTCATCGATGGCGGAGCAGGGCTCAATGTCCTATCCGTCGAGACGTTCAACAATCTCCAAGTGCCATACAATCAGCTACAGCCAACCAAGCCTTTCTCAGGAGTCACTGATGGTTCCACGGTTCCGATAGGGCAGGTCAGCCTTCCTGTTACCTTCGGGAAGCATGACAACTACCGCACCGAGCTCATTGACTTCGACGTCGCTCACATTCGCCTGCCGTACGATGCCATCCTTGGATACCCAGCGCTGGCCAAGTTCATGGCCGTGACTCATCACGGCTACAATGTTCTCAAGATGCCAGGAAGAGGTGGAGTCATCCCGGTGCCTTGTGAAGAGAGAGAAGTTGTGTGTTCTCTGGAACGTGCTTTCCAAGCTGCGTCAATTGAAGACCCAGATCACAGGGGCGGGAGGCTTCCCGAGGCTGCCCCTAAGAAGAAGAAGACATCGCCTGGTCCGACCCCTCGGGAGGCAGGCCCCTTAGGGTCCGCGCCTGTTCAGGGGGAGCCTCCTTCTGTCGCATAGGAAGGCGCGCCCGACACCCTCCTCGAGCAAGGCTCGGGGGCTCTCTCCTGGAGGGCCATCGACTTTGCTAGGATCACAAGGGAGGCGCTCGGGCACCACTTGGAGGCGTGCTTCAAAGCATGTTTCCCTCAGGAAGGAGCAAGGCAAGGGGGGCCAAACCCTCAGGAATTCGTCAGCGAGATCATTCAGGAGCTGCAGGAGTCAAGAGTCATGAGTGGCAGCCGCCGCTTACCCGCTGTAGCTCCCCATCCAGGCGAGGATGGTGGGCTGCGCGTCTGCATCGACATACCAGGACTCAACCGAGCCGCCTCTCAGGAGCGCCTCTGGCCCTCACGCGTGGGACGCTGCGAAGGTCCACCCCATAGCTATGTTCGCATGCCTTACGGCCTGCCGAACACGGCTGCTATGCGTCAGCGCCTCATGAGGAGCATATTGGAGGCTCAGGCGGCCAGGCATTCCACAGTCCTGGCGGAGATGGAGATGGTCCGCGAGGAGCCGCCAGCGCCTCCGGAGCCTCCCAAAGCTCCAGGGCCTGGGGGCTCATGAAGATCGGCTTCCGCAGCGCACGCCGTCCGCTACTTCAGCATCCCTTCATCTTCAACATCATCAGGTGACATCCTTCGAGTTTCATTTTCAGCTGGGAGCGCCCCCCAGGGCTGCATCATTCCCAGGCCGCGTGGGTCCGTCCCTGTGGCATGTATCCCTTTGGTTCATGTTTTTGGTTTACTTTATCGGGGGCGCCCCACGGGCTGCATCATCCCCAAGTCGCTCGGGCCCGACCCAGCGGTGTTCGCCTTTTTCTGTGCCTATCTAAATGGATTTTCTCCTTCATGATTAATGTGCTTGACTAAATCGCCCGCTCAGTTGACAACAACTAATGGAGCTGCTCCCTAACGGCATGATGCTTGCGCATGGGTCCGCCCCTACAACGTCGACAAACCTGAATGGCTGAGCTCTGGCCGTGGCAACCCTGCAGGGCGCCACCTCACCAAGCCTTCAGTGCCTCGTCACCCTCCCGGAGCAACCAGCAGCTGGCCGGCAATCGTAATGGCAAACTCTCGCTTCTCTTGTGATGAACTCGCAGGATCACTTTAAGGAGCAGTGTCGGGCGAGGCCTTCGTAGCGTCTCCTTCGCTCTTGTCCGCGCGAACCGCTTGCACGCTAAAGGGGGGGGGGGGGTACCTGAGCATCGCGACTCATGGACTCTTACTGGCTCTCCAGCCCTCACCTCCTGGCCTTGTCCACGGCATCGCGACCTGGCATACCAGCGACGGCTGAGCTCGCTCGAGGGCCGGGACCTGAGGACGTAGATCACAAAGTGCAGCAAAGGCGAGAGGGAAGAGGCACGTGGGGACCTCGCTAGGCAACTCCTCAGCTGCCAATGCGCGGGCCCGGCGCCGCGCCAAGGAGTGGCTTCTGACTCCCGAGATAAGTCATCCTCCGGAAATACTATCTATCGCAGCACCGACCTCGCACCTAATGCAGTCCCATTTTGGCAATGTCGCGCTCCTTTCTCACCGAACGATGGCTGCTTGAGCGCTAAAGGGGAACTCCTGAGCATCGCGACTCAGGGGCTCTTATTGGACCCCGGGCCGCTCACCTCCTGGCCTTGACCACGACATCGCGACCTGGCATACCAGCGACGGCTGAAGCCTGCCTTGGGACCGGGACCTGTCAGTGCAGAGCGTCAAGCCCTCGCAAGGTTCGAAAGGAGGAACTAAGCTAAGATGGGACGAGCATCTCACATTGCTTCATGATAAGTATCATATTAACAAATGGAACTGCAAGCACCTTACAAACCCCCACGGGGTGAGTTCTTCGATTCCTCGCAGGGAACAAAAGGAGCAAATCCTAAAGAGCACCAACTACACGCGCCTCCGCAAGAGACGTCATCATCAACAGTGGGCCGTCAGGCACTAGCGCCAACCCCACACAGATCAGTGGCGACAGCGGCCTGACGAGCCCGCCCTGCTCCGATAGCGACGCAAGCTCGGGGGCTCGTAGCTGTCGTCGCTCGTCTCTGGAGTCGTGAAGAGCTCGGCGGAGTCGCTGGATCCTCCGACAAATCCGCTGCCTGAGGAGTTGCTGGGGGAGCGATTGGCAAGACTAGTCCTCGCCATGGCAGGGACCCGGCCTCCTTTCTCAGGGCAGCACTCCAGCTGGCGTCCCTCCGCATCGAAGACCTTGAAAAACATCAGGGAGGCGCCGTCGTACTCAAGGTGGATTATGAGGGCGCCATCCGTCCTACAGACCCGGGCGATCTCGCCCCACCCACGGGTCATGTAGACCTTGCCCGAAGCGACGACCTCGACCTCCGCTCCAGTCGCAGGGGTACTGCAGTCAGCATGCTGCACCCAAAGCTCGATAGGCCCCCTCGGCGGGATCTCGAAGGCGAAGGAAGGAGGGAGGCAAATCCAAGACTGAGGAGGCATGGCGGTGTGAAGCACGAGCTCGCGAGAGGAGCCCTCAGCGTGAACTCCAGGAGGAATGACGCGCACCGCCGTGATCCATCGGCGGCGACGACGCCTCTGGCAGTGCCGCTCGGCGCCCGCGCCTTCAGGACCCTTGATCCGGGCGTAAAAGGGCAATGGGAATCCAGGTGGCGGCGGCTCAAACCATGGCCTCGACACCTCCTGCCAAGCACCCCCTTCTCCGCGGCAAGAGGCGAGCCGTTTCTTTGGAGGAAGCGGGACATGACCCTCTCGGGGGGCCTTCCCCTTCTCTTCGGCAGAAAACCGACGGATCGGTGCCATTGGTGTAGGGAGGAGTGAGGACAAAGAAGAAGAAGGAGAGTAGTAGGAAGAGATGGACTAGAAAGGCCCGCGTCGTTCCGTACATATAGCCAGAGGAGGCCAACCGTCGGCCTCCACGATCATGGGTAATCATGACCCGTTTTGCATGCAGGGACTTGTCAATTCATGCAGTTGCCGAGGCATCGTGGGGGAGCCAGGACACCTACGTCCAATCAACCGCCACGCGGCGCCCAAGGACGCAGGCTGATGGGGCCCGCGGCGCTTCGCACTTGCCCCTTCACTTCTCTGCTAAGCCAAGTCCAGGCGCGCCTTGGGCCCGGGGGCTACTATCGGCGTTCTGGGAACGGGGTTACCTAGACTTGCATGCCTGCGGCCTGCGGCGTGGCTCAGGGAGTGGCCAGTACGGCCCATCTTTGTCAACACATGCTCAAGACCCTCGCGAGGGGCCAAGCCTCGTGGGGCGGACGACATGAGGTTTCCTCGAACACAGCCTCATCAGGCTGGCTCGTGAGGAGGCGGAGAGATCAAGGCGGGGTACCTCACGAGGTGCCCATGATGCAAGCCATGACGACCGAGGCTAGGCGGGCGCCAGGCGGGCGCCGGCCTGCGCAGAGTCCTTGTTTCCTTTTCGGTGCAAAGGGGGCAAGCGCAGGCAAGAGTATCAAGCAAAGGCAACCATTTCGTTGCAACAAGACCAATACCATCCGGACGACGGGATGGAGGTCATCGTGGAGCCCAAGCCGGCGTGACCGTCAGGGTCTTTGGCAGGCGAGGACCAACTTTAGTCAGGATAAGTGTACTAGATGTTCCCCTTCAAAATGGGCAATTGTTGGCGCCCTTCCCGCTCAATATTTGGGAAGAGGCCCAGGGCCTCCATCTATAAATAGGACTAGCCACCCATGAGGTAGATGCATCAAGGTAGAGGCATCTAGGTAGAGGCGTCTAGAGAGAGATTAGAGGCATCTGGAGATCAGCCAGAGAGAGAGAGAGAGAGACGCGACCGAACTCACCCTAGCAGTTCATCCCACCAGCCAAGAACAGACCCTCGCGAGGCTGTTCTTCCCCTGTATTATTCATCATCATCCCCCTGAGGCAATCCACCACACCACACACTGGAGTAGGGTATTACACCACAATGGTGGCCCGAACCAGTATAAACCTCGAGTCCCTTGTGTTGTTCTTCGTGTAGTTTATATCCTTGCGAGGCGACGAGATGTGGGTAGGCGGGAGGTGTGATCTCCGCATGCACCCCAGAGTTCGAACCTTAAGGGTCTGCCGGAACCCGAAATCTGACAGCTGGGCTTCAAGCGAACGGATAGACAAGATGAAGATCCAACCCTGGGTGTAGCCTGCGTGGGAGGCAACGGCAGCAACACAGGCATGGCATCGAGCTTGCGCAAACGGATAGTCGCAGCTTGCAAGAGTAGCATGCGCAACGAGCAGGTACATCACATCCCTGATTATATCTAATTCAACTCTTCAATTTCTAACCAATAGTTAAACCTGATGGTGTTGCAAAACTGCTTGTATGTAGGGAATCTATGAGAAAATGAAACCAATTTCTACGTATTTTATAACTCCCCCAATCAATACTGAACTGACCGAATCTGATGTATCTAGTTTCCGTTGCAAACATACAAGCTCATGTTGTTCTTGAGCCTGAAGTGTCTAATGAACAGACTGCTAATGAAGGATTTGATGCAAACATTTTACATGCTCCTGGTGATGAACATATAGTGTCTAATGAGGGATCTAATGCAAGCATTTTGCAAGCTCTTTGAAGGATTTAGTGTCTAATGATGATCTACTATGTTGAGAGAGACGGAGATTTGCAGGCATTGATGACAAGCAAATTATAGTGCATTTTCATAGCTTGAGGAAACATCGAGGCCATCTACCAGAAAGTCCCCGTATCATGACAACATAGCATAAATACTTTTCTAATCTGTTGTTTGAAACTATTGGCATACTTGTGCAGGATAGATATATTGATATGCAGTTTGCGCACTGGTTATACGTGCAATTACACTTTGATATTTTCAGCCAGAGAACGAATAATTCAAGCAGGTACAGACCATGTTTGTAGTCCTTGTACACCATGTTGTATTTTGTGTTTTTTGGTTCTTGCATCATTTAGTGTTTATAATCTGAACTACTTTGGATCATTAGCTGGTTTTCAAAGTGCATGTAGCTTCACATTTCTCAAGTTATGTTGATTTCCGGAGTGCAAGTGCCTTCGTATTTTTTAAGTTAAATGTTCGCCCCTGGTAACTTGAATTCGTGGATCAGCCACTGCACACAAATCATACATGAATGCTGGTACGAATTAAATGAAATGTAGGGACTTACGCTAGCTCGTTGTACAAGCTCACTGCAGCTCTACTTGCGCTTGGGATGTTCCATGTATAAGTCCATGTTACCACTTGCTTGGATGTGCAGGCCTTGTGCTCCTTGCATCCCCCTCTGCATTTTTGACACGGCGAATAGTTGATCAAATAAGAGGAATCGACCTTGATGTTGTACCGGAGGACGGATACTTACAAGGTTATACGGGTGTGCAGGACGTGTACCAGATCCCGTAGCGCCATCATGCTTCGCTACAAAATGGATTTGCTTCTTTCAGATGATATCTCCAAAAGAAATAAGAGTTAAAGTCAGAGTTGCATAGGCGTGTAAGCTAAGAGAGCAGTGAAAGGATATCCAAACATCGTCAGAACAGTGCACAAGGGAGTGATATGTGGATACCTAGTTCGGGCCGGCGTTTGGGCATGCTCCCCTAGCTAGAGTGCGGGTCACTTCAGAGCCGTTGAGGGTGATGCGCTAGTGTTGGCTGGCCGCGCACGGATGCAGATCTTGAGTGGCAGCAGAGTTCTACGATGCGGTGGACGAGACCATTGGTGAAGCACCAATGGCCTCGGGGGGCGGAGGTGCGACGATGTGCTCGGTGAAGTAGCCCCGGTGAGCTGGGAGACGGCGTCGGTGAAGCGCACCTGATGTGGTGGAACTCGGTGTCTATGAGGCACGTCGGTTGCGGCGGCCGACGTTGTCGGTGGACCACCCAGTGCGGTGGACGAGGGCGTAGATGAGGTAGCTCCGGTGCGGTAGTGAAGCGCGACCGTCATCTTCGTCGTCGTCGTCCGGCACAGAGGTGGGGAACGGTGGGGAAAGAAACGAGACGAGGGGCGATTCGAGGGATGGCAGCGAATTAGGGATTTGAGCAATCTGGGCGCGGAAGGGGACGGTGGAGAAGAGAGATTTTGCAGGGCCGGAATTGGGGCCGCCAGATATTTCAATCTGAAACGTGGAAGCGCGAACTTATATTGTCGTCATCCTTCTTTTTGGGGGGAGGGCGGTGGGTGGCTGGGTGCTATGCGTCCGGCCGACACACGCGACCACCCCGACAGGACTATCCTTCGGTGCCTTAAGGCACCTGCCTTTGTGTTCATGACATGTGGGCCCAACAGGTGGCTGGCCCACATGTCAGTCACCCAAGGGCAGTTGCCTTTAAGGCACCGAAGCAGCGTCCATCCCGACACGACCCTAGTCTGCCTGGTGCGCCGCCTACATTTGAGAATGGAAACGAATATTCTTTCATTTGCAAACGAATCTGTATGTATTACCATGCCCGTGTTTTCCTTGCAATAATTAGTCATTCGAAACGAGATACTCCATCCGTTCACTTTTGTAAGTCGTTTCAGACAACTTCAAATGAACTATTTTGCACATTGTCTGAAATGTCTTCAAGTTCTTATAAAAGTGAACAGAGGGAGTACTATAAATTAATTAATGAGGAGCTATTTGAACAAAAATCAAAATGGTACCCACGCTAACGTGGATTAGAGTGTGTCACATAATTAGTTATTTGAATTAGAGTGTGTGTCACGTAGTTAGTTATTTGAATTAGAGTGTGTGTCACGTAGCGATCTCCAATTCTAACGTGGATTTCGCATTTCACTGTACCCATGCTACTTTTTTAATACAAATTCATATGTATATGATGAACACCACGGTAGTGAGAAAACTTTTGGATGGGTTCAAACATATAACCTACAAAATAGCACAACAAATTGAGCCAATGTCAACTTTTCGAAACTTAGTATGGCACGAATTCGAAATAATTACCCATATGCCTGGTCCTCGGTTCAAATCTTACAATGTACACCGAATTGAAACATCAATATTAAGTCTCGTACTATGTACATTCAAATG